>NW_004797365.1:256686-267433 GCF_000002075.1 Aplysia californica
AGAGAGAGAGAGAGAGAGAGAGAGAGAGAGAGGTGTAGGCATCTTTAGTATAATGTGGGTCACGGCGAAAATTTGCATCACAGAATAATGCCCTGTTGGCGTCTTGTTTTTTTCTTCTCAGTTTTGCTGGGAGGCATGTGCCATTAAATCAGTGATTTATAAGCTAGCCTACAGGCTTTTTGCAAGATTACATTATCATGTGTTAAAGGGATGTTTTTTCTTAGCATTTTTGCCGCACGCAGTAACCCAAAAGCATCCGCTCAAACTAGAGTACAACAAAACCGGCACCTCAACAGTGTTGGTTGACAAATGCTATTCTTCCTCGTATCTTGTGTACTTACTTTCATAACATTCTATCTGCAAAGCGTACCGTTTATCCTATCTGCAAAGCGTACCGTTTATCCTATCTGCAAAGCGTACCGTTTATCTCCCCCCCCCCCACAAACACACATACACACACACACAAACACACACAGACAGATACGCACGCACATAAACACACACGTATATGCAAGCACACGCACATACACGTACACATGCAATCACAAACTTACACACATACTGTCTGTCTGTCTGTCTGTCTATCTGTCTGTCTGTCTGCCTGTCTGCCTGTCTGTCTGTCTGTCTGTCTGTCTGTCTGTCTGTCTGTCTGTCTGTCTGTCTGTCTGTTCGACTTTTGTCTTATAAATAATCCTTTTTTAAAGACAAGAAATTCATTTGATCATACCAATTATGACATCACTTTTGTGAATACAATTTCACCGATTTTTATTCCTTTAGCCTGGACGCCTTATAGCGTTTAGGTTTTAGCTTAAGAACACTTTGCCTTCAGAATGTTCTGAAAGTAGGTGCAGAGGACAACACTATGGATTAACAGCAACAAATTTCGGTATCTCCTTTCTTTGGAAGCAAGACCTGTAGTTTGATTGTAACACTTTGACTTGTGCGAGCCGGAAGAAGCGGGTAAAGAACAGACTATCACAAGTAGTTAGTTGTCTCTTTAACATTTGACTGCATATTGTGCCCTAAATAAAAGGCCAATGAAATAGCAACAGAATTATAAAATCGTGAAAACCGTTTATTCATGATCTTTCAGTATTTTTTTTACTTGAATGACTTTTCATTGGACGCGCCAAGGCCGTTTTCAGTGGTTATATTTGTTTTGTTGCCTCCTTTGAGATTTTTGTCCCAAAGGAGTAAGACCAAAATATTTAAGGTTTATTAAGTCAGAGAATCATAAAGAAAATAGAACTGAAAAAAATCAAAACAGAACCCCCCCCCCAAAAAAAAAAAAAAAAAAAAAAAGATCTCTGACGAATGGTACCAAAGAAGACAGGCAAATATAAGTTAATAAGAAGCAATGAAGCGACGAAAAGTGAGCAAACGAAAACACCTGCACAAAGGACAATGGCAGTTCCTGTTTTTCTGAGCTTGGCTAACAAAACAAAAAGAAGGAGAATGTCGAATGTCAATCTAAAACAACAATTTACTGTTTGACCTCGCACATAGTCACTGCGAAAGTGTGTTATAATAACAGCTTCTGTGGGTAGCAGTTTTTACTGGTGCCGAGATCGGAGGAAGCGAGAGAGAAGAAACCTTAGTGTTTGTCTCCGCGCAGCCGCGTAACTGGTCGGAGGCCGAAGGTGCGTGATGTGCTTCATAGTGATCAACGGTTCTGGGAGGCTTCAATTTATCTCCATTGTAAGAGTTTGGTTAAAAAAAGTTCTGACCGTAAATTGCTCACGCTTTTTCGGTGCGACACGCAACTAAACAAGGATCTAAATTGCTTGTCTTGGCAGCTTGGAACGTTGCTTACGCCACTTTGTGCCTGGATTCTTTATTGTACACAATGTAGAGTGAGCATATTATTGTCTCTTGATATTGAGTGACCTGAACAACAGTAACTTTGCTGCTTTTGTGCTAACTGACACACTGCTATATCGATCTTCTGAGTTAGTCAAACCAATCAATTGAAGGTCATGCAATAAAGACAACACCTTCAGTGAGTAAATCTGAGGTCATAATTACTTCAACACAGATTGGATTTATGTGAGTTAAAGTGGATGTTGTTTTATGACTACGTGCCCGTGCTTTCAATAAACTAGAAATAAAAAAAAATTGAAAAAACAACAACCGAACTTAGATGCAATTTTAAAGGAAGAACATATTTTTCATTACAAGCTATTATTGAGCAACCGCCTGTGAATTTTCGTCTAACCTCTTTTTGGGTTCTTTTCCTTTTTTCTACTCCGCTTTCACAATGCTGTGGGGTTTGATTTTGCAAATCGAAAGGAATCTTTTATCTCGTTCTACCTGGGGTCATTCAAAAGTCTCTTAGCTACCTGAAACGAAAAGTAGACTTCTTTGCACTTGCAACAGTGGCAGTACAAAACGCGTGAAATAATTTTAAAAATGGCATTTATGAGGCGCATTTCCATTTTTTTAAAAATGCCCAATGCACATTACATTAATAAAGATATCACACGTAAAACATAGTATAATGTACTTGTGCGTCTATAAAAGATTTCTATGAGGAAAATAGTCACGCAGTGAGCCTGGCAATGCGTTAACTAAAAAGCAATATAGATTGCTATAAAAACTCACTAACGGTCACAATAAAATTGAAACTTGAATGGCTACGGACAGAATAAAATAAAACCTCCGTTCTCTATAGATAGAATAAGATTTCGTTCTCTCCCCCCCACCCCCCCCCTTGTTCTCTCTCTCTCTCTCTCTCTCGCTCTCTCTCTCTCTCTCTCTCTCTCTCTCTCTCTCTCTCTCTCTCTCTGTGTCTCTCTCCATCTCTCTCTGTGTGCCCCCCCCCCCCGTCTTTCTCTTTCTTTTTTAATCTCACACGCTGTTTCTTCAGGCTCACGGTCGGGCATACACAGGCACGTATAACAGTTCATCGTTATGACTGGTATGCATTTGTGAATAAATGATGCTTCAGCTGTGTAGCTCTCACATGCTGTTGACCGGCGTCCTGTGGTGTAGCGGTAAGGAACTTCGGGATCGCACGTGAAGACCTGGGTCCGATTCCCGTGTAGGGAGATTTCTACAGCGTTTCTCCATCTTTTTGCTGGAATGATGTATCCCACGTAGCTCGGTTGGCCCTGACAATCAGAGTCAAAACCCTCCTCCTAAATGATCGAAATTATGTCGGTGGGGGCTTAAAGAACATACATTGAAATATTTTAAAAGAGGCTGTTGTTGTTATTGCTCCATATCATGCTAGGCTTGGAGAAAACGGCAAAACTAAGGACTGGTTTTAGCAACTTTGCTATATTATCATCAATGGCTTTCTAGTCAGAAAGACTTTTTGGCAAATAAGTGTCGAAATTAAAATTAAGAACCCAAGTTTTGTGCTGATAACGATACGCCTACATGTTTATGTTGTACACACTCAGTTACAAGGGCACTTTCATTTCAGGTAAGGGAATGGCATTACGAGCATTACATAGAAACAGGTTTAGTAAAGAAAGTCCACAGCATGTCATTCACTTTCCTAGTTTTGCCGTTTTCTCCATGCCTAGTATAATATAGAGCAATAACAGCAACAGACTTTAAACAAGTATTTCAATGCAGATGTTTTTAGCCCCCCATCAACACAATTTAGGTCATTTAGGGGGCAGGCTTTTACTCTGTTTGTCAGGGCCAACCTGGGCTACGCGGGATACGTCGTTCCAGCAGAATACCGAGATAGACGATAAAAAATTATCCCAAAACGCGAATCGAACTCAGGTCTCCCCCCCCCTCCAAAAAATTTATATAATAAAGGAAACCCCATAACCTCTTCCCCCGAAAACAAAAACAAAAACAAAACACCAAACATAACGACCCCCTCCCTCCAGACAAACCAACAACAGCCCCTACCCCCCAAAAAAATAAATAAAACAAAACAAAAAAAATTCATCGGAGCATCCCCATAAGTTCAATTACGCAAAAATCCACCAAATGCAACACAAGCCAGCACCACATTAGGCACAATACTGACAAGGAGTGAATTATTAAGTAGATAAATCTCAAACCTTGCTGAACAAAGACGGTTCTATGGAATATAATATTTTTGCAGGCACACTCGGCATTTATTGAACTACCCATGAAGTTATGAGAGCTTATGCTGCACTAAAGTCCATCTCAATTTGGAACTTCATCTGTTCTTAACCAAGATGGTTCCAATTGCATTGCAGATAAGGATGCAATACCGAAACCCTGTACCCTACACTTTGAGCTAATAGTTCTGATTCTATTGACTCCCTCTCTATAAATCCACCTGAACACCTACTTCGATGGTCCTCCGACACATACAGATACTAAAAGTGTCACAAATGCCACATCCTCCGGTAAGGCCACTAACGCTGACTCTATTCAAGCAGAGGTTTATGCCCTTGGTGGAGACTTTCAAATTGAACACTGACATAACTATTCTGTTAAATGCAGGAATCTAGAAGTGTTCCGCAAGAGTACAGAGATGCAACCTGTTAAAAAAAAAAAAGAATTAAAAAAAAGGTGACAGGCAAGCTGGTGACAATCACAGGGATATAGCTCTTTTATCCATAGCTGGTAAGATCCTGGTCTGGATTTCTATTAATCTCCTGTTGACGCTTCTCTCTTCAAACCACGCTTTATCTTAAAGTCAGTGTGGCCTCAGCACCGAAAGAGGCACAACAGACGCGATCTTGGCGACCTGTCAGAACCTGAGTGGGAAAATGCATTGAGCAGAAAAAAGTTTGTTGATCTGACAAAGACCTTCGATACTGTTAGCCAGGGAGGCAGTGTACACGTCAGTTACGCATCTCTTAAAACTGGACCTGGCTCGTTGTGGGTAGTCCATGCTCAAGGAGCCGTAAAATCGAATGGGTTAAAAAAAGCAAACGTTCTACGTTTTACAGCATTTCAAAACAAAGCAAAAACACCAAACAAAAACAAGCAAACAATCAAACAAACAAACAAACAAGCAAACAAACAAGCAAGCAACCCCAGTTCTTTTGTCTATGTTTTTCTTTTCAGATAAATGAGGGCTCACTGGTAGGCAGCAAAAGAAAAATTCGATTTGACAGTCATGAACTAAGCAACTGTTTATAGGCCTCAGTTTTTTTTGCTGAATCTAGATTATATTATTTCCAGACTAATCCCTGTTGCTATTTTTTCGACGTGCATTAGTGTCTTTTGATATGGTAGTTTGACCTGTAAATTGCGTACTTGGGTTCAGAGAGAGAGAGAGAGAGAGAGAGAGAGAGAGAGAGAGAGAGAGAGAGAGAGTATTCTTAGTGAAGATAAAGTCAAATATTTGATAGTCATGCCTATTGATCATTGATTTCAACAGAAAGATCCTTTAGTTGGGGTACGTACCCTGTTCGCTTTGAAACAGGCTGAAAATTAAAGCAAGCGCCACGATGAGATATGCTAATAAAGAATGTACTCGAGAAAATTATGGCATCTTTCTAAAGCTTCTGTAAAGAGAGAATATTTATTAGGCTATTGTGGTGAAATCCTGGCGAAAATTGTTCCCGTTATGCTCAAGGGAGAGCGGAAATTGCTAGACGAAGCGATATCTTCCAGCTCACTAATCTTTCCTTGGTTGTTCTCGGTACAGTTAGGTGACACTGCAGCGTTACGCTTTCAAGTAAAACAACGCCAACTCTTTAGGTCAACGACGTGCAACTTTGTAGCAAGAAAGTTACCCTGTTAGAACCATGAAGAGGCAATTTAAAGGCCCGTTCCAAGATATCTCTTAGTTAAAAAGTATTAACACTTTTCTATCTTTTATTTATATTGGAGAGCAAAAAAAAAGGATCTCTTCTAATCCTGTTTTATAACTATTATTACTATTATTATTACTATTAATATTATTATTGTTATTTTTATCATTATACTACTACTACTACTACTACTACTACTACTACTACTACTACTACTACTACTACCGCGTCTTTTTTATTATATGCTCAGAGGCATAAATAAAACACATTACAGTCAACAAGGGTTGTGTAAATGAAATTTAATTCGTCCAATTTACACAGCCATACGAGTGTCAATAGGTGGCCGTTTTAGTGTAGTTTTAGCCTCACTTTGCTATGTATGTGACCTTGACCGTGGGGCAGAAAGTCAGAACCTTGTGTGACCTCCGTTGACTGCAGTAACCGCTCTGTATCTTAGACCGATAGAGTTCACGAGAGTGTTTATTTGTCGACCTGGGATCTGTACCCATACCTGGCCGATGGCTGGAGCCAATTTTTTAAGGAGTTGTCTGCGGTGGTGGTTGCCACTGTTTGAGCTGCTCGATTGCGGCTTAAATCAGATAAACGAGCCGGATGGAGGTAAAAGATGGACGTTGATCTGCCCTGGAACTGCTGTGGAAATTTTCAATTCAAACTTACTGAAAGTTTAAGTTCAGCTGGAGCTGTAAATGTAATAGTTGTTACGCCCCTGGTGTCAGGTATGATACCTCATGCGTATTATGTTTCGTCTCTTGTTGTGTAAGTCCACAGCAAAGACGCCATTTTACGGCGCTCCTCGTGCTCCGGGAAAATAATTCATTTAGTGGGTATGGTTGCTACTTGTTTTTCCCCTGCGCATAGCAGTCGCGCAAGGCAGATATCTGGATGAGTCAAGACTGGCCACAGTTAGTCTCTCGTCTCTACCAGTCTACCACAAGTCAAAAATGGCAATCGGTGCTTTCCAGTTACAATATTGTTATCCCCACTGTACCACCAACTTCATGCCTGTCCCAAGATATGAGGTTTAATGGGGATTGACTATATTATTATATTCTAAGATTTACTTCCCCCATCAACACCCTTTAATAGTTTAGGAAGCAGGCTTCGGCTCTGCCAGTCAGGACCTACCCGGCCGAGAAGGATACAACGATATAACAGAAAGACTAAGATGCTCGAAAGAAATTCTCTCGACATGGGAAAAGAACTCAGGTCTTCTACATGCGATGAATAAGCTCCTACCAGCTACATCACATTTGCCGGTGTAACAAAGACGTCATGACGAGTAGATCCTGAATCTTAAATTAAAAAAAAACCGAAAGGTCAAGTGCATCAGTCGCAGAATGTAATTTCTTCAGAATTTTTTATTCACAAATTAAAAAGTGGAATCATGTACGTCATAGAATGTATTTTCTGATTATTTGTTTTCTTTGTGGGTGTTAAAAAGTAGAGTTTTGTGTTCAATGGCTGCCACCACGGGTCTGTGTATTGATCAAGCTAAGAACTGGATGCTGAATGATGAAACCAAGATTCTTTTATGTATCCCTAAGAAAGTTCAATACCCATGACGTAGATTACATCTGTATTGAAAATGTAAAATTATATTCTAGTCATAATATGGCAAACAATTTGTGAGAGCATTTTGATTCAAAACTGACAGGATCATCATGTCAGTTATTTATGTACAATCTCATTTTTGCGAATTGCGTAGAGTTGGGCATCTGGCTATGATTTTGAATGAATGCTTATTTAAAATTCTTGCGTCATCTTTCCTGCTTTTACGTACTGATTATTGCAATGATCTACAGGCTGACCTACTTAATACCACTCTTCACAAACGACAGCGTTTTAAGAAAGAGTAGAAAAAAGAAAAGGGAACACATTACTCCAATATGAAGAACAATGCATGACTTCCTATATCAGCTAAAATATCATTAAAGTTATAATGGTATGCCACATGTGTTCGTAACAAAGATCCCTCATCTGTGATCCTTGGTTCTAAATGAACCGCTAAGAGCTGTGTGTTGCGCTATAAAAATGTTCGACGGTGTCTAAATCTATATTATTATAACAAAATGCAATTTCGGACTTTTACACCCAACACATAGATATACAATTTCAACGGCTGATTTTAAAGCATTAAATCATTTGGGGGGGGGGGGTGCGGGGTGGGATTGGGGGGGGGGGGTAAAATTGCTGCTAACTCATTTTACTATCCACATCAGCGATCTAATTCTGCTGCTGATAATGCTTTCGGGTAGTATGTTGGCGCTCTGATGTGGTCTGACACCGCCTTCTCCTCCTCCCCCCCCCTTTCCCCTTTTGGCCTGGTCAAGGTGAAGGGCGTGGACGTCGGCTAGGACGTTGTTTCCTTATTCCCGGGCCCCATTGGCAAGACTGGTTCGGTTTGGGTGTGGGGGCTAGCCAGATTATCCTCCATGGAGGAGAAAAGTTACCATCCTGACCCAAACCGAAAAGAACCGTCGATGATCTTCAAGAGCAAAAAGCGTTTGTTTTCAAGGCCGCGAGTCAGGCGATCGGTTTTAGGCATAGGGGTCTATTTAGAGTGTTCACTGAAGCTGCCAGAAACCGAACCGATCCTCCAATGGGCACCACCTATTAGGAAAGGTACTTTAACTTATTTCTTTTGTTCCCCCAGCTGCAAACAGCTACTCAGAAAAAGGCAGAAAAGCAATATAGCTGTATGCACCTGCCAGAGACTCAACGCTGTATACCCCGCTAGAGATACATATTAATGTATTCGAATTGAGCAAAGCGGTCAAAGGAATTATTGGAAGCGTGTATGTGAGTCTTTATACGGATACTTGTAAATGAACAAACACTTATTGAAAACGTTTACTTCTTTTCCCCCTTTTTATTGTCCTGGTTAGTTCTCGGTGACTTGCTGTAGTCTATAATTCTAGTACTCAGCTGGTCGTCACACTGTTTAGCCTAGGCTGCGAGGGTCTGCAGTCAGAAGGCCCAGATTTATTATCAACTTTAATCAAGAAAGCCAGTCTTCTCTCTTGTGATTATTTAATGTAGGTATTTTCACACCCCCATCGACAATATTTAGATATTTTAGGAAGCAGCTTTCTGACCCTGCCTGTAATGGACAACCCGGGCAAAGAAGGAGAGCTATACCACAGACGCCGGTCCTCTCTGAGGCTGATCAGATTGGAAACAGAATTGTATGCCTCGTTAAGATGAAATAGTAAAATGCAACCTTTGATTCCTTGGTTACATGGACTCTTCACCCCTGAAAAGAAAATATTTGAGAAGAATTACTTGGCAACTTACAACAGAATTCCCGAGAAAATAGATTTGGAAAATAGGCGGGAGGAATTTCTCCGCAGCTTATAATAGTTTGTGTGCGAACAGAGAGAGGAATTTCTCCGCAGCTTATAATAGTTTGTGTGCGAACAGAATAAGCAACGTAATGCAATATTGATCAGGCAACTGCTTAACCTCTTTGCGTTTACTAATCATTTTCTTTAATTTTGTACTGTGCTCCCTTCTGAACCGCTCGATTTTGTCTCCCCCCCCCCTCGAGAATCGATGCCGTTTCTTATTGTTTTACCATATGCAAAGGGCGGACAGATCCTATTCGAAATTGGAAATTTGGCAATTCGTGAAGGTAAGTTCGAATTTGTGGAACCAGCTGGTATGGTCGAATCTGAAACGAACCAGCCTTGATAGGGGAATTAATAAAGAAAAAAGTTCTACTTGTTACACATTATCTTTTCATCCACAGCCTAAAATGTGTATGTGTCAAAAATATTACGAATGAAATTCCAAACATGAATCGATAATTAATGTGCACCTTTTACCCTTGTTGACAAAAACTTGGTATTTTCTCCCAAATACAGCCCCTTGGCACCACTTCAAAATGAGATTGAAATCGAATCAATGGCACTGGAAAATATTGACACGAATTAACCCGAATTTGGCCTCATGAAAACTTTTCATGAATGTGCTTGGTTGCTGAGTTGTGATGTCAATTCGAATTTGGAATTCGAATTCGCCCGTGACTTGAAACGTTCAGCTTTGATATTCGATGAATTCGTGGATTCGGCCCATCCTTGTTTGCCATGCGGGCAGCGTCGTCTGCAATCAGGTCACGTGGGTTGTCATTTGTGACTCGATCTACTTGGCATGCGCGGTGGGCCACCTCGTGGCGGGGAGGGCATCATGAGAGCGAGAGGGAATAAATGAACGAGTTGTGTCTTGCTGCTGGAACTGTCCCAAAGCTGCCCCCGGTCAACGTACAAGGTCAAGAGAATTGTTTCTATCTGTTTTTGCCAGGACCACCCAATCCACAGAGGTGGGATACAGACAGACTGCTCCGCCCTAGCTTCGACTATGTCTTGGCAATCTTTTGAATGCCTTCCGATATTTAGGAATGAAGCTACGTTTCAACACTTGTTTGCGATAAAACTGAATCTATATAATATAAGAAAGCAAAACCATTTAGAAATTCACAAAGGCTTCTGGCACCCCTCCCTCCCTCCTTATGGTAAATGCGAGAAAAAAAATCCACCCTCCAAACACACACTATTACTCACCTAATCCAGAGGTCTTATTGCTAAGTACCAACTCTCTTTTACTTATTTACTCTCTCCCTATACCTCCAGGTACATAAGGCGAAGAGTAAGTAGTCGACGCCACGTTTGCCTGTCCTTGGCCACGTCACCCAATTTCGGCAAACCCAGGCGTTTGGTGATTGCCTCATCCCTTATTGTGCCTCTATAGCTTCCAGTTGGTCTTCCTCGTTTTCTTGTTCCAGTCGGTCCATGTTTGATAAGGCAATATTAACTTCGGCATTCTTAGAACATGTCCTAGATATTTCCATCTTCCCCTTTTTATGGTTGTGTTGATATCTTCAATTCCAGCTCTTTCCAACATTTAATTATTTGTAACAAATTCATGCCGTGTTATTATTTTTTTTGTGTAAAGTGTTTTACGGCGCTCGCAACTGCATAATTCATATGAGCGCGCGGGACACACCTAATATTTTCAGTTGGTAGGAA
>NW_004797365.1:269324-276500 GCF_000002075.1 Aplysia californica
TGTGTGTGTGTGTGTGCATATGTGGTGAGGGGTAGGGGGGTGAAGGGGTGGGGTTGGGAAGCAAAGAGGGAACTGGGTTGGGGAGGAGTATTACTGACATCACAAGGCTTCTACGTTTTGGGTAACTATGAATCGGAGTGATGCTTAAGATTCTAAAAACCCGGCCCTACGCTAGTTTAAAAATAATTGTACTTGTATAGGTCAATGTCTCCCCCCTCCTCCCTTCCCAAAAGTACTTGTCATGAATTTACTACATTTTTGCCTGAAGAAACTACTTTTTTCTGTAAACTCACAGCCAGTATACTGGTGTCTGTGGTATGTGGTAAAGGCTCATGGCCGTTTCGAGCCAAAGAGATGAGTTATTTTTGGAGTGGGGAACTATCTAAATTTTGTCATTAAAGGTATAACAACACAAGATACAATGATTTTCAAGATCCCTGTGCAAATTCGAAGCTTTCCTCACCTATGAAAACTCTCCTTTGATTTGTTGTACAGATTTTGGGTACATTTTAAAAATTAAAATAAAGATATATCTCACGTCTGTTTGATAGAATAAGACACGATATAACAGTATAAAACGTCATCTCTGGTATTTTTGAGTGCGTCATTTGGTGTCTATTATAGAGAATGAATGAAATAGCTTTAGCTTACATTATTTGCTAAGAACATAGCTACCGCAATGTAGCTCACACCACGAACCAACGCTTCTCTCTGTTCTTTCTCTAAAAGCAGGGAACGAGAGTGAAAGGAAACAAGTGTCTGACAAAGAAATTGATGGGAAAGCTAACTATTTCTTTTGGTCGATTGGACTGATCGTTCCTAATCGAGCTCCCGTGTCCAAAGGGGCACCGCAGCTTGGGCCGAATTTCGGTCGCGGATAGACCGGGCTCATGCCACGGGGCCAGGGTCACATTAATTAAGAGAGAGCTGGGCTTACGTGCTCGGAAAACTGACTTTGAGGCGTAAAAAAGTGAGTTCACGTAAAATGTAGTTTTTGCTAATTCATTGTTACAACTAGTTTCATCTGTCGGCGAGAACAACTAGTGGAACACATATCGCTGTGTTTGATCTTCATTGGTTCTTGCATGCAGGTCTAATGCGGCCCATACCCGATCAATTATATTGTGCAATCCTGGTTGAACAAAATAATTGACCGTTTTTAGGTTGCCCACACACAGCTCAATATAATTTAACAATTTAATTGCGCAAACCAGGCTCATTTTGGTATTGCAGCCCGTTGAGACAGGAGGGGTGATTTCGACACAGTCATCGCTGTGGCAGTTGCCCTTGCTACAGAAAACGACGATGAATCCCCAAAAAGGAAACGTGCAAAATGGTCAAAAGAATGGGTTTTGCAGAGTTCAAAGTTAGGACTCACAAAATTACTACATGAACTGAGACATAATGAGCCACAAGGTTTTCGAAACTTTCTGTGCATCGATGTGTGCAAATAGTCGAGCCCCTGATCGGAAAGCAAACTACCACATTTTTCTGAGTCAAACACTTTTTGAAAATTCCTTGCGATAATTGATTGTTCTATAGGCATTGATATTTATTTTACTATATTCTCTGGTATAGTTTTGGAGCTTTTCCTGGAAATTTTCAATCAATACTCCGTAAGCTGCATCTTTCTTTCGTCTGATGCTGTAATCGTCACACTTCGCTTTCCATCGGGCTGGTAAACTTTTGTAAATCTCGGTACACTCCTATTGAAATGCTCTGTCTTCTTCTTCATCAAACACCCTGTACACTCTGACGGTACGAAATCTGGAAGAAAAATGATTATTGCACAATTTATCTGACGGTGTCATCACACGGTCAATGAAATTGAGTAAGCAAGTAGACTTACGCAATAAAATATTAAAACTGATTTTTAATTGACTCAGTACAATTGCGGAAGTCGTCATTATCGCCCATATACGGTTAATATAATTGTCAAAATTAAATTGCACTATATAATTGATCGTGCCTAGGCCGCTTAAAAGTTGGATGTCCAACATAATTTAAAAAAAGGCTCATTATTAAAGAGTTACTGCAAACTAAGGTTCTTACACGTGTTCTTTGATGTTGGCCTAAATGGGGTAAAATGATTAATGATTTACAGCATGCACTTAAAACATTTAAAAAATTGACCCACTTTCATAAACACTACACTATAACGAACGCCTGTAATCCACGGTCTGAACAGATGTGGGAGTATTTTTTGAGACTCACGTGGAGACATCTAGATCTAGATGGTCTTGAGAGGAAATCTACAAGCTCACACTGACATGTGTGGACAGAGCATTCGCCAGATTTCCTTAGAAATCGAAGTCTGTTCAAGATAGCTTTGAAAGAATATAAGTATCGATTGTGAAATGAATGTATTGACAGGACATATACGTATATGTAAGTATGAATTTATCTGAACTTTGTACAATTCTTCTCTGCGTGCTGGTATTTGTTACCCCAACACGGACACCCACGAACACGCTCACATTTGCACACCTATTTAGGGACACATACAGACACTCACACTCACACACACACTCACACACACACTCACACACACACTCACACACACACTCACACACACACTCACACACACACTCACACACACACTCACACACATACTCACACACACACTCACACACATACTCACACATACACAAACACAGTCACACACAAGTGCTAACACAAAAATACAAACAAACATGGACAGTATACTTTGATGTATAAGAGATCCCCACTGGACTTTTCACGCTTATGAACGCACAAGAGAAGAATCCAGAAGCGAAATATGGTTATGAATACATTACCCTTACCCTCCCTCAAGACTACAACATAACTTTTCTGAGGTTTGTGTGCAAATGGCGCCAACTGAAATATAACCTGGAGCTCGGGGAGCGGCATCATCTGCTAATCCAAGAAAATATTAAATCTTTCCGTTCCTTAGAAAGCCGCTAATGCAGTCTTCACAGCGCCAGAGAGAGTCCAGATCTCCTTTTTACGTGAACAGAAAATCTGCTGAAAGTGGTCTGCTGATGTGGGCGGTATTTAGATCGGCGCGTAAGCTATATTGGGACAAACGCATTTATTTTTATGAGTGCATCTTTATTTCTGTGTATAATTGATTAAAGATGGTATTCCTCTCCCTTCCCTCAAAGTATTAAAAGTGTATAATCAGAGTTTGAAAATGTTTAAGTTAGTGTTAATGTCATGTGTGTTAAAAACGTGGTCGTCGTCGTCGTTGTCGCTGTGGTTGCCGACGTTTTTGCTGTTTCTATCGTCGTCGTCGTCATCGTTGTCATCGTTGTCGTCGTTGTTGTTGTTGTTGTTGTTGTTGGTGGTGGTGGTGGTGTCACCTTTGGTCTTCCCTCCCCCCCTCCCGGCAATATACAAAAAAAATGTCATTTTAAAGGCGCAGCTTTTTGTCCTCTTTCAAACCCCAGAGTAGAGAGGAAATGGGATGACGGGAAAATAATTTACGACTCCGCTCAAAATCGAACCATGGACTCAAACTTTGTGGAGATACGATTCGTACTCCACTGTATTGCAATGACTGTTGTGTGTGTGTTTGTATGCTAAGATGTGCCTTTACGTGATGGAACGGCTGTAGAGTTCGGATTCTTTATGTGGCGGTTTAGCTTTGCTTATCATTTTTGATATTTGCATGTTTCAGTTACAACAGTTTATGTAATCAGAAATATCGTTTCATTTACTTCTTTAGATTTTACCTAGGCCCTCTCGCCTCTCCACCACTAAATTGTCCAACACTTCAAATGCAGTTACTTTTCAAGATTTTATTGTGCGAGAGAGAAAAAAAGAGAGAAAGAGAGAGAAAGAGAGAGAAGAGAGAGAAAGAGAGAGAGAGAGAAAGAGAGAGAGAGAGAGAGAGAGAGAGAGAGAGAGAGAGAGAGAGGGGGGGAAGGGGCGGTGGTGAAGTTATGTCAAGACCAACAACTCCTGGAACTCTTGATCTCACCCCGCAACTGCCAGTCAGTGGATGAAAAGTAGTGGAGGTTTGGGTAGGGGAGGGGGGAGGGGTATGGATGTTACGAAGTTCGATTGGATTTCATCTAGGTGGCTTCAGCTATTGAAAAGCGTATTATTTTGCCGAGGCTATTTTTTCGTTAGCAGACCCAAATCACTTCTTTACCAACTGAAGAGAAAACTTACGATAACTTTAAACTCACGACAAATCGCGATGTATACCGCCCCCCCCCCCACCTCTCACACACATAAATACACCCCCCAAACAAAACGTGAATGCGAACGGATGATCTTGATAAGATAAGGTTTTTTAAATGAAAAAAACTTAGCGTTCATAAAGTTTTTCAGTGTGAAAGCTGAATGTACATGCGGTGACTTGTGGCTCCCTGTAGACGTGTGAAGAATGTGATGCTGTGACGTCATCGACGTTTATGATTTCCTGCAAATCCTTCCACTGTCTCTTGCTGTTTTTAACCCGCTGCGCTAGGCTAATGTTTGAATATAAATTGTTTATAGAATTTGTTGTGGCCTCTTTTCTCTTTTTTTTTGCAGTGCCGGTATGCGCCTTTATGGCCATTCCTGCCCATGTTCTCAGCATGTTAGATTCTCAGAGCATTACGCAGACAAACTATGTGAATCGTGCTGCTCTCTCTCTCTCTCTCTCTCTCTCTCTCTCTCTCTCTCTCTCTCTCTCTCACACACACACACACACAATTACATACACACAGACACCCATATACACCCACAGACACACCCACATACTCACACGTACAAATACACATATACATACAAATAACATGGATCATGCTACACATATACATACCTACATACACACACATACGCACACAAATATATACACACAGACATATACAGGCACACACACATACATACACATACACATTCATTATATTTACTATCAACTGTTTTCTCTCCAAATAATAATAGCTTTTCGGAATAAGTCTGCTCACTTGTCAGTGTAGCTGTTTTTTTCTGAATATTATAATGACACACAAATATCATATTAACTGTTGTTTTAACAGACGACTTCCATCTCTCTGTGTACGCTGGCGCCAGGCGGGAGCCATTGATAGTTCCTTCTTATTTTCTTTTCGTCCGTTGTTTCTGTTTCTTTATCTTACTCTTTTTTTCAGCAACAAATGACGGCGTTTGTGTCATTGTGCTTCTCTCTATCCATTCAAACAAAACACATTCGTCGCTTGCTGTCGCATCGCCTGTTATGGTACTGTGTGGCATGGTTTGTGCCCAGCACTGCTAGTAACAATGCAAGGATATTTAAGATGACGCGCCTCAGATATAAAGGTTGTCTCTGGTAGGACTCCAGTTCATCTTTTTATTTTAGTTTTCAGCAAGAATTTTGTAGCACTTGCAACACAGTTAGATTCCGTAAGCGTCGAGGGTTTGAGGTGAAACTAGAGAAAAAGAAGGGGGAGATTGGGACGACAGATGTCTGATAGGAAATAAGGAGCAAACCACCAGCCAACGCATCCACATAAGCATGGAACCTATGCGTTTTTTACATTAAGTAATTTTCACCTGCCTACTGGAATATTTTTTCTTACCAGACCAGGTCCACATAACCAGCCTCCTAAATCATCTAAATTGTGTCGATGGGGGGCATAAAAACGTTACAAGCACGTTACAAATACAAATTCGTTTGCTAGCTGTTCAGATGTACTGAGACCAACATTAAAAAAAACAACTACTGTAATTTCTTAATCTGCGGTATCGGTTGCATGTTCTCAAGGAATTTTCGTCCAAATTAAACTTTTATTTATTGAAAAAGTACAAAAAGTTATTCATAATGAAGGTACAATTTCTAAAAGCAAAATGAAAAAGGTTTTCTCTCTCTCCTGAATAATTTTGCTTTCAGGGCTTATACATTTGTTCAGCTTGCCGATGAGTTTTAGTTTCAGTAAGAGCTTTACGGCAATTCCACACAATAAGGTCATATAAGTGCCGGAGATTAGAGGTACTAGTAAAAGTACCCGTTCTACGAACGGAATAATAATGAAGAAGTATTAGGAAAGTTAAGAAGAGGAAAAAGACTGAAAACAGGAAAGAAATGAAACATAAATATTTTACCGTGAATTTATCCATGTAGCATACCCTCTCGACTACCTCTAGGGGTAAGACTTCTTCCCCTCTTCGAAGGCGTGGCATTTTCTCCTAAAGTTCCAGATCACTCACTTAAAAAAAAGAGTTAGGCTAGGCCTAGGCTACATGCCAGTTGTTGCTTCCTAGAAGAACCTAATCTAGATTCTAGATCTAACCTAGATCTCGAAGGGTTATAAAAACATAGACCAATAATTATCGAAAGAAGGAGCCCAGGCCCATAGATAGATCTAAGTTTCGAAATTCACATTTTTTAACAACCAACAGGCGTCACAGATGGCCTAGATTTCTTGATCTTTTCACAGCAGGAAAAATCCACTTTCCCGAATACTTTCACCATTCTTGATCTCGATCTAGATTCACCGTCAGCGTAGTTCTAAACTCTATATCTATCCACAACAGGAAACAATCCACGTTCAATACTTTCATCATTCTTGTTCTCGATCTGAGATTCACATATAGATCTAGCCTAGATCTGGATCTAGATCTTAGAATCTATAATGCACAGCAAGAAAAATCCTATTTCAATATTCAATAGGTTATCGAAATATAACAGATCTAGATCTAGATTTTACTTTCATTTCACGATTCTTCTTGAACTCGATTCGCTGTGCACAAAATACACTCATCCTTCGGCGTGGGCGCTAAATCAACTGCAGGAGAAATCTACTTTCAATACTTTCATGGTTTTTAAAAATCTTGATCTAGATTAGATATTAGATCTAGACATAGATCTACACACGAACACACTGAACACAAAATATCCTTCAGTGCAGTTCGACGTGCACGCTAAATCCGCTGCAGGAGAAATCTACTTTCAATACTTTCATGATTGTTTAAATCTTGATCTAGATATTAGATCTAGACATACACACACATGCGACTACACGCAAGGCGTAAATCGGGCTGAACCTTTGACTTTGACCCATGAATACATTAAGTAGGCCTACGGTAGGCTACTCTTGGGGTTTTGAACGACACTCTCCATGTCACTCTCACCACCCTCCCTCTGCAGTGTTTTCTGGCCTCCTCTATCTCTTCCTTTCACTCTCTCTCTCTCTCTCTCTCTCT
>NW_004797365.1:277213-284185 GCF_000002075.1 Aplysia californica
ACTGGCAAAGTTTCATATTTTTTCAGTCTGTAGTTTCAGAGAATATACTGTTCGCAAAATTTGGCCTTAGCTCCATTAGTAGTAAGATTACAAGAGAGTAACAAACATAAAAAAGACGGAGGAGAGATAAGGACGATAGATGTTTAACAGGAAAGAAGGGGCATCTGCCAGCCACCCACACTTGCCGATGAAAGAATAAAGATACATTTGCGACCTAAATAGTCATCTCCGTTTGAAGTCCTACCATTCTTCCCCTCTCTTTGTAATAATCTCAGTTTTTATCATCACACCTCATTCCTGCAACATCCCCCCCCCTTGCGTTTCTCTCTTTGTGTGTTCCCAATCCTTTAATTCTCAAATCCTTTACTCAACAACAAAATAACGCAAAAGCTCGTCTAATCTTCCCTGAATCCATCTGAAATGGCATCCGTTCTCAAGCTGTCGCTGCAGCTCGTTGAGACAAAAGACAAGGAAGAGAAGGGAAAGAAATGTGAGGAGAATTCTGGAAAAGAAGGAGGGAAGCCTTGTCTTCAGGATGCAGAATAATGACCCCCTCAAATTCTCTTTCTGTCTCTCACTCCATTTCTTTCTCCTTGACTGCTCTTTATCTCTTCCTGATTCTTGTCTGTCTGTCTGTCTGTCTGTCTGTCTGTCTGTCTGTCTGCCTGCCTGTCTGTCTGTCTTTCTGTCTGTCTGTCTGTCTGTCTGTCTGTCTGTCTGTCTGTCTGTCTGTCTGTCTGTTTGTCTGTCTGTCTGCAGAAACTGTATTATATATCACGTAGATGTGTGTATATGAATTATCTCCCTGTCTATCAGACTCTCTCTCCACCCCCTCACCCCCCCCCTCGTCAATCATCTTCTTCTTAGTCTTCCTTCTCGCCTTTCTTCCTTTCATTTCATTTTTTCTTGCTGATCCTCCCGTTTTTTCTGGAGTAGGGGAATCGTTGTGTAGGGAAGATAATGAAAAAGTGGTGGGAAAGGAATTTGTTATTACAAATGGGAAGCGGAACGACAATGACAACATCAGCAATGGCATAAAATTATTGAGAATGAGAGAAGATGATTTCAAACAACAGAAATGTTTTATATTTGTATATCTTTTGGAGAATTAAAAAGGAGCAAGAAAAGGGGGGGGGGGGGTGTAAAACGTAATAGCAACAGGGAAGACAACAAAGATGCAATCTAATCAACATAACAATTTCCTTCTCACAATGTAGAGTCTTGAACGTTCCCCCTGTGAATCGCTATGGACGTGAACACTTGTTTGGACGAGCTGCAACATGAAGACCCAAGGAAAGATCAATGCATTGCCCTAAGACTTTTGTATCGTTGATAAAGAATTTATTGCAGGTCTTGCCTTCGCCTCCTTTTACTCAGGGGAATAGAGAGCGATAAGTGAGAGGGAGGAGGGGATTGCAGAACAGGGAAAGGGAGATAGAAATATAGATGGACAGATAGATAGAATTACACACATCTTGGTAGATGAACAGACAGCTAGATAGATCAAAACATAGACAAATGGATTGCAAACATATATATATAATCATGCTCTCAGGCAAATCATATGCTACTTTGCAGGAGTTTGTCTTAGGCCCGTCGCAATGCACTGCCAAAATGTGCTTGCGAAAGTGTGAACAAGTGTTTTGTATCTCCTGTACAATTTTAAAATTTGAGTAAGCGAGAGATGCCCCAAAACAATTAAAAGTGTATACAATTTATATAATGAGGCCAAGAGAAAAAAATATAGTTCGTCCATTTCAAGTATACAACGGGTGTTAGAATAACCTATTATTCGTCGTGAGTTACACATTGAGATTTTGAAACTAAGATAAACTCCATTTCTTGTCGCATCTGAAGCATCATATTGAAAGGGACTTTTCATTTTTCTGTCTCGCTGTCGGCAACCAAAATAATTGCGTATTTGCTCAGACGACAGACAAGGTGAGAGAGTAGGAAAGGAGGTGAGGGAGAAAATTTTAGAGCAGAAAATTTCCGTCGTTGTCGTGTTTCGAACTCGGGACGTAATGAAAGAGAGGCGAACGCGTTAACTTTTAGACCACGAGAGCCCCTTTCGTCTTGATTGACACTTACGACAAAAATATTTTTTTTTCTTTTTCTGATTGATTCTCTGGTTCATGGGAAAATGAATGTTTAAAATAAACACCCACACACACCCACACACACACACACACACACACACACACACACACACACACACACACACACTCACTCACTCACTCACTCACTAATTAATTACAACAAAGAGAAAAAAATAGCTTTTTGATGGATAGATGCAAGTAATTTTTTTCACCTATTAAGCCAAATTGATACATGAGTTGAAAGTGTTGATCGCTTTCGTTATGGGAATTTACAGTAATTTAGATAAAAAAAGTAACGCTAATTAAGAAAGACCAAAAGAAAACATTGATTG
Organism: Aplysia californica; assembly: GCF_000002075.1. Classification (NCBI taxonomy): domain Eukaryota; kingdom Metazoa; phylum Mollusca; class Gastropoda; order Aplysiida; family Aplysiidae; genus Aplysia; species Aplysia californica. The sequence goes on from NW_004797365.1 coordinate 279,645, forward strand.
ATTGATGGTTTGATCAGTTCAATTTTTTTCTGCTCTGTTAAAACAAATTAAAAAATACCTGTCCAGTGTCAAAAATTGTAATGGATTAGTGAATTCTATCAAAAAGTTATTCCCCCCCTAAACCATTTCCTTTTTAAGATAGACAGCGTACAGCTAAAGGGGGAGGAAAAAGCTCCTCGGGGGTGCGAAGAAAATTTGGGATGGCAAAAAAGAGTATCCCGCTTGGTGCAGTAAGCGAGGTTAGGGAAAAATGATATCGACTCTAGTGCGGTTAATGGAAAAATCTGCTTTGCGCATATTACTTGTTTGGTAGTTGACCAAAAAGGGGAAATTTTCCGATCCGCCCCTGTCACGTCTGCAAGGCGGGAATTTACGGCATCTCACGTCCGTGCGGCGACAGATAACAGCTCTTGGCGTCTGCTCTTAGAGGCTTGTCTCCCTTGAACAATCGGATTGACGGATTGATCAACCCTGAGTGGAAAAATGGGGAAAGAAAGGGGTGGAAGATGGGTGAGGGAGAAAGAAATAGAGGAGTTAAGTTAGGAGGAGACAGAGAGACAGAGAGAAGGAGGGAGAGAGGAGAAAGAAAGAGGAAGGAGAAAGACAGAGAAGAGAAAACATGAAAGAGAAGGAAAGAAAGAAATGAAAGAGAGGGAAACAAATAGAGAGAGAGAGAGAGAGAGAGAGAGAGAGAGAGAGAGAGAGAGAGAGAGATAGAGAGATAGAGAGATAGAGATAGAGATAGAGATAGACAGATAGATAGATGGATAGAAAGAGAGAGAAAGAGAGAGAAAGAGAGAGAGAGAGAGAGAGAGAGAGAGAGAGAGAGAGAGAGAGAGAGAGAGAGAGAGAGAGAAATGTATGGAGTTCAAGATGTATGTTTGTATTTATTTGTTCGATTATGTCTGTGTGTGAGAAGATGAAAGCTGTCCAGCTTTATAGGAATAAATACACATTGTTTATATTTGACTCTCTTTGATTTGTTTATAGTACCGTGTAGATATACCTGCACTACTGACAATGAAAAATGAATAGTCGAACTTGTTGCTTTCCTGTGCTGGTAGGAAAACAGAGAGGAAAGCGATGGGCATTTATTTATTTTCTTTTTCTTAAATGAAGGTATTTCACGCCCTCAGCAACAAGAGTTGAAATTATTTTGAAGATGACAGACATTTACCTAAAATAAGAAAACAAAGTATTCCGGGTGATTGGTTGTGATGGTTGTAAGTACTTTACACCCCTTCCAATTTTTTAAAAGACAATTCAGGAGGTGTCCCTCTCGGACCATGCCTATCCGGACCAGCAAATGTGGAATAGGGTACAGTATCTCTACATGAATACTGAGATTTTTTATGTTGATGTTGTTGTTGTTGTTGTTGTTGTTATCGATCCAGCAACAGCTGGGCGCTCGCCCTTCTGTCCAATGCCATGTAGTGATAAGTGCAGGTTTGCTGCAGTTGCTGTAATGTTCCATAGAGTGTGTTGTCAATGTTAGGTCTCGGAGGGAGAAGGGTAGCTCTGATGTCATTTAGGGCTGTGCAATAGAACAGGTGATGCTCCACAGTCTCATATGCATAGTCACACAAGGGACACATTGGGGGAAGTTCCGGATTTATTCTGTTCAGGTGGAAGTTGAGCTGTATATGTTCTGTTCGTAGGCGGAAGATAGTGGTCTGTTTCTTTCTCTGAAGGTGGTTAATATTGTCATTTCTTTTTGTTGTGGTCATATGTTTGAGAACTGCTATGCCTGTCTTTCCCAGGGCCCATCTGTTAATCCAATCTTGTTTGTTGTTGTTTTTGATGATTTGTTTTGCAGTGCTGTATGAAGTTGGAGTGTTGGGTTGTTCCTGTCTAGATCCCCGTTTGGCAAGTGTGTCTGCTCTGTCTTTTCCAGGTATGTCTGAGTGTCCGGGGGCCCACTGCATTACTAGGTTGATGCCACAGGATGTTATCAGATGATGAGATCCAAACAGTATATGGGTCAAATCTTGGTTTAGGTGATGGTAATTTTCTATGGCTTGTAATACTGATAGTGAGTCAGTGAAAATCACAATACTCTGTGCTTTTCCAGGATGAGTGTCAAAAACTGTGCGGAGATGGTACAGTGCTGTTTCAATTGCCATCATTTCTGCATTGTAGTTGCTGCATTTCTCTCCACAGGCTGCAGAGATCTCATTGGAACTTCCATCTGGGTACTGTATTAGTATTCCATATCCGGCTTTGGTTGTGCCTTTGAATGCTGAGCCGTCCGTATAGACGTGTATCCAGTCATCTGATTAGCTATCGATTGTTTGATGTGAAGCAAGCATCAGCGTCATTGGGTCTGAAGATTTTGTGCTCTTGTCTTTGAGAGATGTTGTAATGATTGACTTTTTAAAAGAATGGTGGGGAGGGATGTTTTGGTTGACTCTTTTGGTTTCTTTTCTGCCTTGTGGTAGATGGTGGCTCTCCGTTAGTTCTGTGATGTGATGCATGATTGACTTTTGTTGAATTTGTTTCTTTGGTTTCCATGTTTCTATCAACTTCCTGTTTGGGTGGTTGGGACACATTCTTTTAGTTCTTTCATGTAGCTCCAAAACTGATTTATCTCTGCGGATTCCCAGGGGTTCAACATTTGCAAGGATTTCGCACGCGGCTGTAGGTGTGGATCTCATGCCACCATTCATAAAACGAAGGGCATTGTTTTGGACCTTGTCAAGGGAGTTGCAAGTAGTTGTACTGCACATAGTGAGTAGGCTGTTGCTGTATTCCAGGGAAGATCGGACATAACCCAGGTATAGAGCTGTCAGAGAGATTTTTAATAAAAAGGATTATGTCACTAGGGGAGTGAACTTACGAGACGTTCGAACAATATCGAAGAAACGGACCATAATAACATTAACGCCAAGTCTATGTATTTGCAAGACGTCATGATCGAAAAACAGAACCAAGGCCTCACCATGAGGACTTTCCACACATCTCTTCCCTGATTCTGTCCGATTCCTTGTCTTGCCTCACTTCAGTCACCGATTTCACACCTTTTAACCCTACAATAGTTAATAAATTACAAATGAGGATTAGCCCGTCGGCTGAACAAGGAAAGTGTATTGTGTTTGCATGGCTACCTAGCCATGTAGTCATCCGAGGAAACGAGCATGTCGATCTTCTGGCGAAGGAATCCTTGTCCCTCCTGTTGGGATCAACGGAAAAGGTCTTCCACAGATCATCATCATCATCATCATCATCATCATCATCCAGTGCCAGATCTGCGATAGACATCGGCAATCATGGCTCTCCATTCATTCTTTTGCTCGGATGCTATTCTCCATGACTATTCTTGGGATATTACAGCAGTGATTTCTCGTTGCCTACTGCCGGTTTGTGTGTAGTTTTCTCTGCTAGCCTTTGTCATCCATTAACAACCCACAAGGCAGTGGGGGCTTTGGTAGGAATTATGGCGCCTTCCGTCGCCAAGAGGGCCCCTTCTTCGAGTGTGTGAGGTATTATTGAAGCACCTGTGCCACCAGGGTTCTCCTCTACTCTCCTTGACCATCTCCCTTTTGGTTCGCGACTGCTTAGCAGCTAACCTCCATATCTGGAGGCCTTTCCCCTATCCATCACCCGGGGACACGCTGGGTTGGGTATGAGGACCCAATACTAAATCTTAGTACTTCTACAGATAGTCTTTAAAAATAGGTCAAATGTTACACCTCCATTCTGAGTGGGGAACAATAAGCGCCACGAATGCCCAAATTGAGTCAAGGAAAACCTTCGTGTCTCTTTAGAAGATACGAAATAATTTTTAATAAACTACGTATTGGACACGCCACTCTCTGGACATACCTCCAGACCCATGCCGACCTTACTATTAGGCACATGCTTATGGAATGTCCAGAATTTGGAGAGACCCGAAGGAAACATTTTAAAAGAGCTAATTTGAAGAATCCCCCCCCCCCCTTAGCTGATTCCAGCAGAATTCTTGATTTTGATATCTACCCCAAAATAAAGGTAGGCCTAGTTCTATTTGATAGATTTAGTGACTGCATTTACTATAATGAATTTCCTCGACGCATTTCAAGTTTAAACCATCATCTAAAATCAAGGCTTGCTATGAACTAATCTGAAAGCAACCAGTTTCAATCCCACGCGCTCATATTACTTTATTATGCAGTTGCGAGTGCCGTAAAATTCTTTCCAAACTAAAAGAGGCGCCGTGACTTTTAGGGCAAGGACGTAAGTCGTGAAGTTCTTTCGACTTTTGAAATGTCTAAAATTGATTGACACCAACGCATAGACCCGAACAGATATAACGTATTGTTTTATGGAATTTGCAATCGAAGTCGATTGAATGGTTGGATTTCGATGCGGGTCCGAATATAATTTGTCTCGTTTTCTGTCTGCGTAAAAAGGTTAGTTAAGGCCTTTGTATGTTAGTTAAGGCCTTTGTATACGCGCTGCAGTATAATATGCTTTCAAAAGTGTTGGGTATCTGCTTCGAAAAAAAGGAAACCCAACACACCCACCCACACCCACACATACACACACACACACACACACACACA
>NW_004797365.1:286603-288686 GCF_000002075.1 Aplysia californica
AACCTTGATCATATCGACTAGACCTCCTTCTGTTCTCATTAACAAAACAAGAAATGCTAGCAAGTCTGGGTCTGACCAGTAACTTTGAATTTGGCGTAACGGAGACAGACATTCCTAACGCTAGATCAAGTAGAAACAAATAAAACACTATTTAAACCCAACTGTTTCGTTCAGTGATCTCAATTCTTCTAAAATAAATCAGAATAAAACAATACAAAAAAACCCAAACTCAAACAATTAAAAAAACCCATAAAACGTGGCTAAACAAAAAGCCAAAACAGATCGATATCAAGTGATGAAAAATAAGGACCCTGCTATGAATCTCTAAAAAATCGACAAAGCAATCCCCCCCTCCCCAAATAAAAACAACAACAACAACAATAACAACAACAACAACAACAACAACAACAACAACAACAACAAAACAACACACAAGAAACGAATCAAACACCCCCACACCCACCCCAAACCCAAGCTAACCCAAGCAAATAACAACAACAACAACAACAACAACAACAACAACAACAACAACAACAACAACAAGAAAATAGAAGAGCAAAAAGAAACAGACGACAATCCTTTAATAAAAGCAAGCAAGCAAAGAATATGGTAATTGTGTTTTAAAAAGTGGTGAGAAAATAAGAGCTAACCCAGACTGTCAGGAATTTTAGCCAGAGTCTGTTTCCAAAATTCATTTAAATTATCGGAGAATTTCATCCTCTTTTCGAAAATCTAACTGATTCTCCGGGAATACGAACCCCAAACACTGCCCCCAGGATAGGAGCAGATGAGGCTGGGTATTGGCGAAATTGACATTTTTTTCGAATGGACGCTAGATTGCAAATTAAAGTATTGAGTAGGCTTGTGGTTAATCCCGAAAGCTTCCTGGTAGAATCTTGTTGCTATTTTCGACCGAGTAGCGATTCAGTTCTTTGGGTACCGCAGTGCCATTTTCAAATTTCAAATAAGGGATGGCTTGATAGATGGAGAGAGAAAGGGAGAGGGAGAGGGAGAGGGAGAGGGAGAGGGAGAGGGAGAGGGAGAGAGAGAGAGAGAGAGAGAGAGAGAGAGGGAGAGAGAGAGAGAGAGAGAGAGAGAGAGAGAGAGAGAGAGAGAGAGAGAGAGAGAGAGAGAGAGAGAGAGAGAGGGAGAGAGAAGTGGGTGGGTGGGGGGGTGCAATATTTGAAGAAGATGTATAGATTTCATATAAATAAATATGTTTAGAGTAAATGAAAATTCAGACCTTTTGTTTATGAAACAATCAATAAGTATTTCTTAAATGCAGAGCATTTGTGCTCGGGTGGGGTATTGAAGCAGAGACAAATTTATCACGGAAGAGCTAGAACAAATCAGACTCCCTTCAATCAATCTCTTGTTGGCTAAGCGTTGAGTTAAATGTCTAACAACGACGGACGTATTTTATTGCGTAACCCTATTGCTGAAAGAAAGATAATATGAAACAGAAGATGTACAAAGTCTCCTACAAATAATAGAAGTCGCCAGCAGAAATAAAGAGTCTAGTTAGAGTACAATGTGATTTATTTTCAAAACAACCCAACGGCAGAGGGTGTTTTTTTTTACCATCCAAGAAACGAGAAAGTAGTTGTCGAAAGTAGGAAATACACTCTGTCTTTTCTGATAAAATTGTCTTCTTCATAAATTTCTATTCATACTTTTTATCTTTGAAAGCAAACACAGTGTTTTAGTCGTTAGTAATGAATCTTGGAGAGTCTTTACTGCTTGAGAGAATATTTACCGCGGAGCTTTCTCTCTTGGTTTGTTACTTCTACATTCTTAAAGACAGAATCTTTTTGTCAGTGACAACGAATTATGAATTTACTATCGCCATGATTCAGTCTCCAATAGATGCGAAATGGGAGCTGTTTTAGCAATACTGAGAAGACGTTTAGTAACGATTAGCGGTTTAGTACATCCTGTGCCTGTGACAACTAACCTATACAAAACACGCTATTCCGTATTTTGGTAAAATACCCCCTCCCCTAAAAAAAGGACAAACACCGCCCCCCCCCAAACAAAGAACAAACACACTAACACCCCCCTGTAAACCCGCCACCCGCAAAAC
>NW_004797365.1:288865-315135 GCF_000002075.1 Aplysia californica
ACACACACAAAAACCACACACAACAATCCCGAACTAACAACCCCCCTCCCCAAGAAAACATCATCATCATTATCCAGTGCCAGATCTGCGACAGACATAGGCGATCATGGTTCTCCATTCATTCCCTTGCTCGGATGCTCTAAAAAAAAAAGCTACGTTTCCCTGATCTTTACCTGTTACCCATTTTTTAGGTTTCCCAAGTAGGAAAGCAGATGACAAAAAATAGATGGCGAGAGCTGGTTTTCAGATGCAGTGATGCCCCCACGGTTGCCCCCACCACAGGATAGAAGAAGAAGAAGAAAAAGTAGATTGTTCTGGGCCTACCCCCGCCTCGTTTGCCTTCAATTTTGGCAGTGAGAGCTAGATATTCAAGACCCTTATGTCTATTCAGTTGGTCCAAAAACTGCATTTGTCGTTTCCTGATTGTTTTTAACATTGAGCGTCCCACGCGGGCTTCATCAAGCACTACCTCATTTGATTTCTGTGACTTCCACGATACTCTTAGCGGTCTCCTAAGAAACCACATTTCTATTGCTTCTATTTTATTTTCACTGTCTTTAGTGATTGTTCAACCTTCACGGCCGAACAGAAGGGTTGACAGTACATAACATTTCAGAAGTTCATTTTGGTGGTTATTGAGATGTTTCTATTTTGCAGGATTGGGCTCATTTTTGTGGAAACTAGCTTTAGCCATTGTAATTCTCCGGGTTTTTTTCTCTTCTGAGTAACATTTGACATCATATGTTATCGTATATCTTAGATATTTAAACTGTTTGACTTGTTTGATCTTTTCACCTTTAGTAATGAGATTACAACTAGGATTTGCTGCTTTTTGGGATATTACCATGCCTAATGTTTTCTTTACACTCAACACTAATCAAGAAAACGTACACAAACAAAACGAAAAAGAAAATAACAAATCAAAAGACCCCGGGAGTTCCAGCATTATAAATATACTTTCCTGAAAAAAATTGTCTTCAACTTTGATTTAAATTGATCACTTGAAAGAGACATTTTAACCTCTAAATCAAATCGTTCCAAACTTTTGGGGCACAGATGGAAAGGCCCTTTCACCCAACATTGTTCTGGACCTAGGCATGCAGAGCTAATGGTAATTTGAAGATCTTAGATTACGAGATGGTGCGTACAGTAAAGATCTATAGACCATGCACACACTTTTAAATTCACTGCGCTCTCTCACTTGCAACCAATGGAGGGTTTTCAAAATATCATGGACATGGTCTGAAATTTTTCTCAAACTTACAAGTCTTGCTGCCCTGTTTTGAATTTTTTAAAGTCTGGCAAGAGTAGAATCTGGAATGCCAAAAAGAAGGGAATTACAATAATCAAGGTGACTTAAAAGTAAAAGCATGAACAAGAATTTTTTGGTATGTTCATCAATAAATTTCCTTATTCTGTCAATGTTTCTAAATTGGAAGTGCATATTTTGACAAATTCTATTGAGATGTGTTTTCATGGAAAAATCAGGGTAAAAATAAAAGCCAAGATTTCGAATAGCACTTGATTTTTCCACCGTAACAGTTGCATTGCCTAGATCCAAACTCTCAAATTATACATTTGCTCTTAAGTAATTTGTAACATCCAGTCCTTAATATCTTGAAGACAGTTTTGAAGGGTTGAAATCTGTTGATTTTCTTCTCCCCGGTTGATTGGTATGTACAGCTGGGTGTCATCGGCGTACATGTGATGTTCTAACTTGTGTTGCTTAACAATGTCAGACAATGGAGTTGTGTAGAGTGTAAATAACACAGGTCCACGGACTGAGCCTTGAGGGACTCCATAATGAAGCTGAACTGACGATGATCTCACACTGTCAGTCTCTGATGTAGGATTGCTATGAGAAGATGTAAGTTGAACTGATTGAGATCGGTTTTTGAGATAGGATTCCAGTCATTTGAGTGCAGATCCTCCGATGCTGAAGTATACTCTGAGCCTCTGTAATTAATGGTCTTGATTGGTGGTGTCAAACGCTGCACTCAGGTCAAGCAAACTTGGAGCTGTACACATTCATACAGAGTGATTATTTTAATGTTAATCTATAAGCGCAACATTACTTGGATACACATTAAAATATTTTTAAAAAATAATAGATTCTTCAAAACTCCTGGACGTCTGCAAGTGCAAGCACACTCGGCAACAAGTGAACTTTTCCTGTTCCATCTCTCAGTAAACAGTAAAGGGCGACCTTGAAAAAGATTCTGCCTGAACGTGCTGAGTGAAAATCTACCCCCCACCCCCCCTAAAAATTTGAAAACAGTTTTTGGTAGAGAGCTTGTACAGAGATAAGGTCATAAAGTCAGGCTTGATGCTGACAACATGGAATGACCTTGCAGAGTAGCGCAATACGTTTCTTCTTCTTCTTCTTCTTCTTCTTCTTCTTCTTCTTCTTCTTCTTCTTCTTCAAATGCTACACGGATACTATACCTTGCCATAAAAGAAGAACAACAGCAATCGAACTATACTAAACAGACTGCTATCTTTGATTTAAAAAAAACATATAGGTGTTTTACGCCACCATCGACACAGTTAATATCATTTCGGAAGCGGATTTTAACCCTGCCTGTGAGGCCAACCAGGGCTGAGAGGGATACAACGTCCCGCAAAAAGTTGAAGATACTCTATATAATTTTCCCCACACGGGAGTTGAACTCGAGTCTCCGGTGTACGACTTTCAAGCGTCCAACCGCTACAGCAAAGGCTGGTGCTTTTTAAAAACATTTTGAATGCCTAACACAAAGAAAAGAAAGAATATATTGTACTTCTTTAAAAATTAATTATATCAATAATTTCAACGGTAACTGCTTCGGGAATTATATAAAGGATCACACTTATCTACTGTTAAAACTGACTTAGTTTTGATTCTCATATACGAAGAGAAATGACGCTTGCCGAAGGATACTATTATAGTAATGGCATTTTCTAAGAGAAATATTTAACCTCGGGAAGTGCAATTGACCTGTGACATTTTTCACATCAGGACAGAACATTTCAACAATAATTGGTGGGTCTATTTGACATTAGAAGTAGATTCCATTGGAAATGACATTTACACGTTTTCATACTTAATTTGATATTTAATGAGGTGTAATTTCCTGCATAATGAGAAACAGTTAGGATTTTGACTGTCATTGTGTAATTCCCCATCACGTTTATTAGTTTTAGAGCAGAGATTTGTGGTCTTTTTTAATTTTCAGAAAAAAAGTCTAATCGGGGACGATTAGAAAAGTTTGAGTAGAATGAAAGAAACTAATCTACGTTTGCCTTTGGGTTATCAAACATGTTATGGTGGATGGGATATAATTGATTTAGCATTTGTGGGCGTGTGTGCCTTTGTAGTGTTACATAGTTATAGGGTAACCAGAAAATGATTGTCTTTAATTTCGACTTTCGGTGTGGATTTGATGTCAGGGAAAGCACATATAAAGCCAGGTCCGATGAAGAAGCCTGAAGCTCGCCCAGCTAATGGCAAACGAACATTTACAACCTTTTGAGCGATAGTATACACTCACTCTCCCTTTATCGGAACCAAAATCGCAGCAATGGATGCAAATACGTCTGTTCACACTTCTTTCGATCCTAACATTACGGTCCCCAGTATTAGCGGAGGGCGTTCTGGTTCCAGTGGCGTGACATTTCAAGACGTTTTCATTACGTTAAACTATATGAGCGTAGGGCAAATTGTCAACATTTTCGGTATGGGAACCAATATTCTTAATATCATAACGTTTCGCAAGCAGAGCTTTGCCGAGACCACAAACATAACGCTAATGTGCCTCGCCATTTCCGATTTTGCCTCTCTTCTGACATGCTTTTGGTACTACCTATGTTACACTCCCTCGTTTTTGTACGCCGATTTGCCTTTCAGACCTAAAGATTTCGCATTTCCTTTCGGAGTTTGGATGCACACTATTTTCACACGCACCACCAGTTCAATCACCGCGTTCATTACTTTGGAGAGATGCCTTTGTGTACTCATTCCGATGAAAATTCGAACCATCATCAATAAGAAAAGAACAATAGCAATCATGTTTGCGATCTATATCATTGGATCAGCTACTATCATTCCTATATACTCTGTTATACGTTTAGAGTGGATATTTTCCTCTGTTGATAACAGAACAACATTTGGAATTGTCTTCACTCCTGAAAAAGAAAAGATCTATGCTATTATTTTCGTTCTTAATAGCGTTGTGCCTTTAACGGCGTTTACCGTTATTACTCTCTGTACCATAACTCTAGTGATCTTTCTGAATCGCTCTGCAAAATGGCGTCGCTCTACAGCTGGAGTGGGAAAGGACCGAGACAAAATGTCGGCAAAAGACAAGAGAATCAGCAGGATGGTGGTTTTTATTTCAGCGGTTTTTATCTTTTGCTATCTGCCGGGCACGGGGTTCTTCACATGGATGCTGGTAGATCCTGAGCTGCGCTTCGGAGGGAAGAAAAACGATATTTTCTTCGCGGTTATGGGAACTGTGCACACTCTGGAAAACATCAACGCGTCCATCAATATCTTCATCTATCTCAGAATGAGCTCTAGCTTTAGGAAAACGTTCATGAGCACCTTTTTGAAGCGACAGTAAATGGATAACGGACCAAGAAAATAGTGATTTCCCTGCTGGCTTTATTTGTATACATTGCTATTATCTTTAGCAGAGTGTGTGAAGGAAACCCCTAGGACGCACGACATCCCATCCAGCAATGCCATCCAGCTTGCCAGAGACCGAAAGCTCTTTCTTCTCCGCGACTCTTTAGGTTGTACACGAGGAGGGATAAAGTAACGTAAAGGAAAGTAGTATATTATCCTTAGCTGCCCATAGGTAGAACATGGCATTTACAATAATTTTTTCATGGTGTCAAGAGTATATCAATGTGTTCTTGGAGGAGTACAGTTCATTTTAAAAAAGTTGTGCTATTTGAAGAAGTTGGATTTCCGATTTCTACTTTCAGAGAGACAATTGTCTTTTCGTGCACGAACATTTCTTCGACAGTCCGTTGGTACTCTTGTTTCAATTTGAAATAAAAAACATTTGGTTTGCATGACGTAAATGAATTTTCAGCTTGTTATTAAGAGTCTTCATCCTGAAACAACTTGCTAATATGATTGTAAAAAAATGAAAATGTTTCCCTTATCATTTATCTATGTTATTGTTGTTGTTATTGTTGTTGTTTTTGTTGTTGTTGTTGCTATTGTTGTTGTTGTTGTTGTTGTTGTTGTTGTTGTTGTTGTTGTTGTTGTTGTTATCGATCCAGCAACAGCTGGGCTCTCGCCATTCTGCCCAATGCCATGTAGTGATAAGTGCAGGTTTGCTGCAGTTGCAGTAATGTTTCATAGAGTGTGTTGTCAATGTTACGTTTCGGAGGGAGAAGGGTAGCTCTGATGTCATTTAGGGCTGTGCAGCGGAACAGGGGAGGATTCACAGTCTCATATGCATAGTTACACAAGGGGCACATTGGGGGAAGTTCTGGTTTTATTCTGTTCAAGTGGAAGTCGAGTTGTATATGTTCTGTTCGTAGGCGGAAGATCGTGGTGTTTCTTTCTCTGGAGGTGGTTGATATTGTAGTTCCGTTTTGTTGTGGTCACATGTTTGAAAATTGCTCTGTCTGTCTTTCCCAGGGCCTATCTGTTCATCCAATCTTGTTTGTTGTTGCTTTTAATGATTTGTTTTGCAGTGTTGTATGAAGTTGGAATCTTGGTTTGTTCATGTCTAGATCCCCGTTTGGCAAGTGTGTTTGCTCTGTCATTTCCAGGTATGTTTGAGTGTCCAGGGACCCACTGCATTACCAGGTTGATGCCACAGAATGTTTTCAGGTGAAGGGAGCCGAACAGTAATCTTGGTTTAGAAATATGGTCATTTTCTATTACTTGCAAGACTGATAGTGAGTCTGTGAAAATCACAATACTCTGCTTTTCCAGGATGAGTGTCAAAAACTGTGCGGATATGGTACAGTGCTGTTTCAATTGCCATCATTTCTGCATCATAATTGCTGCATTTCTCTCCACAGGCTGCAGAGATCTCACTGGAACATCCATCTGGATACTGCATTAGTATTCCATATCCGGCTTTGGTTGGCCTTTGAACGCTGAGCCGTCTCTATAGACGTGTATTCAGTCATCTGAATAGCTGTCGATTGTTTGATGTGATGCAAACATTAGCGTCACTGGGTCTGACGATTTTGTGCTTGGCTTTTTTAAAGGAAGGTGGGGAGGGATGTTTTGGTTGACTCATTTGTTTCTTTTCTGTTTTGTGGTAGATTAGTTCTGTGATGTGATGTATTATTGACTTGTGTTAAATTCGTTTCTTTGGTTTCCATGCTTCTACTAGTTTCCTGTCTGGGTAGTTGGGGTACATTCTTTTAGTTCTTTCATTTAGCTCCAAAACGGCTGTATCTCTACGGATTCCCAGGGGTTCAACATTTGAAAGGATTTCACAAGCGGCGTTAGGCGTGGATCTCATGCCACCATTTGTAAAACGAAGGACCTTATTTTGAACCTTGTCAAGGGTATTGTAAGCAGTTGTATTGCACTTAGTGAGTAGTCTATTGCTGCTTTCCAGGGAAGATCGGACATAACCAAGGTATCGAGCTCTCAGAGTTTGTTTGTCTGATCGCCAGCCATGGACTGCTTGCAAGTTTCTTTAAAAGTTGGAGTATTTTTTTTGCCTTGTTCTTTATGTTTGCCACCCCCCGAGGTGCATCATTTTCATGAGTTGGCCTTTTCTCCACACTCTATCGTACGCCTGTTGGAGATCTGCAAAGATGATAAACAGTCTGTTCAGTCTCCTGAAAACCATGCTGGATGTTTTGACTTAGTTTAAAAAGTTGATCTTCTGTGTTGCTGCCTTTTCTGAAGCCTGCTTGGTGTGGGTTCAAGCAGTTAGTGTTCTCCAGGTACCAGTAGAGGCAGTTGTTTATCATTGTTTCTGCAAGCTTACCAATACACGAGGTTAATGAGATAGGTCGGTAGCTCTTCGCTTCTCCAGGTGGTTTCACATTTTTCAGGAGCGGTATATTCTGGGCGATCCTCCATGCCTTTGGTATTTCACTCGTTCTCCACCTGGTATTTATTAGGGAAAGAACTTCTTTTCCTTTAGCACCAAGGTTACACAGCTTTTCATTGTGTATTTTGTCTGGTTACCGGGCTTTCTTTTGCTTTAGATTTTTGAGGGCCATCATGCTATAATCCTCTTCAAAAAGCAAAAATTATTGTTCACAGTAGGGGCTTTTTCTTTATGCTTAGCTCTGTTTATAGGGAGTCTACCATTCTCGGTTAGTCTGCTTGCCCTGTTTACAGAGGCGAATTACCGGTTAAAATGTTTGGCTTTCTTCTGGTCTTCAGTGATGGCGCTGCCTGAAAGGGAAAACAAGTTTGGGTTGCTTTTCTGTCTTTGTCCTGACAGGTTGCAGGAAATGGACCAAGCCTTTGTTCCATTGAGGCGAAGGTCAAAATCTTTGCAGGTTTGAGTTCATTTATCTTTTTTGGCTTTTTTAAACTGTCACTTTCACCTGAGCGCAGGTCTTGTTGCAGTGTGTTTTGGTTATTGGTGATGATGATTTTTCCAATGACTGTCTGGCTTTCTCTCTTTCTGTCACAGCAGTCTGGATTTCTTCACTCCCAAACGGTTTGACATTTTTTCGGTATCCCCGTGGGATGTGCTGAGATCCAGCTTTAAGAATATTTTTGGTTACTTGTTCATTAAAAAGATCAGCATCTTCTGTTTCTGCTACGCTAGATAGCAATTCATCCTAGGTCTTCTCGTAATCTGCCCAGTTAGCTTTCTTAAAGTTCCATCGATTCCTCTGAGGATGGTTCAATGCAGGTGGGGAGGCGATCTGTATAAAGATAGGCATATGATCACCTCCTATGTCATCAGGATGCGACAGGAGTTTTTAGTGTCGGAAGAGCAGATGGTGAGATCAGGCCGGCTGAGAGTCAAATGAGCTCTGTGAAGTAAGATAGGAGTTGAGTTGCCATCATGTAACACAGATAGGTTGCTGGTTTGGCATAGCTTCTCGATCTTTCGGCCTGTGCTGTTATAGTTGACATAGCCTCATTCAGGAGAGTGGCCATTGAAGTCATCCGCACAAATAGTTTTTTCATAGTAGGCTGCTTGCAGATCAGCCAAGTCGCATGTTGTCTTTGAGGGGGAGGGGGGGGGGGCTGCAAACATTGTAAAGTGAGTACTTCCTACCAATGTGCAATATGGTGGCGTTCTGGATGTCTGTCGGTTGGGCAGATAATAAGTGTACGACATCTCCATGAACATCATTTCGCAGGTAAGTGACTACACTGCAGCACCCTGTGCATGTGCATGCATAACTGGTGTATCATGTCAGGTTCAGGTCCGTATCATTGTGTAGGGTTTCTTGAAGGAGGGCAACATGAATCTGCCTGTTCTTCTGGACTTTGAGGGGTTCTATTTTCTTGTTCCTCAAACCACAGATGTTGAGTTGCAAGACGTTGAGGGAACTCTTTTATTTGGTTGGGGATGTAATTGGCTCTCTTCTCACGCCGAGAGCTCCCCCGTGCTGGTGTAGCACTGTTTCTGTCGCTCAGAGCAGCCCGGTGATTGCGCTACCTGGCCCGGACCTTGTTTAACGAGGCGTCGTCCGAGCTCGCATGTAATTTCTTTCTTTGTGTAATGGCATTGTGGACTGGGGTGTCTGTGGATTGCCTGCCCACCCCGAAAAGAGGCCATTCATGTTTAGGATACAAGGGGTTTTCATGAGAGTGGAAAGACCTAACTGCGGTGTGACTGTGTAGTTCCAGTAGGGTTCAGGTTGCAATTTCCCCGCCACCAATGGCTACTGGCTATGCATGTCTACTCTTGCATGAGGTTTCAGCCAAGTGGGGAAGCCATTGGATCGTCACATCCTGGGGTCAGAAGGCAAGTCAGGCATTCCGCTCTGTCCATCCTCTGCACCCAGAAACTCTTCTTCTTCTTCTTCTCGATCGCATCACACTTGAAGTCTGGTATCTGTCATAAATTGGGCCGTCCTGCTCAGTTCACCTGTCGGCCCGTATAGCTTCTCTTGCAGCGTCAGTGGGGTTGGCCACGTTTCCTGTCTCAGGGCCCTGTGTGTCTTGAAGTGCTGAAGGATGTGTTCAACAGTTTGGCCCGCCTCTCCACACTGGCATTTTGGTGATTGTACTAGTTTAAAACATTTGTACATATGTTCTCTCAGTCTTGTGTGTTGTGTCCTTAGTCTGAAGATAATCACTTGTTCCTGGCGGGACAGCTCATGGTAGCCATCTGGTGTCTGGGGTGCTTTAAATAGTGTACTAATAATAGTTTTAATTTCTGTGTAGTTAACGCTGTTGTCTGGTTGCTCTTTCTGTGCTCCTAGTTTGGCCATCCTGTCTGCCTGCCAGAAACTCTCAAACTGGCTGGTATCTTCTCAGCCACAGAAGGTGTGTTGATGAAGAGATGTAGAGGTGTTAGGCAGATTAGACACCCACTCAAGGGAGAGTAGGGGTGTGTTAGTGAGGAGCATAGTGTCTACTACACATCGGTGGGTTCTGCCTCCAGCACCTTATGGGGCCGCGCCTGCTCCCATCCTGTTGTTTTAACACCTTTAGGAAACAGGAGGGGGGGGGGTGGTTTGTTGGTGCCAACAACTCGCGACTCGCCAGGGCGGTGTCAGTGAGAACCAGGGCCACCACTGGGAGGTACGGTTGGCTGAATTGGGAGAAGCTGTTTGAGACATTTCTATGACATTTCTCAATATTAAAATGAGACCCAGCACCAGTCCTTGATCCCCCATCATTTATCTATAAAAACGTTTCATTTCGTCTCAACAGCTCCCCATTATTTGTTTAACCGTGCTATTAGTGCTTGATTGTAATTCTGACTATGAACGTGTTACGACAGCATCAACACAATTTAGGCCATTTTGATTCCGGATCGCCATTTCAGTGACGTTTTTGGCTCTGTGTTTCAGTGAATCGTCACTGAAGTGGTGTTTTACGGTGTCGTTTTCGTCAACTCCGAGAACTACACTTTGTCCTACGCTACATTACATTTTACTACCAATTTTCACCCATATTGTAATTTTTAGTCCATTTATAAATTGTTTGAGTGCTCACACTAACAAATCCATCAATATTAAAATTTGACTAGAATAAAGCTGTTTTAAGGTAGCACTCTAACGCCTGGGGTGCGTAAAATTCTGGAATCCCTTGCGTACTGATAAGAGTTAACCATCAAAGTGTCAATCCAGGCTGCATGGAATACAACATGCCAGAAACCAGTGGTAATATTCATTAAAATAACTTCCCCACAGTTTTTCACAGTTTTTAGCACACTCTACCATACTATCAAAGCTACTCTGAAACTTGGCGCAAGACTTAGTTGAGACATTTTAAATTGAAATGAACGGTCATGTCCGAGTCTAAATATATGGCGTTATACTCTGATTCGAAACTCCAACTAAACGTTATTGAAATCGAGTTGCATGAGACATACCCAACGACCAGGCCTTCACGTGGTTCTCACCTGTGAAATGTCAAGACTTAAGTATCTCGTCTTGGCGCAAGCGACACAGATTTTTCCCAAATTGAGCTCTTTGTGCCTACGTTTTGATCATGCTATCTACCCTTCGGTAAATATGAAACTAAATTACACGAAAGTAACTATTTGTATTAGTGCTGTGGATATAAATATCAAAATCGTTCTCAGAAAGATTTAAAAAACAGCAACAGCGAATCTTAAAATTTCAAACCCCGAGATCGCAGGCATATGTGGTGTAAGGGGTGAGCTCTTCATGCTCTTTACTTACCGGTACTTTTGACGTTTTCAAAACATGTTCTGTTGTTGGTTGGCGTTGAGGGGGAGATTTTGATTTTCTATGGTTGGTCAATCAAGCATATTTCATACCGTTTCTTCACAGCAGAGGTAAAACTGTAGTAGCTCAGACATATAATTCAGCGTTAATGTATTAGACCACCCCCTCCTCCTCCAGTAGAAAAGCAATTGTAAGATAAGAAAATAAATCCTTTACTGATCCTGCTGTGGAAGAAATCAACAGTACATTTTCACCAGCTACTGCAACACAAAATTTAATATATATAGATCTAGCCTACACTGTATCAAAGACTGTAGTCTCATTTCTCTCTCTCTCTCTATCTCTCTCTCTCTCTCTCTCTCTCTCTCTCTCTGTGTCTGTCTGTCTGTCTGTCTGTCTGTCTGTCTGTCTGTCTGTCTGTCTGTCTGTCTGTCTGTCTGTCTGTCTGTCAGTCTGTCTGTCTGTCTGTCTTTCTGTCTGTCTGTCTGTCTGTCTGCCTGTCTCTCTCTCTCTCTCTCTCTCTCTCTCTCTCTCTCTCTCTCTCTCTCTCTCTCTCTCTCCTTTCCCCTCTGTCTCTTTCTTTCTTTCTTTCTTTCTCACCCCCTCTTTCTTTTACTTTCTCACTTTCCCTCTCTCCCTCCTTCTTCCCATCTCTCCGTCTTTCTCCCCCCGTTTCTCTATCTAGCTGAATATCAGTCATTCCAGAGGAGATTTGTAATGAGGACTCTATGGATTTATTCAGATACGTTTTGGGCAAAGCTCTGCAAAAACCACGATTCAAAGATTGAGACAGAATAATTACGAAAAAAATATTGAACATAAGAAAATTAACTCCGCCCCTCCCTACTCCTGGTAATCAAACTCCTCCCCCCAATTACTCAGCAAACAGTATTTAACAGTACTCTACTACTAACAACAGTTTTACTCCCACCCCCACCCAACCACGCACACACCCGGTTCCTCCCTACACGGTATACCAAGCGCGGGGGCTATTGATTAGAATGATCCACACTTCCCGTGAACCTTATTATTCGAACTACATGACTAAGCTCTATCACAAAGAAACTGTTTTCAAGCTAAAAATCCCATTTGTACTTAGTGTCTACATAAGAGAGAGGACCAATTTAAAAGGCAACAACTCAGTCATCTTCAGACCAATTTCAACAAAACTTACACCAGATAGAGTTAAGGGATGACACATTAAAATTAATATTACGAAGATAATCAACCAGTACGTTCGTAAAATGTGGCGTTTTTAAGATTTCAACCAAAATTGAGTGAATCGCAAAACTTTGCAACTTCTAAAAAAAAACCCCCACCCAAATTTCATTGTTCTTATTCAGATAGTCACTATCATAACATTGACGAACACATTTGTACACCATCAATGTTGGAAAATAAACTCAGGGGAGGCGGTGGCTATTTTAATTGCATGCTCCAGATGTTGACCATTAAACGGTTGCATGTGCGCAAGAAATATTTAACTGAAATTCAACTTTTAAATAATAAAAAAAGTAACAAAAATACGTAATGTTGGCATAAACTGCTGAGAGAATGAAGCGGTTTTTTCACTCTCCAGTAAAATTTTGTTTTCTGGCCTTAACACATGTTATACTAATAGCTTGCCAACGATATTCATTTACCAAATCGACATGTCACCAAACAACGTACAGTCTTTTTCAAACTGGCAATTAATTCATTTTGCTTCATGCTGTTCGGAAAAAATATAATTTGTCGATCATGGAAGAACAAAATAAGCAACATTTGAACGCCAATACTTTGAGAAAGTGAAAATAAATCATGGATCTTACTTTGCCTGCTTCTGTGGAGTTCAGTATGTCTGATTAGCAAATGACGAGGGCGAGTGGCTGACTTATTAAAAAAAACAACCGAACCCAACAAAAGCAACACCAACACCACCATCACCTCCACAACCACCACCAACAACAAAAGCAACAACAACAGGTGGTAGTGATGACGTCAACCAAATGTTCTTAAAATTATACCTGTTGGGTGATTTATCTTCTGATTGTGTTACCAGAATGTTATCAACGCTGGAATTATCACAAATATAATACTGCTTATGATGCGAACCGAAGAACCATCTGCTTCCTGGGGGTCGTGTGTTCTCTGAGGGGGTCTACTTTATATATTTCTCTTACGTTTTGTGTATGCCTTCTAGCACTACAGTAAAGCCTTTTGTGATAGATTGTAAGTCTACATGTTTTACACGAAATTTACATAATCTGGGAGGTGGGCTGATATCAGGGCCAACTCAGGTTGAGAGAGATACTGTACCCTAGTAGACAGACCGAAATAATCGATAGAAAACTTCCACCCGAAGGGGATTGAACTCCCGCCTTTTGAAAGAAACTACGAAGCGCCGGACAATCACACCACCGGCTCCCGTGTTCTTCCGTGTATATATGGCCATTTTCTATGGAGGGTTGTAAAGCTCAGAATATCTCTTACAGCAGCTATGACAGTAATTTTTATGTAGGTGTTTTTACGCTCCCCATTGTCACAATTTAGATATTTTTGGAAGTGGGATACAACCCTGTCCGTCCATGCAAAGCTAGGCTGAGAGGGATACAACATCCTATCAGAAAGACCGAGATACTCAATTAAATTTCCCCTCACGGGAATCAATCGGGAGTTTTCTGCATGCAACAGCAAAGTGCCTAACCGATACATCACAGACGTCAGTTGAAGCTATGAGCATGGGTCTGATAAAATACTTACACTTGTTATAGTATTCTAGGGAAAGAATATTGATTCTCAGGCAAAAGGAAGCCAAGACAGCGCGTAGTTGGTGGATTATTCTGGAAGATATTGTGACCTTTCACGATCTGCTCACTTTTCGTCTTTCCGTTTCAGAGTGAAACAGTCACAACGCAGCAGCGCTTTTCTCTTTGAAGTAGAACAGATAAATCAAAGAAAATTAGTAGCTACATAGTGCAATACAGAAAAGTTAAATATAATGATATACGTTTTAGTACGTGTAAATACCAAAGGCAAAACTTATATAGAATCCATATACCTTTATGCTGTTTGGAAAAAAATAGTGTGTCGATCATGGAAGAAGAAACTAAATAAAATCTGAACGCCAATAATTTGAGAAAGTGAAATTAAATCATGGATTTTACTTTGCTGCTCCTGTGGAGTTCTGTATGTCTGGTTAGTAAAGATTGGTGCAAGCAAATTACGAGGACGAGTGGCTGACTTATTAAAAAGACCAAAGGCAAAACTTATAGAGAATACAGGTCTATAATTTTAGTATGTTATGGTTAATGATTAGCAGAGAGCATTAGAAAGGTAACTCTTTGTTTACTCAGAGCTGACATTCTTCAGGAAAATCACTTGTTCTTATTGACCTAAGTCATTAGAAAGATAGTAACTAACAAAAAATCCTGGCTGATTTCATGACAAATAGTTTGATTGACTGCAAATTGGAAAATCGGAATTCAGTCGATCAAAAAGTTTTGACATTTTGAGAATAGTCATTCATGGATATTTTCGTGCTCACTGAAACGTATTATCAGGCAGAATTGAGGGGTCACCATAAGAAAGTGTTTTAGAGTTGTTGTTTCACAGTGCCGAAAGACTGCAGGCCATTAGCATGCCAAGGCACTTATGTATCGTTATGATCATTCGGATGAGTGTAAGAAAAAGGAGAAACAGTTTCTGATTTCCACGCTCACAGAGAAAGGTGATTCGTTCACTCGGCTGCGCTGTTAGGCGCCTAATTTGTTAAAAGTTAATCTTCATTTGTGAAGATGTTACTGGCTTATTAAATTCAGCAATACGCGGAAACAACACTTTATAAAAAACTTTAAGAACGGTTTATTTCCCTAGGTCGAAACTTAGTTTGTAACTCACAATTTTCTCTTCAGAGGTTCACAGCCTTCAATACCACTAATTTCTTTGAAAAACCCATGAATGATAGAAAATTCAACCTATTTCTGGTTGGAGCAGCCCAGCTTCTTGTTTTGAGTTGCGATTAACGTGCCTTGCTCAAAGACGGCACAATGGCGCCTAAAATCCAGGAGCTTAGGAAAGTAAACTCCCCACACTGTTTCAAAGTAACAAAGTAGCGTAACTTTTAGGAGACGCTAAATAAAAAAAAAGATCCTTACTTCCATGACTGGTGCACTCTACATACCTAAAGCTAAAATGGTCACGAGAAGTGCTCATGTTAAAACTGACGCAGAACCACAGTTGGGAACATTGAAAGAATACTGCAAATGCAAATGATTACAGCGTTCAGTACTGATACAGAGTTTACAGACAGTCGCCAACATAGTAACAAAGCTCATATCTCGAGTTCCGAAAGACGGTGACTGACATCATAGTTGTGTTGTCTTTTCTTGAAGAAGCACGTCCCAACAATTGCTCCAATTCACGAGTAGAGCACGTTAAAAAAAACCAAACAACAATAACAACAACAAAACAACAAGAAACACGACAGGCAGAAAAAGAGGTATAGTAAAGAATTAGGACCTACCAGAGCCGACCTCCTCTCACCATCATGAATACGTCTACGTTTCCTAATACCTTTTATAACACCAACAGAACAGCAGACATCAATGGTCGGAATCAGCCCGGATTCCGTAGCGAAGCGTTCGACGACATTTTTAGAATTATAAATTTCGAAAGCATTGGACAGGTTGTAAATGTGCTTGGTATTTTCAACATTGTAACATTTCACAGAATGAGGTCTACCGAGACGACGAACATCTCGTTGATGTCTCTTGCTACTTCAGATCTAGTTTCTCTTCTTACATGCTTTTGGTTCTCTCTGTGCTACACACCAGCCTTTCAAAATGCAGAATTGCCTTTTAGACCCAGTGATCTCGCATTTCCCTTCGGAGTCTGGCTTCATACGATTTTCACACGAACCACAAGTTTAATCACAGCCTTCATTACACTGGAAAGATGCCTGTGCGTTCTAATACCTATGAAAATTCGGTGTGTTCTCAATAAGAAAAGAACAATTGTGATAATTTTCGTGGCCTTCATCCTTGGATCTGCCACTGTCATCCCTATATACTCCGTTATACGTTTAGAGTGGGTATTTTCTCACTTGGACAACAGAACAGCGTTTGGAATTGTATTCACACCCGAAAGAGAAAAGATCTACGCCGTTATTTTCATTCTAAACAGCGTTGTACCTTTAACGGCGTTAACTGTTATTACTCTCTGTACCATAACTCTGGTAATTTTACTGAATCGCTCTGCAAAATGGCGCCAATCTACAACCGGAGCAGGAAAAGAAAGAGACAAAATGTCGATCAAAGACAAGAGAATCAGCAGGATGGTGGTTTTTATTTCTGCTGTTTTCATCACTTGCTATCTCCCGGGCACAGCATTATTTACGTGGATGATGTTAGATCCAGAGCTGCGCTTTGGAGGAAAGAAAAACGGCATTTTCTTTGCTGCTTTAGGAACTGTGCACACGTTTGAAAATATTAACGCATCCATTAATATTTTCATTTATCTCAGAATGAGCTCTAGTTTTAGGAAAACGTTCATGAGCACTTTCTTAAAGCGGCCATAAAAGGGATAACGGACCCTATAATAATGAATTCCCTGCATACTTTGTTTGTACACATTGGTATCATCTTTAGCAACAACAGTACCAGATGTATTTTAGAAATAATATTGTATGGGGTCAAGAGTATGTCAATTGTGTTTGCAGGAGCACATTTCATTACAAAGATGTGCCAGTTGCAGAAATGATGATTTCGTTTCCTGTTCTTTGGTAGACTTGTGGTTACCCTACCACAATATGCCGAAGGCCCAGGAAGTTGTCTCACTAACAAGGCAATCCCCAATGCCCGAATCGGATGCGGGAACAACTTTACGTTTTAGTCTTGTGGTCCTATTGCTCCAATTTGAAATTAACAACATTGTATTTGCATGATCTAAATAGATTTATTTCAGCTTGCATTTGATGAAGTGTCACAACCTGAAACAATGTTCTTACATGTAAAAATATGTGTAGTTATCTATTTATAAACATACTTCATTCTGCCCCTGCAGCTCCCATTTGTGTATTTACTTGCACCAACAGTATATGAGTGTTATTCTAAACTTGAATGTTCTACAACTGCGGGAATACAGTTTATGTCATTAACGGGCTGCTGTATTTATCTCAGGATGAGTGGAATACAACATCCCACGAGACAGATGTAGATACGTAATAAAATAACTCCCTTGTGCGGGAATCTAACTCTCTTTTGTATCACATATGCCGACGCTTGTGATAATATTATCTGAACTAACAGTAAATAAGCGGTTTGTGCTTTTTATAAAAAACT
This sequence comes from Aplysia californica, assembly GCF_000002075.1. Taxonomy (NCBI): domain Eukaryota; kingdom Metazoa; phylum Mollusca; class Gastropoda; order Aplysiida; family Aplysiidae; genus Aplysia; species Aplysia californica. Next base: position 305,989 of record NW_004797365.1, read on the forward strand.
AACCAGAAAACAAGAGAAAGCCAAATGAAACTTGAAAAGACATGGCGATATATTCACAGAAGCAGCCTAAGAAATGCTCAGAGAGATAAAGAGTAAACCATCAAACTCGTACATACGTCGTATCTGTAGACGTTGTAGATCTAGAAAGTGCAAAACATCTAGATCAGCAAAAGCAACGACATCGTGGAGTATAAGACTTAAAAGAGAAGTCAGAAAATTTTAAAACTAGAAATAAAAAGAAAACCAAAGGAAATGTTCAATCAAATAACGAAACTATAACCTATCAACTCTCCAGCAAAGAGTCTAAGCATGAAAACTGATATTCTTTTTTCTTTATTGGCAGAAATGAATATACATACACTTTGTAGACATTACAGGCATATTACATCTATAAATACATGTGTTGTAGACGTAATTATTGATCACCATCTAACAGGTAGTATAATATATTCAAATATTATAATATTCAAAATATATGGAGGCCCTGGAGTGAGCAATAAATCACACAATAATAATTTTAAAAAACAAAAAACAAAAAACAAAAAAACAAACAAAAAAAGAAAAAAGAAAAATGAAATTTATATAGTGCTCAACGCCGATTAAAGTACACAGGCTCTGAGCGCTTTACAATACAATACAATGTACAACAGTAACACAAAACTTTGTGTTCTGACCAAAAGAAAATCACTCCAAATATTCCTCTTATTAATTTAGAAGCAGAAATGACCAGCTACCATTTGAATAAATCAAAAGATTTGATCTCTCTTAAAGTACCTGGCAAAGCATTCCAGATCAGGTGGCCTTGATATTCAAATGCCCTTTTACTCATTGTTTTAAGTTTCATTGAAGGTAAAAGAAATTTCTTTTTGTTAACTGATGACCTTAAACTGCGAGTTGGAATGTACAGTCTCGACAGATTTGATAAATATGATGGTGCATTATCATTCAAGCAATTGTGACATAGGGTGGCCAACATGTACACAGTTCTTTTCCCAACAGGAAGCTTATGTGATGTCTGTAAAAGAGGTGAGGCAGAGTTTCCACTATTTAGTGTGGCTGTTTATGTACAAAGCGTATTTAATTATGAACAAGGGTATTAAAAGCACTGTGCCAAGCCCCTTCAACAATTACGAAGAAAATGCAGTAAAGGAGCAAGCAGGATGAATCCCACGCTTGATGATTAATTTTTTAAACAAGTTTTGACAAGGAGAGTTACGTGTCGATTTCAAACAAAAATGGGAAACAGACATTTTTAGAGAAAGAAAATTCTATTTATCTTTATACTCTAAGCATGATTATCAAGGTGAACCTATGTAAGAAAAAAATTGGTACAAAAAGGTGCAAAAGATAATTAAAAATTGTATAATAATTGCTCCATATGTTTAAAACAACATGGAATTCGTGATAGGTACTTTAGCATCTTTGACAGTGACACTGCTTCCATAATAAGCCATGCTTAATGATTAGGTCTATACTTAATGCACACATTTTGGCTTGGCTCTAGCGACATAAATTTCTCCTATGTTGGGGTCCTTAGATCGATCTGTCCCCCTTATGGTAAATGTAAAACTGAATTATGAAGGAAACTACATACACTTTTATAAGTGCTGTGTGTTCATGTTTGGAAATATAGAGCAAAATCTTTCTCAAAATGAAAAGAAGCGAAGATTCTCAAATCCTCAAAATAACAGGTCTCAACAGGTGTTTGTGGTATTAATGTTTGGCTTTTCACCCTGCTCGCTCAGTAAGGCAAGTTCTATTCTTACTTGAGGAAGATGTTTTCCAAATATCTTAGTCTCCCTTAACTCACTGACTATGTGTAATTCCTGAGGACCAGCTAAATGAAGGGCATTTCTTTAAAAAATCAAACTGTCCAGAGGTGCACGCAAAAAATGACACAATAATAGAGTGTTAAAAATTGGAACGAATTATCTTTTTTAAATTTGGAGTTATGAGTTTTTAATTTGACACATTTTGTTCATATTATTTTTTTTGACTTAATGATCTCGTTTTCGATTAACAATTTTTTTTAACATGAACAAGAATTTGTTTTAAACAAGCAAACAAACACCAGATGATATCTGAAAGAATACAAATAACAATAAAATAAAGCATATAAAAAAAATCTCAACTCTTTATGAGAAGAAAGTGGAAACACTTACCAACGAACAAACAAACCTACACCAAAATGTTGTCGCAGTCCCTAAAAAGTGTTTGTTTGTTGTTTGGTAAGTATTTTAAGGCGTTCCAACTGCATAAGGTTATATAAGCGCGCGGGGTACATTAAACATTTTCAGTTTGGTAAGACTTTCGAATTTTTCTCGGGTGGCGGCCGAAGCCCACTCTTATCAATTTTAGGACCACCAAGGAATCTTGATCGTGCACAATTTACACACACGACTTTCGAGACTTTTTGTCCTTATCCGAGAAGGCTAGGGGTGTTGCTGAAAGACAGCAGTAAGAAGGAGCCAAAGAGTAGCAGTAGAACGATTGTAGAACGAGTCAGGAGCCCAGAGGAGGAGGCAACGGGGAGGGAGTAGGAGGCAGAAAGTGGAGGCGAAAGTAGACGAGAGAAAACATGGTCAGAAGGCAGGAAACGAGATGAAAGGAGAACATTTAGAGTTCAGAAGAAAATTTTCCGTCGTTGTCAGGTTTGGAACCCGGGTCCTGTTGAATGAGAGGCGATCACTGAGAGCCCCCAAAGAGTGTTTGCTTTTGCTAGTCTTTCAGATGCAGAGATGTGCTATACTAAATACTCTTGATTGTATATTCTTTCTCCATAGTATCTTTGTTTACCGTCGTTAAAACTAACACTCCCAAAATCAAAATTCGGCTCATAATCATGGAATTTGAGTTGTAGGCATTTTTAGCTTCCTCAGCCTCTCCTACAACTATTTCATGGCATGAGAACCCCCCAAAAACCGTATTTTTCCCCATACCGGGCATGTTTGTAACCGCCATTTCCTCATAAAGTCAGTATTTTTTTTTTTTTTTATCGGCCGTTTTCTCAAAATGCGACTTTTCTCTATACTTTTTTGAATAACTCCACCATTTTTCATCCAATCGTCATGAAATTTTCACAGAATGAAGAAAAGAGATAATGCTAAGGATTAGTCTGTTGAATTTTTGATATATGGAATAGATTTTTGTTGGTGGTGTCTGGAGTGTGGATTTTCACGGATTTTTCGCAAACTTGAATGTTACCTCAGGAAAAAAATTCGTTAAAACTTTTCTATTTCGATTAAGAAAAAAACAACAGACACATTTTTAGATCTAATGTTTGTGAACACGCACGCCAAAAAACAATCAATTTCCATGAGCGATAAGTGCGGTATTCATTACGTAAGACATTCAATAAAATCCAATATGGCGGAGTATCCATGGAAACGAAACTTTTTTCTCAAATTTGATCGCGGATTTTAAGACTCCTTACTATGCTTGTTATATATGTGAAATGTGGTAAAATTCGGTCCAGTAATAAGCGAGATAGCCTCCAGGTGTAGCCCCCCCCCCTTTAACCTCAGAGTCAAGCAAACTGCAATAGCTACATACGGCACGGGGTGCATTAGATCTAGTGAGTGTGGGACTGCTACTATAATTATTTAGGGCCAGAGGTTTGGTGGAATTAAGTTTTATTCCTTGTTCTAATTTTAGTAGCTGATTTTGAAGAAGGCTATTAACTACCCTTGTGTGTACATGGTTTTGTCTGTTGAGGAAGATGTTGAGGATCATTATCACAGTCACGGAATAAGTCAAGATCATTGTGCTAAAAAGTGTACTGGCTAGGCTCATTTTTTCTTCATCAACCTAAAAACGTGTCCCACTTAAAATGGTGTTCAGTGTTCACTTTAGCAATTTAAGAAATTATACCTTTGAAACTTTTATGCCGAAGAGTTTCGGTTTGAATTAATTGAAAAGGGAACTGACTGTAATTGTGTAACAGAATTGACACCGGGTAGTAGCCGCCCTGCCACTGTTAGTACGGGAAACAAACGTTCCGAAGTTTAATACCGAACGAGGTGCGATGGCTATAGCGGGAGACAGGCAAGGCAAAATTTTATACAGTGAATGTTACCATAACGGGAACCGATGAATTGAATAGTCAATTCCGGATTTCAAAGCCATCCTTCGGACCCTTTTTATTTATCAAACCCAGCAAGACATAGTCTGTCTAGAGCTCAAAGCCTTTTGTGAGTTGATCAAGAATGTCCCTCGCTATAAAAATGGTGAAATGGTATAGGTTTAACGCCCCTATCAACACTATTAGGTTATGTAAGACGCGGGACCTCCTAGTTTAACGTCCGTCTCCGAAAGACCGAGCAAGGGGGGAATTTCGTGTAAAGTGCCTTTCCCAAGGCTAGAATTCCGAACCCGTAATCTCACGATTACGAGTCCCGTAGCCTAACCACTACAGGCTACCGACACCACCCTCCCTCGGTATGCCCCAACGTTTAATGTTAAAGATTGGGCAACTGGAAGAATGGCATTTTCCATGAGTGAGAAGGCAGGGGAAGCATAACATTTACAATAACGGATTCTGGCTGAAGCAAACATGAGAGTTCAAATATGTAGGTAGTATCTTTTCTGGGGATGGCACGCTAGAATGAAAAGTAAAGCCACTTGTTTTATGATTTAGTTAGAGTTTTACGGCACTTGAGGCACAATTAGGTCATATAATCGTCGAATATTAGAGGCATTACAAGCGAATAACAAACACAAAAAAGAAGGAAGAGAAATAAGGTCATTAGATGTTTGATAGGAAAGAAGGAGTAAACCACAGCAGAGCATCTGCCAACCACCCTCTAAGTTGAGAAATGTCAGAATGCAAACAATGCCAGCCACTAACTCGCTCCTCTCCGTTGATATCTTAACATAATGGTAAGCAAAAATGCAAAAATAATCAGTAGCATAACTATACCAATGTGCGCGTACCAGTGTCAGACATGGTCCATGACAAGAGCCCCTGAGAGGACGTTGGTCACCTGTAGAATGAAATACCCCAAGAGAACAGTAAATTAGACCAAAAGAGTCACGATGAGGAATGCGGACATCAAAGACATAGTAGGAGCAGCACCAGTTCAACAAAACATTGGGGAGCAGGGAATAAAGTGAATTGACCACCTCACGAGGATGTCTTCCTAAAGGCAGGTGCGCCGAGCTTACAACAGCAGATGGTTGGGCTGGAGAGCGAGACGAAGGTGGAGACCAAGACGAAACTGGAGCGACTATCAGTGCGGCAGACACCCACAGAACACTCATGTCTCTCCTCCAGGCCTCTCGCCAGGCTGCAGATAGCCGACTGTATCCCCCCCGTGGCGCCCACTCTGGTATTATCGGAAGGAAAAAAATAAAGTAACATATTAATTCGTATAAATCTAATTCCTTCACCAAGAAAAGGAAACTTTCGCAGCTTGAACACATAACTTTTCAATGTTAAAGTACTAGCCCTCTTCCTTTCAATAGAATATAGAAAAGCACTATTTGGTAAGATAAAATACACTTCATTGATCTTCGAGTTGTAGAAGTCAACAGTACGTTTTCACCAACTTCCGCGACGCCAAATATATACCCATGCTAGAGAGAAAGTATACTCTGATAAGAATGTGCAGGTATTGATAGAATTAAGATAAAGTCAAAATTTTTTTTTCTGCTCTATCCAAAAACCGTTTTCCTATTGGATCCAAAAAAAAAAAGAAGAAGTGCAGAACAGAAGCTAAATTCGTAAGTATGCCCACCGATATCAAGAATAGTACATTTATTTAACAATTTCAAAAGTTAGTTACACTGAACAGTCTAGCATCTTTCGCATTTGAAACGATCGGTTGGATGTGCCCAAATGCTCTCTCAGGTTTTTCATTGCTGAGGTGAGGCATCTAGTTAATTGCAAAATTTCAGTCAGTGCTATTGTCTTTTCATAACAAACTGAGTAAAAGTTGGCTGTATGAACTTAAACTGACAGAATACACAATACGTTTAACCTTGTTTGAGGCCCTGAAAACAGAAAAGACCAGGTGGTGTGTTATGACACTGAACAGCATCTCAGCAGAGAATGTAAGGGTGGTTATGAATTTTCTAAGCTTTCCCAAATAATGAAAGCGATAACAACTTGCTTAAATTACACAGATTATACTCTCTCTCTCTATTTCTCTCTCTCTCTCTCTCTCTCTCTCTCTCTCTCTCTCTCCTTCTCTCTCTCTCCCCCTCTCTCTCTTTCTTTCTCTCTCTTTCTTCTCTCCCCATCTCTTTCTCTATCTCTTTCCTCTCCTGCCTCCTCCCCCTCCCCCTCTTCCCTCTCTTTATCTCGAACATTTGTCACAATATAGAAGGGGGAGGGGGGGGGGTCTTCAATTTTTTACCCCCCTCCAAGAAAAGGTCTAAAGTCGAAGAGGCTGATCACAAACTCGCCCCCGGTCGTTATCGATATAGGTAAATGGGGCAGTAGCAGTGAAAGCGAATGCTCCCCACCTCTGCAGCTGCTTCTTCACAATGTGTGACGTAAGCCGAGGCATCGTTTGACATCAAATTTGTACACCCTCGCGGCTTCAGACGTTTATCGAGCACCCCCCCCCCACATATACACATACACACTTTTGCCCGATGGTCTACGGGTTTATTTTAATCAAGCTGGCCAGTTATCTCAACAAAAAAGAAGAGACGTACTAAAACTACTTCTGGAGCTGTGTGAAAGAAAAATTCCCGAGGAAGAAAATCCCCGTTTTCTAAAGTCAAGAGTACGAGATTTTAACTGTTCCATTGAAAATGCCCGTTTAATCTCATTCTAAGTTCTCATTGATTTTATCCCATTCTTATCACTGTCATGTCCTATTCCTATATCTCTAAGGAGAGCAGGGTTAACTATAACATTGTGCCCCAAGTAAAGAAAAAAACCCCCCACACACACTAGCGTAATGCACAAAAATGTGAATACTCATTTACCAGTTTCGATACCTTACTACTGTCGTTACTTAGACTCTTTGATTGAAAAAAAACGGTGGGGGGGGGGGGGGGGGCGAGTACAGTATCAGGTCGGATCTGGAGAGCTTTAAAAGAGACTCAACATTTGTGTGCGTGACTGGGGAAAGAATAATTTGCCCGAATTGAGTTACAGGAAACGAAAGGTAAAAAGTTGATTTTGAAAAAAAAATGGGTTCCATTAAACATGATTCTTCAGCTTTTTGGTCTTTTCTTTTTGTTTTGTTTGTTTTTGTAAAGTGTTTAACCGCGCTCGCAACTGGATAAGGTCATATGAGCGCGCGGGACACACCTAATATTTTCAGTTGGTAGGAACTTTTGAATTTTGCCCGGGTGGCGGCCGAAGCCTACTTTTATCGATTTTAGACCACCAAGGGATCTTTAACGTGCGCAACTTGCACACAGGCCCTCCGAGATTTTTCGTCCTTGTCCGAGAAGGCTAGGTGTAGATCTTTCCTACCAGAAGATCAGGGGCGTGGCTGAAAGACAGCAGTAAGAAGAAGCGAAGGAGTAGCAGTAGAAAGGCTGCAGAAAGAATCAGGAGCCCAGAGGAAGAGGCAAAGGAGGTGAGGGGGTGGGAGCAGAAGGAGGATACGAAAGCAGACAACAGAACATTGCTAGAGAGCAGGAAATGAGGTGAAAGGAGACACATTTAGAGAGAAAAGAATTTACTGTCGCTACCCGGATTCGAACCCGGGACCTTTTAAATGAGAGGCCAACACCTTAACCTCTAGGCCACGAGAGCCCCCTTTTTGGTCTTCCAATATTTACTAGGATTTGTGGTTTATAAAGATAAATGAATTTTTGAGAATTTTTGTACACAGCTCAGCTTACGTAACAACAAAATTTAAAGCCTAACCTCAATAGGATCAAAGTCTATGATAGGACCCAACAAAGCTAGCAATGAGCCTTGGAAACTGTCAAACCAATTCAAGTATCAAAACATTTTTGGGGATTCAAACAGGGGCCAACATCTAACTAGCGAGCAATCGGGGAACAAAAAAAATCTAGATCTAGTATAGCCGTTTAAGGGCAAGAACAAATGCTTTTACACTCCCATTGACACAGTTTAATTGATTATTTTGTTGACGGGCTGCTTCGACCTACTGTCAGGGCAAACGTTGGCGGTGTGACAGTCAAGGCAAAGAGGCCAGTTCAAAATCTTCATCGGCCAGCTGTTGATACAAATAACAATTTATAATATTTTTAAAGTTTCGTTTTAGAAAGAGTTTTTCGGCACTTACAACACAGCTAGGTAAGGTAAATGTGGAAGATTAAATGTCTTACTAGATAGTAACACACAAATGAAAGTAGGAAAGATAAAGACAATAGACGTTTGATGGGAAAGAAGGCGCAAAGCAAACCTCAGCAGAACAGCCGCCGACTATTCCCGATTTATGTTGCGATACCAAACCGAAATTTTACTAAACAACCCACGTTTTTAAGTTCACGATTTCCTCTTGTTTTTTGTTTGTTTGGAAAAAGAGAAAGTCTCAGTCATGGAAAGACAAATAAAAAAAAATGATCATCGATAACTTAAGAATATGTAAAGAAGTCACGCTTTTCTGTTTGTTTATAGCTAGGGAGTTTTGTATAGGTTTGAAAGTATTGGTGCAAGCAAATGACGAGAAAGACTGCCCCCCCCCAAACCCAAGCAAACAAAAAAACTAACACAAAAAACCCAACTAAACACCCCCCCCCCCTTAAAACCCCCCCATTAAAAAAACCCTAACAAAAAACAAACAAACCCCTCCAAAATCACAACAAAACATGGCAAACAAACAAACAAAACAAAACAAAACAAAACAAACACCCCCACCTCCAAAAAACAACAACAACAAGCAAATTCCCAAACGGCAGCGGTGACGTCAATAAATTCTTCACCTGTCGGGCGATTGATCTGTTTATGGTGTTACGGAATTAACGTGGAAATACCGCTAATTCGACACTGCCCGTGCTGCAAGACAGAGGACCTAGAATCTAGTACCTGTCTTCTTCCTTGGTGGTCGTGTGTTCTCCGAGATGGTCTGCTTTGTTTATTTCTTTGACAATTTGTTAGTGTCTTCATTTGTTAGACATCTTGGTGAAATTAGGCGCTCGTCAAAATAATGAAATCGAAGAAAACGGCATTTTCATTCGTCGTTTGGCAATTTTTATTGATTTTTTTTTTTTGGG
>NW_004797365.1:316072-321816 GCF_000002075.1 Aplysia californica
TGTATGCTTTTTAACGCAGAGCTATCATTTACCAAGATAATCAATTCCTCTGTTTGACAGGTGTCTTTAGAAAGCAGCTTACGCCCCCCCCCCCGGATTTCATGACGAATTGTTTAATTGTTTAACTGTCTACAAATGTGAAAACTGAGAATTCTGGTGAACTGAGGGTCGTGCAGTTTTGAGAATTATTAATCTACTTATGTTTAATTTTGTGATCATGGAAACAGATTATCAGGAAAAATTGAAGAGTCACTTTGTGAATGCGTGTGTGCTTATCTGTTTGGAAACTGTCTGGATACCTTGTTTAGAATGAAATATGATACATTAGCATGCTAAAGCACTGGATATTACGCTTGCATAATAAGATAAGTGTGAAAAATAGGAACCATCTTGAATTTCGACCCTTACAGAGAAGGTAATTTACTGTCCCCTTTGCGTTGTTTGGCAGCTTAGATCGTCAACATTACCCTTCCTTTGTGACGACGGTACATGACTTACTGAATTCGACACAACGCACCAATGTAACATTTCTTTTAAAAAGTTTTATTTCTTTTCACCAAAATTTATTTTCTAATTCACAGCTTTCTATTCAAACGTTCACAGACTTAAACATTCTGAGTCGTTCAAAAGAACTCTGTTTCTAAATGTGCGACACAGCTCGTCTCGTCTCCAGTTACGATAAACGTGCATTGCCCAAAGACGCAGCATAGTGAAATATATAATTCAGGAGCTAGTTAGCGAAGTTCACTTCAGACTCTGATTTTGAGGTAATGAAGAGGGAAATATTTGTGTGACATCAAATCCAATAAAAATAAACTCTCATTTACACGATTAGTATATATACTACATGCGAGAGTTCTGAAAGGTCTAACTGATATTGCTCGATGTTAAAACCGTGACGCGAGAATATTGCATGGAACAATAAAAGAAAACTATATGAAAAGGGGTTGAGAGTTTGTGGTACAGCGACAGTCTACAGGGAGTCGTCAGCACAGTACCAGTATTCAGATCTCGACTTCTGAAAGGCCACGTTTAACACAATAGAGTTTGGTCTTTTCTGGGAATTCCAATTTGTCTTCATGTGTGCATGTTTTGTGTTTGAGGTCAAGTGATGCACACCAACACAATAGCGGCCACCTGGTGCTGGAAAAAAATCAGTACAGACAGCCAATAACAAAGTGCTGCAAATAATTTGGACGTACTAGTACCACCCTCCAACCGCCATCATGAATGCATCGTTGCTTTCTTATTCGTATTCAAACACCAACAAAACTGCAGATAATAGTGCCCGTGATCAGTCAAGAGTCAATAGCGAAATGTTCAAAGAAATCCTGACAATTATAAATTTCGAGAGTATTGGACAAATTGTTAATGTCTTCGGTATTCTTACAAACATGCTAAACATTATAACATTTTACAGAATGAGTTCCACGGAGACGACGAACATCTCGTTGATGTCTCTCGCTATTTCAGATCTCATCTCTCTTCTGACATGCTTTTGGTTCTTTCTGTGCTATACGCCAGCCTTCCAAAATGCAGAGTTTCTGTTTAAATCTAGTGATCTCGCATTTCCCTTCGGAGTCTGGCTTCATACGATTTTCACACGAACCACTAGTTTAATCACAGCCTTCATTACCTTGGAGAGATGTCTGTGTGTTCTAATGCCGATGAAAATTCGATCTGTTCTGAGTAAAAAAAGAACAATAGTGATAATGTTTGTGGCTTACATCCTTGGATCGGCCACTATCATCCCTATGTACTCCGTTATACGCTTAGAGTGGGTATTTTCCTCCTCAGACAACAGAACAACGTTTGGAATGGTATTCACACCTGAAAGAGAAAAGGTCAACGCCGTTATTTTCGTTCTTAACAGCGTTGTACCTTTAACGGCTTTCACTGTTATTACTCTATGTACCATAACTCTGGTAATTTTACTGAATCGCTCTGCAAAATGGCGCCAGTCTACAGCTGGAGCAGGGAAAGACAGAGACAAAATGTCGGCCAAAGACAAGAGAATCAGCAGGATGGTGGTTTTTATTTCTGCTGTGTTCATCACTTGCTATCTGCCAGGCACCGGGATTTTCACATGGATGCTGGTAGATTCTGAGCTGCGTATCGGAGGGAAGAAAAACGACATTTTCTTTGCTGCTTTGGCAACTGTGTACACGTGTGAAAACATCAACGCGTCTGTTAATATCTTCATCTATCTCAGAATGAGCTCTAGTTTTAAGAAAACGTTCATGAACACTTTCTTGACGCGACAATAAAGGGAAAACTGGCAAAGAAATTGCTACCATATTTCATAACACATAGGTAGAGAGTCTTCTGTGAAATGATTTTGCAAGGTGGGAAGAGAATGTCAACGTGTGCTTGCAAGAGGACAATTGATCAAAAAGTTGTACTGTTGGCAGGAATTGGATTTCCGAGTTTCCGAGAGACTCTCGTTCTTTTAAAATTTTAACTTAAACATTTCCTCGAAGGTAACAGTGATTCTATTGTCCAGTTTGAAGCTAACTACACTGTGTCTGCATGAACTAAATGTATTTTGTTCCGTCTGTAATTTGATGAAGGATATTCATCCCGATACAATGTGCTAACTTGATTTCAATTAAATTCCATTTGTATTTATTTTCTGTAAACACGTTTAATCATTATTTTCAGCATACGATATTTTCTTTGCTGCTTTGGCAATTGTGTACACGTGTGAAAACATCAACGCGTATGTGTGTGTATGTGTGTGTGTGTGTGTGTGTGTGTGTGTGTGTGTATGTGCATTGGTTATACTATATAAGATACACTCTTATGTGCCAATGCAATGATTGACCTCCCATTTGTGGAAACGGCATTATTAACACACGTGTTGATGTTTTCACACGTGTACACAGTTGCCAAAGCAGCAAAGAAAAAGTCGTATGATGGAAATAAGGATTAAACGAGTAGTTTTTTTCATTACGGTAATAGCGTGATTTTAATTCTGATTATGAATGTTTTACGACTGCATATGTAATTGGTGAGTAACTGTTAATCCACAAATACAGTGAGCAAACAAGACGTCTTTTCTCATCAGATGCGAGCCACAAAACTGATTTAAAGAATTATTTAATCACGCGTGTACTTCCAGCGTTGGCCAGAGTTTCCACTGACGGGAGGTCAATAACTGCATTGGCACATAAGAGAGTATCTTGTATAGTATAACCAATGCACACACACACACACACACACACACACACACACACACACACACACACACACACACACACACACACACACACACACACACACACACAGAGAGAGAGAGACATACACACCATATTCTGAGGTCTGCTTTCGTCTCCACTTTCTGTCTCCCTCCTTTGCCCCCTCCTCTGGGCTCCTGACTCTTTCTGCAGCCTTTCTAATGCTTCTCCTTGGCTCTTTCTTACTGCTCTCTTTCAACGACAACTCTGATCTTATGGTAGGTAATGATAATAATAATAATAATAATAATAATAATAATAATAATAATAATAATAATAATAATAATAATAATAATAATAATACAAATTACATTTTTATTAGTCCCGGAAGGGCACTTTGGTTTAAAATGGCTAACATACATTTACATACGTAAATACATAATTATAGATACGTACATACATAAATACATGCATAAATACACATACTAATACACAATATTACACAAATACAGAACAGTTTACAACCATGCCACTGTCGGTCGCCACTGAGCAGCGCCCTGTATTTTATGCTAGGGTTGTCGCGTCTTGCCCAAGGACACACCCCAGTGACCACCCAACCTGATCAACGTGTCACGGACACTTGCTTGACATTACTTGAGTCTTAATTAACTCACTACGGACGTAGCCAGGTAAGATATAACACCTAGCCTTCTCAGATAAGGGTGAACAATTTCTGATGTTCCGTGTGCAAGTTACGCCCGTTAAAGATCCCGAGGTGGTCGTAATATCGATAAGAGTAAAAGCTTCGGCCGCCACCTGCGCAAAATTCAATATTCCTACTAAACTGTATATTAAGTTTTATGTGCCCGCGCGCTCATATGTCCGTATGCAGTTGTGAGCGCCGTAACCCCCCCCCCCTAAAAAAACCCCCCACAACCCCCCCCGCCCCCCAAAACCCCCAAACAAACAACAAAACACAACAACAAACAAACAAAACAAAACAACAACGACACATTGCTGTGAGGATTTTTACTGAAAGGCACAAAAAGGAGTTGCTTTTAATGACAGTAGGAGGTGGGCGGGGTGCATTTTTGGAGTTTACGAATCAGGAAAGGTGAAAATAGCTTTACCACTGGAACCAAATTATATTATCGGGGATATATTCATGGTTTTCAAGACAATTAAGGAACCAAGCACACCTTGCCATCCACTGATCTAAGTCAGCCTCTTGAATATGAATAGCGATACTGTCGTGTCTAAGTTAGATCTGACTTGAATGGTTGAGGTGTATGAAAGTCCTCGCTGCAGGTATCGTATGCGGAAAGACGTCTCATGGGACTCGATTACTGAATTCTGCTCCTATTGACGTCTATAGGGATGCCAAATGATGCGTTTTCAACCTGAAGTGGTCATTTTGTTTTGGGAATTTTCAGTTCTTTTTATCTGTAGATGATCCAAACTGACGGAACTTCTCTACCCATGACAACAAAGAAGATCTTGAAGGCACTTTAACTTTCTTTTCGTACCTTATGGGAAATTTTCGAATTGTCAGGGATAGTATGTTGGTGTTGCTCTTCTCTAAACTGAACAGTGATATCAGCAGGTAAAGTAGAAAAGCAATATTAAGATATGTGCTGTATCATGGTGAAATCAGGTGCTCGTCAAAATAATGAAATCGACGAAACCGGCCTTTCCCCGCTCTTTGGGCTATTTTTAAAATCGATTTTTTTTCTTTGGGCACAACATCTTTTGTGTCCAGTTAGGCAGGTCGAAGGGCAAAAGCTCAGTCGGCTGATAGATCAGAAAAGAAAAGTACAAGTAAAAGTATGTCAATATTTTAAGAACTTATTTGTGAGTGGATTTTTACTGAAAAACGTTGATCAAAGGCACACACACAAAATGTACATTTGTAGTTTCCAAGGGCACTCAAGTTTTGGAAGTCACAAGACTTTAACTTGCTCTTTCTCGTGAATTTTACTTCCGACACCATTCAACCCCCATCTCCTCCAGTCGTAAATATCTTGACTTCCATTCAAGATAGATGAGTAATTTTATGCTTTTATCAAAAGCAAAGCATATGAACAGGCTTTAAGATTAAGAGTATACCAATACCTTCAAATGCTCAAAATTGACGAACACCTGATTCCAGTGTGTCGAGACCCAGATATTGCTTGATTGATCCTCGAGTAATCAGAGAAATCGAAATCGATGTACAGAAAAGTGGGAAGACATGGAATAACATCAAGAGGCTAGCCCAGGATAGAGAAAGGTGGAAAGTGTTTGTCCGTGGCCTATACCCTGGTGCAGGGTGAGAAAGGCAATGGTGATGATGATCCTCAAGTGGAATAAGTTAACAGTACCTTTTGACTAGCGGCTGTGGATGAGTCAGAACTCGCCCCCAGTGACTTCACAGCTTTCATTGCGGAACGTTTGATTCTGAAGTCGTCTCCTTTTGTAACGGTGTGTATTTTAGTAATTAAAGTATGGTAGTGAAGTATCGAATTTGGTAAATGATCGCTCACATCTTTGAGTATTGGGCATGTGTGGGTGTGTGCGTGCGCGCGCGCG
>NW_004797365.1:321916-326454 GCF_000002075.1 Aplysia californica
TGTGTGTGTGTGTGTGTGTGTGTGTGTGTGTGTGTGTGTTTCAACGGTTGTGTCTCTCCCGTTCTGCAAATAGCATGCTTTTTATTTCTTTATTCCGAGCACGATGTTAGGGAGCCTTGCTCACAACGGGGAGGTAGGAATCGGACTTCTAGCAAATGGCTGAAACATAACTTGTCCTTTTAGTGGAACAGTCTGAAACTCATTCTCTTGACTAACTCTGCAATGCTAATGTCCATCTTCGCGAATGTTTTCCCCACTGCTCCGGTGTGTATGAACCACACAAACATTTTCAAGTTTCCACTGTACATCGAGGGAGTATTCGATTACACTGCGACTGCCTCAATTAGCTTTAATCGACTCCGGCTGGGGGCGAGTCCGTGACCAGTTTCACCAACAGGTGTCTTTATTTTTTATAGTGGGAGGGAATTCCAGAACACCCGCTTCTGCAACGCAAAATATACATATAGCCTACAGCGCTTCACATCTACCGATTGCACCCCCCCCTCTCCTCTCTCCCCCCCTCTCTGTCTCTCTCTCTCTCCCTCACCTCTCTCTCTCCCCCCCTCTCTGTCTCTTGCATTCCCTCTCTCTCCCTCAACCTATCCTATCTCTCTCTTTCTCTCTCTTACATTCACTCTCTCTCAACCTATCTCTCTTTTGCTCTCTCTCCCATTCAGTCTCGCTCTCTTGTTCTCTCTCTTGCTCTCCCTGCATTCACTCTCTCTCTCTCTCAACCCCCCCTCTCTCTCTCAGCCTTTCTCTCTCTCTCTCTTTCTCTCTTTCTCTCTCTCGCTCTCTCTCTCTCTCTCGCATTCACACACAGACATTCTCTCCACCCCCTCCCTCTCTCTGAACGTAAGTCAGTCTAGTGGAGGATCAACTCAGGACGGTGAGATGGAGAGCTTTAGGAGAGACTATGCTTTTGATTGACTCAATGGGTATATTCAGCTATGTTTAAAAAAGAGGTAATCGACAATTAAGATCCAAAATGGGAGAAAAGATAATGGCAGAAACTATTAAACGATCAGAGTTTTAAATTTTGAATATCATATAAGTACACTTACTGGGGACATAGTGAACTTGGTTGTTAGAGCTACAGAGTGATCGTTTTCATGTTTGATTCCAAACGTTTTTTCCTATCTGCTGTTGACATTGGTTGTGCCATTTGAGCATTTCTGTGCACAAATATTCACTTCCAAGGTTAAACTTTTTCTGTGGGTGTACCTACACCATACTTCATCTTCGTGATAAACTTTTATTTCATGGTCCATTGTATCTGTAAGCTCCGTGCTTTTTCCACGGGAGAACCACACCCCCTACTTTGGATTTCCTTGAGTTTTTTTTCCAAAGCAAGATATTTAAAGTTTTACATTTATTTATGGCCCTTTAAATGTAGATTATCTGTTTTTACACAATTTAACCATTAATGACTCTTGGTAACGACTTTAGATATACTTTACTTAAATGATTCCTTTATTAGTTTTTCCAATCACTAAGTCTGATAACTTTCAGTCTTTTCTCTTTGCTCAATGTACGAAAGGTCTCTGCCATTCTGTGAATAACTACAAGTAACCTATACAGAAAACCCCCCCAGGTGAATTTAATCATAGACTCTTCTTTGAATAAGGCCAAAAGAAAGTTTAATTTAGCAATATTTTTGTTTGAGCTGATGTAAGTATAAGATAAAAATGAACAAGATGCCAAGCCGTTATGTTCCTTGAACAAAGATATCTCCAAACAAGAACAGACTTCCGAAGATCCCCCCTCTGGACCCGCTTCCCCCAAAATAAGGACCCTTCCTTCTTCCGTACAGTCACCGAGTCCAAAATTAAACAAGTTCACAATACTCCTCAGCATTCGGGAATACAACTTATCCGACACAGTGATATTTGGTATGGGCAAGTTTTGCTGAAAATCAAAGATATGCCTATCTAAATTGGCATTGCATTTTGCTTCCCCGTTAGGAGTTTTCATCAACTTGTATCCATTGTCCTTCCTCAAATGGTGAAGGTCTGTTTAGTTCCATGAGGGTCCCTTGTGTCCAGAACTTCTGAAGCTTTTCCTCAGTTGTCACTTACAAGCGGCCCCCATGTGATTTTTCGGCATACTTTTATTAAGAGCAAAGGATTTCCAAATCTCTGGTCACTCTATGCGAGGAGTTGGGAATGAGGGTTGTGTCTTGCCCCCAGGACAGCCTGGCGGGGATCCAGAGTAAGCGCCCAACAAAAAGTGAAATACACATAACACTAAGATTAACATGCACGTTATTTCCAACATTAGAGAATCATCATCGTTACCATCACCATCATCATCATCATAATCATCATTATGATTATCATTGTTTGATAGGCAGGGTAGGAGGGAGAGTCTTGTTTGAATTTCAGACAAAATAACAAAACAATATAAAATGTTTACAATTTGTTTAGTAGCTCAACGTTTTGCCTCTTGGGCTTCCTCAGGAGCAACTGAGAGAAAAACTAAAAGAGCGCTGCATACTAGCAGGGAAATGGGCCTAACAGAGCAGGGTCTTAAGATTACGTGTGGTTACAGGCTAGACGGAAGTGACTCAGAACGAGCCAGGCCAAGGTGCTAATTATAAAGAAATTGATACTAGTCTAGCAAGAGTATCAAAGAATTTTATCACATGCGGATAACTTTAGAACGACAAATGCACGCCACTGGCCGACATTCACATCAACAACCATTCTGCTTGACGTCATTGAGGGACTCCCACTTTGTTGTCGTTCACGCGGCAACACAAACGCAAAACACCACTGCAGCATTTCCAAAGCCTGCAGCCCACAGTGGCGTGGTGGCGGAGTGGTAAGTGCGCCTGTCTCTAAAGCAGAAAGTCCAGGCTCGAGCCTCGGTTCGGCCACCCTCCTGCCGACCCACCTGTAACGGGTAGCTGACTTCGATCAGGGGAAACAAAGGACTAATTTTTTTTTTTTAATTTAAAAAAATATATAAGTTAACTGAAAAAGCATATGATGTCGTGACTTTGATGGATTTAAAAACATACAAAAATGTTATTGTTATTAAGAAAAAATTGTCCTTTACTTCCCAACTCGAAGTCTGGCACCCATTAGAGGAGGGTGGGTGAAAAAAATCATCATCATCAACATCATCATAATCATCATCATCATCATTATCATCGTCATCATCATCATCGTCGTCATCATCATCATCATCATCACCGACTAAACAATTCCTCTTTTTCTTGTGTTTTTCTTGTTTGTTTGGGTTCTTTTTTAAAACAACAATTTGCACCATGCCAATACATTTTTACGTAACCTACAAAAATCGTCACCAAAATCAGGACATCGGACAAGAAAATGAAAAAAAAGTATGCTCCAGTAAGATCAGAAACAAGTGTACTTTGTGACAGATTAGACACACTCTTTACCCAGAACATTTTCACAACGTCTGGCGATCCAAAAGCTAAGTTAGCATCGTGCTGTGCTCTTTGGAATTTTCAAGACCTTTGATTCCCTGGCTGTTGTCTTTTCAATACGAAGGCCCGTCAATGCAAATCTTTTAACAGAGTTAAAAATGGGCGGTAGACACGTACCATACCAACGCAACAGGACCCCCCCCCCGAAAAAAACCAAACCCATCGTGGATTATGAAGCATGCCCCTAGAGTTCCCTTGTCATTATTATGGAAATGCAGTAAAAGCCGAGTTCTGTTCTGCGGGTTTGTATTCTTGTCCTTTCAGAAACGCGAGGAGAAAAGTCTTTTCAAAGGGGACCAAGTATTCCGTTTTGGAAATAAACAAGCAGACAAAAACATCTGAAGAATGTCACTTTTTTCTTACTGTTCTCATACATTTGTCTCTTGAAGCTGAAGTTGTTCTTGCCTTCATACATTTTATTGCTTTTATGGTCTTTTTAAAAATATAGGTCTTATTGCGGCCAATCGACACAAGTTAGATCATTTAGGAGGTGAGTTTCGACCCTTCCGGTCAAGGGCAAACAAGTATCAGCAGAAAGACGGAGACACTTGATAAAAATTCTCCCTGCTCGGGAATCAAACTCAAGTCTTCTGAAAGTGCCGGCGAAGTGCCTTACCATTACACCACGGACGTCGGTTATCTACAGTCTTGGTGTGAGGTTTACCAGTCTGTCGAACGATTGAATACATTAGTGATAATAATAATGGCCCGTCGGTCAATGTCTGACGACGACCAATACATCCACTGAGGAGAATATTTCTCTAGAGAAATAGAATAAGTTGAAGAATTAAAGGTTATGATGACTTGTGGCTTCTGCTGTGGCCGATGAGACAAATTCTGGCAGAGAAAGCTTGCGGGCTTCTCTCTTGGTTTCCACATTTGTGAATGAATGAATTGGTAGGGGAATGGTGGGAATAACTGAACCTGAAAAAACAAATCGATGTTTAAAAAATCATGAGAGTTGAGGGGGTGGGAGTCAGCAAAGATAACAGAGGATAGAAAGCGACAGAAGTAATAAGGAAATGAGGGTGAAGGAAAGGGAGAGGAAATGTGTGTGTGTGTGTGTGTGTGTGTGTGTGTGTGT
>NW_004797365.1:327288-330906 GCF_000002075.1 Aplysia californica
AGAAGAGAAAGAGAAAGAGAGGATGAGAGGAAAATTGAGAGAGAGAGAGAGAGAGAGAGAAGAGAGAGAGAGAGAGAGAGAGAGAGAGAAGAAAGAGAGATGGAGATAGAGAGAGAGAGAGAGAGAGAGAGAGAGAGAGAGAGAGAGAGAGAGAGAGAGAGAGAGCATCTGAATGCAGGTCCTGAAACAGTGCTCCTGTTATTTACTATACGTTCATTGTTCCTGTCTGTCTCTTAGTTTTTTAACTGATGGTCTGTGGACATATTTAAATTTGTATAGGAATACAATCCAAATCCCACGTCCACCGCAAAAATCGTTGACTGGGTGCATATAATATGCTCAAGTTCACCCTAGCTTATACATCCCTTACGTTCAAGCGGAACTATTTTCTGTAAAAACATAAAACTCTCCATTGAAACAATAAAAGGATATCAAATTGTTTGCAGACCTGGGATGCATTAGATATTGACCCAACCAGAAAGACGAAGACACCTGCAGAAATGTATCGCCAATATTCAGAATTGAACTCTTGCTATGTGCGACCAAGACGGACAGTTTAACCATTAATTCACCACAGATGGCGGTTATGTCAAGCTAATTATAAAGGAGACAACACAACAACATTGTTCACACATGTATTTGTTTTTATTCGTATGAGTAATTCATAAAGTAAACCCTGCTAAGCACATTAATCATATTGTAATTATATGTTTGTCTCGATAAAAATTCCGTTGTCAATGTACTTGATTTGTCATTTCATAGACAGTATTATTATTATTATTAATATTACCGAAAGCTGTCTTCTTTTCGTATGGGCCTAACGCATCTCCGAAAGGTTATTTAAAAACCATCAGAATTCAGGGTCATCTTTGATAGAACATAACAACTTTGTGAGGTTCTTTTAGTACTCCTTTATAAAAGCAACCCAAACAGCCCAAGTCAGGGATTCGAACAGGGGCCGCACACTCCACCATCCAGTCTAGTAAGAATCAAATCGCGCCTCTAACCACACATGTCTCGGTCATTCTCTTCGATCATAATGGCCCCTTAGGTAAACAAAGTTATTGATGACTTTGACCGAGTTCTTTTCCAAGCGATGAACATAGTCCCGATTTAAGAATCGAATTTTCTTATTCTTTCAGAAGCAATTTTGAAAGATCAATTTAAAGGGACCTTGGGTTCTTTGATAAGCAGAGCAGCTTTCCTTTCTAAGTCTTTTATCATTTACTGCTCTGATAGCATTATACACAGAAATCGTAACTGGTTGATCAAATATTTACCTTGAACAGGAGGCAGGGAATTCCCGATGGCAGCACGGAAAAATATATTTTGACAATTAAGTTGAAATATGTATTGCAATTCAACGGTTTCCTCATAATTACATTCATGTGAGCGAAGAATTGTTGGCGGTTAACCTAAAAAGGCCTGTCTTTTAACCGATGTTATGTCAATTTCATATGTTCTTTGTCAATAACGATTAAGACACAGCAAAGCAGAATAATATGATTATGGGGAAATGAAACTCTTATCTTTGTACAAACACTATAATTATATCATCCTTTCTAAGGGAAATAAGCATTTGCCAGATTATATTGTAAGCTCAACAAGGTGAACCGACATATTAAATACTGGGCAAACTTAGTGTAAAGATAATTTTCGTTCTAACAGCCATGCCATTATTTCAAAATAATTATGCTGAAAGTCAGGGGTGTTACGAAGTGAGAATAATATGTTCTGTTACTCCTTTTAGCATGCTACCTCATCCTAACAAATACTGGACCATTAGATTTATTGTGTACCAAAGACATCAATTATGCAGAGAACGAGCTGTTTTAAAGTACGGTTTTGTTCAAATAACTAATTATTTTCCCGATTCTACAAATATAAGAAAGTTCAAGTTTGAAGCTATTTTCTCCCCCCAATAATATATTATTTTAAAAAATCCCAATGTATAATTGTTCGATTTCTTCCTCAAGCCTCCACCCCCTCCCCTTTTCCCACAACATCAAACACATTTTCTTCTAAAAGTTTTACTTATTTGATCATTTATGTTACGAGAGCATGTGTACAGAAACCGCACTTTTAAATAATTAACTTGTACTCTACCATTATGTCATGAAAGAGAATAATCTGTTTCACATATTGAGTTTATAATGCCATAGCAGTGAACTAAGAATGCCAGTAGTGAATGTACAACGCTATAAACTCTGCTTTCTTGCTCTGCACAGGCATTGGGCGAATAAGGGGATAGGAGATTATTTCATAATCTTGTTTTGTAACAGCCTATGAAAAATATGTATTTGGCCTGTTTGATCATCTGGTGGTATTTTCTCTGCTGACTGTTTTTTCAGTCATAAAACTTTATGAAGATGTCAAGTCAGAAAGATATTCAAGTGATTGACAATACCTCGGTTATTTTTCAAAATGGTCCAAGTCAAACCACATTTGATAAGACAGCTTTATTATTATTTGCAGAACTGAACTTTTCAGTTTTTGGTTTAACGATCAACATTTTTGGTATTTTCTCCAACATTCTCACCATAATTGTGTTCATGAAACAAAGTGTAAATGATACAGTAAACATCGGCTTAGTCAGTTTGACAGTTTTTGACTTATGTGCCCTTGTGACCAATTTCTGGAACGTTCTTTGTAATACGCCGGAATTTCAAAATTCCGATCTGCCTTTTAAACCAGGTGAACTAGCTGTCGTCCTCGGCATGTGGCCACGGGCCCTGTTCACACGAACCTCCAGCTGGATCACTGCCTTTATTACTTTGGAGCGGTGTTTGTGCGTTGTTATGCCAATGAAAATCCGTTCTGTGCTTACTTGGAGGAGGACCTTGTGTGTTATCGTCTTAATATTTCTTTTGATGCTAGCTATTAATTTGCCGGTGTACACAGTGGCCAGACTCACTTGGAAGAATTCGACTTCTAGCAATAAATCAGTTTTAGGGATTACGTTTACATCGCAAAGAGAGGCAATCTATTCGGTCACATTCATTTTTAACAACTGTATTCCTCTGGTGTCGTATGTTCTGGTGACATTATTGACTATCGCCTTGGTGGTGAATTTACAGAAATCTACAAAATGGCGCCAGTCAGTCTCTGGTCCAGTCCTTGACGCCCACGTCACGTCTAACAAAGAACTTAGAGTCAGCAGAATGATTGTTCTAATTTCCTCAGTGTTCATCGTCTGCTATCTGCCTGGTACTGTGTTTTTTACTTGGATGCCCCTGGACTCAGAAATGAGACTGGATGGCAGAAAAAGAGACGTATTTTTTGTAGTCTCCGGTATCATGGGTACCATGGTTGCTGTCAGTGCGTCTGCCAACATTTTTATTTATATGAGCATGAGCTCCAAGTTTAGACATGGTTTTCTAAGCATGTTCAAGACTACCTCAAACTCTGGGAAATTAGGGAAAGGGTAGAAGATGTACGAAGGTTTCGAAAAGCCTGCCGACAGCAAGAAAACCCCATCCATTGTCGCCAGTGGGCTAAAATTATAATAAATTATGACAACACTCTAATATAGTACACACAACTCATCACCATTTGGCAGCGACAAGGTACAGAGGTTTCAGGCGTTGAAGCCACTCACAGTTTAGTACAACAAGGGCA
>NW_004797365.1:335033-336974 GCF_000002075.1 Aplysia californica
CTCCCCGAAAAAAAACCCTACAAAAAAAACCTTCCCGCACCCCTCCCCATAAAAACTCAGTTTCAGAAGGTATTGTGTCCTACTTAACAGCATGGAGGAAATGCTTTTTTCAACTGATCCCCCCCCCTCCCCCCTCAACAAACCTGCAACTTCAACGTCTCCCAAAAGTGTGAGGTGTTGTTTCACCCATAAATACTTAACAGATCCCTGTAAGAAAACTGGGTACTTCACTTGGTAATTATAGCTCGAACAAGGGAAGAATGACGTCACAAAGGTTCTGCTTTTGGAAACTGTCCCTCATCAGGAATGAACGAGAATTCCACAGTTTTCCTCCAAAACATCAGTTGATCAATGGGGAAGCATCGATAACTGCACTCGTCAATGAGAACTCAGTTGCTGAAGGCTCGATCATGAACCAGATATTTATTCCACTCATGCATTTTGATATTTAAAACCTCTTTATTTAATAAGAGAATTGTTAATGACAATACTCTTTTCTGTGTTAACACATTGAATTTTTCGATCCGAATTCTATGAAGTGCTTGGGAATATTCTATGAACAAGAAAAAATAAAGACAATTTATTTTATTAGAGATCTGTGTTTTAAAGTGCTCAAACTTGTGTCTGTCAACAGGTGCGGCTTCGTTTGCATGCCGATCTTGAGTTAACCAGTTGAAGTTTGGAGATTCTAATCTAAGCGAAGCGAGAATTATTATGTGTTATTTCAGTAATTATTTTTTTCCTCCCCTCAATTTGATACTCTGGCGTGCATGGAGGACTGCATCTTCAAAACTATCTGAATGTGTCTCAGAGGGTGATGAACTTGGACATATGCAACGAAATGTCCACACACGTGAACATGAATTATTATGGGGCAGGATGAATATTGTTCGGCAACATAGTGTTGGAAGGTCTCGAAAAATTTTGTCTAAATATCAATATCCTCTTCAACACTAAGGCTAACGAATTCCTATCTTAATCTATATATGGATAGACGTATTTTTTCCATTATCAATGTTATTTCTAATGAAACATGAATACTCTTGGATAGCCCCGTTAATTTCACAACCCTTCAATTCTTCTGGACGGATGGGTTACTGATTTGAAACACTGTCTCCTTTCCTCTGTTCTTACACTTCCATTCTTCTCAATTTCTCTTTATGGTGATCCGTTGACCTAAGTTTTTTTTCTTGTATAGTAAGGACTTTTAACTTTACTCAAATTTTAACAAGGAACTCGACACATAATATGTTCTGGGTTTTTTTAAAAAACGATCTCAGTACTTAATGAAACTGTGATTATTTATTGATAGCTGGAGTTAAATGCGTTCCCGATCAACCTCATTGGCCATTTTAGAGACTGCAGTTTTCTTTTCCGAGGATATGAGGGGAAACGTTGGGGCGGGGGAAGCGTACTTTTAAAAATGGTCTATTTGTACCTAGTCGAGCGTCAGCTCATTCATGAAGGGGGACGAAACATTGAAACACACTGTTGACAACAAATATAAAACTCTGGTCGTCACCTCCTGTGTTTAATAAAGGGGAGGTAAGAACAACCGATGGACGGGAACGATCAATGAAATGTCTGCCAACCTTCGACACCAGAACACGCAATTTAAGGGCGTTCGATACTTCTAATGCGTCTGATCGCCCGTTGTTGATGGATTTTTTGCAACGCTCTTCAACCAGAGCTGTCACTAATTTCTCCAAACAGGACGGTGTCTGGTTACATCGCTGACCCGACTGTCCTAAAATGTCCTCAACAGATGCCTCATTAATGACAGGCCAAAGGGGGAAGATAGAAGGGGAACGAACTCTACAGACGCATGAAGAACAGGATATTAACTTGTTGAATACGGGCCTTGAATCAATTTAGTTTTAGATGTATATAGATCTAGACAGAAAGATAGATGGATAATGTGTGTGTGTGTGTGTGTGTGTG
>NW_004797365.1:339591-341962 GCF_000002075.1 Aplysia californica
CATTTTCCTTCTCTTACCCCTCGAAATCTGCATGCCTTTGACACGTTTTCCCCGCACCAACCCCCTTTCTTACATGTGCCCCCCTCCCACCCCACCTTAAAGAAATAGGCCACCAAAAACAACAAAACAAAATTGTGTTAAACAACTCTCCGACTTTTATAATCCTTTTCCTTGTGAACGTAAACTCAAAACAAACCAGCAGCCGTTACATCCTTTTGAATAGGCCTAACTGGAGTAAATTGGAAAGGTTGTGTTCCCAAGCTTGACCACCGTTTCTTGTGCTGTGTCAGTTGGCAAAGAATAGAAGGCTAAGGTCTGGGTCATTGATTGTTAGACAAGTTGACCCGTCAAGCGGAGCAATTGTCCGACTGGTCCTGTGGTAGACTGTCGGGTAGAACAAAAACATTGCGGTGGACTGTCAAGTAGTTCAAGTAGGCTGGCACCAAATCATAAAAAATCAAGTTCCAGATCTGCGGCAGACAAATCATGTGTTCTACATTAATTCCTTTGCTCGCTGTTTAGGTTCTCCAAGTAGGTTGCTCTGGGCCTACGTCGGCCATTTTTGCCTTCAAGTAATTCCAGCGGGAGCTACATATTATTCAGAACCTTTATGTGAGGTGTCCCAAAAACAGCATTTTTGTCTTTTCCTGATTGTTTTTATCAGCTAGTGGCCCACAGGCGCTTCTTCAAGTACTACCTCGTCATTTTATTTTCTTTTTCCTTCCAATATACTCTTAGCAGTCTCCTAAGAAACCGTTCCTTTCGCTTCTATTTTATTTTCAGTCTTAAATGATTGTCCAGTGGGTGGTTGGGGGTGGCTTCCTCCTTCTTTCCTGTTAAACATCTATCATCCTTATATCTCCACTCCTTTTTGTGTTTGTTACTCTCTTGTAACTCCTTTAATCTTGGGCACTTAAATGGCCTTATTGTGCTGCAAGTGCCGTAAAACTCTTACTAAAACAGTGATTGTCCAGCATTCACAGCCATATACATTGTGAAATCTGTGTTCCTCAGAGTCCATCATGTCTGAGAGGAAGGCCGTCATCAAGAACGCTGACATGTCCGAGGACGTGCAGCAGGACGCTGTCGACTGTGCCACACAAGCTTTAGAGAAGTACAACATCGAGAAGGTGTGTGTTTGTGTGTGTGTGTGTGAGTGTGTGTGTGTGTGTGTGTGTAAGGTGTATGTGTGTGTGTGTGTGTGGGGTGGGGGGTGGGGGTGGGGTGTATGGGTGTGTGTGTGGGCGTGTGTGTGTCTGTGTGTGTTGGCTTGTGCGTGTTTGTGTGTGTTGGCTTGTGCGTGTTTGTGTGTGTGTGTTCGTGTGTGTGTGTGTGTGTGTGTGTGTGTGTGTGTGTGTGTGTGTGTGTGTGTGTGTGTGTGAGTGATGCATGCCTTGTTATAGGTACTTGTCTATAATCCTCTACTGTGCGCCTTTTGGAAGGCTTTGTTTTTATGTGTTCAGTCGGAGATCTTGTTGACATTATATCATAATGGCGTCGCTGATTGCCTTTCTTTCTTTGTCTTTGGTGTTTTGGTTCGCGCGACGGTCTTCACGGGTGGTTGGAGGATGCCTCTGGTATGTCCTACTTCCTTACTTTCCGTCTGTTATTTCTGTCTGTCTGTCTGTCTTACTTTTTCCGAGCATACAGTGGCCATTGTCAATGAATGTGCTTCCCTTTACTCAAACAAACAAACGAAGACGGTCTTCATGATCTAGTAACACGGACAGTAAGCTATTGTATCCAAAATGAATTATATTTTCCTTCTCTCGACGACATTGTCTTTCTGAAAAAAAAAAAGATTTATATTACATGTATGGAGTTCATTTTTTGTGTCCCTCTGTTTCATAAGAGCTCTCATGTCGGAACTGTTGAACCCTTTCCTAAGGTTCATTGTTCACCTGCATACTGCAAAAGTGGCTGCAGAGCTCTCAATGATTTTAAATATAAGTACTTTGGGATTGACATCACCGATATCATACTGACATGACTCCCAAGTTATAACTGCTGTGTTTTTGCTATAGAAATAGAATCTAGCCTCTGATGGTTTGTGTGAAATGAAATATAGAGAAGCAGCCGATATTTTCTTATAATATAAATTTCTCGTCATCCTCGACATCATAATGCCGTACTTTTCCCGAATGTCAGTGACTTGCAATATAATCCAAGTATAGAGATGTATATTATTATACTTAATTAAAAAACACGGGAATTGTATATGAAGTTACTGTAACTGTAACGGTCAAGGAGAAACTATACTACGTTTGTATAAATAAGCTCTTGGTAAAAGAGTACATGTGATGATAGTGTGTGTATGTGTGTGTGTGTGTGTGTGTGTGTTTGTGTGTGTGTACGTGTGTGTGTACGTGTG
>NW_004797365.1:343150-350241 GCF_000002075.1 Aplysia californica
GGCCCACCCCTGAACCTTGAGGATCAACTTAGTCTCTAGTAACTTGCATCAGAAATAGTCCACTTTTTAAAAAGGGCCCTTTCAAACGTATTCAAAGCTATTCTATTCTAACATAATTACTTAATATTTTGTTGATCAGTCCTTAACGTTCAGTAAATTATAGTGTGTATGGTTTCTTTGTTTTCTCTCTAGGACATTGCTGCCTTCATTAAGAAAGAGTTCGACAAGAAGTACAACCCAACCTGGCACTGCATCGTGGGAAGGAACTTCGGCAGCTATGTCACACACGAGACCAAAAACTTCATCTATTTCTACTTGGGACAAGTTGCCATCCTGTTGTTTAAATCTGGATAGAATTTAGATTTAATTGTAAATTAAGACTCTGAGACAAAAGCTAACTTAATATTCTAAATGGATCTGGAGAAATGGGATAATCTCTTTTAAAATTGTCTTTGGCTGTACTTTGGCATGTGTAACTTGCAACGTTTTGTCTGCAGAAAGCAAAACGTTGGTGAAGACTGTGCATCTGGCTTTTACGCGTATTAACATGTATTAACGGTGAAGAAACTAAACAACCGTGCCATTCTGACATACAATGTTAACCAAACAAAGGTTATTGTTTGTATCCTTTCAACATACACATTTAGATTTATGCATGTGAAGCCCATAATAACAAAAAGCAAAATAAGGACTTGCTCAACATTGACTGATTGGTGCTACAGCCACAGTTTGTTTTAACGACAAAACAATTCTCTTCTATTATGATCTCCACAAAACATTCTTTAGAGTGGCCGCTTGAAGATTCAAAGCTGCTGCAGTCTCCTTACGTCACAAAACTGTTTACTCCAATTCGGAATTAAACGCAATGCCGTTTAGCAAAACGAAGTCACAAACTGTTTTCATTCATAAATTCATATTTATATCTCTCAATTTATGTAATGCATTGTACTATTTCTTACTTTACTCTTTTTATACTCATTTTTGGACATTTCCCGCCGAATCTTTGTTGTCATTGTTGAACTTTGTACAATTTTTCTAATAAAAGGGTACGACAAACAAACAAAAAAAAAAGAAGAGAATCTGAGTGCATGCGAACAACGGCGATTGGAGGATTTGATTGGTTGAAGAGTGACTGATGTTTGTGTCGTGGGATACCTCTAAGTCCTTACACAGTCCGATAAGATATTCCTCTGTATAAACATGACACCATAACGCATTAAACTGTGATGTTTCAAAGTTTGAACTTTTTCATGGTTTGTACTCTGTTTGCTTAGTAGATTTGATTTATTCTTTGTTTGTTTTTGTACAAGTTTGGGTTGAGGGTTGTTTATGGCCTCTCTCACACTCATTATACACGTAGTATAATTTCTCCTAGATTTACCTTTTTAGCTCAGTGTTACTAATGTATGGGCGTCTTTTTCACACAAAATAGCAGGTAGCTGAAATTGGAAGGCGACACTAGTAGATTCTGCTTTTTCTCTCCAAGTGCTGTTACTTTCTGCCTGTCTTATCCTGTCTCTGCACGAAATTGCCGTTACCATAGCTCTACTTTGCTTGAACCAAAATACCTCTTGACATAGTACAGCCGACTTTAAATTGTTACTGATTTGAACCTTGGTTGTTTACGCTGTGCTAAAAACCCCCCAAAATATGTCGTATTTAAAAGAGCCGATGACATACCCCATGGACATGGATACTCGTAATTGAGCTCCTATTCCTGCGTGACGCAGACGTAATTATATATATATTTTTTATCTGATGGTCTAGTTACCTCAAGTTTTTGTTGTATAATGTATGTAGTAGCAGCTCTTGTTTTTTTTGGGTTTTTTTTGGTAAGTGTTTTACGGCGCTCGCAACTGCATAAGGTCATATGAGCGCGCGGGACACACTTAATACTTTTTAGTTGGTAGGAAATTTTGAATTTTGCCCGGGTGGCGGCCGAAGCCTACTCTTCGATTCTAGACCACCAAGGGATCTTTAACGTGCGCAACTTGCACACCGGCCCTCCGAGATTTTTCGCCATTGTCCGAGAAGGCTAGATGTAGATCTTTCCTACCAAAAGATCAGGGGTGTGGCAGAAAGACAGCTGTAAGAAGGAGTCAAGGAGTAGCAGTAGAAAGGCTGCAGAAAGAGTCAGGAGCCCAGAGGAGGGGGCAAAGGAGGTGAGGGGGTGGGGGAAGAAAGAGGAGACGAAAGCAGATGACAGAATATTGCTAGAGAGCAGGAAAGGAGGTGAAAGGAGACAATTTTTCGGTCGCTACCCGATTCGAACCCGGGACCTTTGAATGAGAGGCCAACACCTTAACCTCTTGGCCACGTGAGCCCCCAGTTGTAGCTCGGTACAGGGACCTCTATTATTGCCGCAAAGTACATGCAGATCGAATGAAGGCTGTACTAAACGCATAGATACATACTATAGACACATGCACACATCATTGAGGGACCCCCTCCCTCCCCACCTCTAACCCCTACCCCCCCCTCTCTCTCTCTCTCTCTCTCTCTCTCTCTCTCTCTCTCTCTCTCTCTCTTTTCTCTCTCTTTCTCTCTCACTCACACAGACACACAGACTCATAGAGACAGACAGACAGACAGACAGACATGCAGACAGACACGCACTCACGCGCGCGCACAACTTTTGGGCAGTGTTACTGACTGAAGTGTCTTTAGGCCATTCCCAAAGGGGAGATATTAACATGTCCTTTTATGCGCAGTAGAATTGTAAATGGGCTGATTGATCAATGTCATGCTCATACTGTGCCTGAACAACATAGGGGGAACTGCTGCATCTTCTTTCCTTATCCTTATTATCGTCCTCTACTTCTTTTGTATGTTTGTCATTCTCTTGTGAACTGTTATATCTGGGGTGCCTTGATAGTCACAGCAGACTTTGTGCTGTTGTTAGGGCTAGAGAGGTGAGCAGAGTAAGCCTGATTCCCCGTTTGGACTTCTCGGTTGACATTCACCTCTTGGCGCTCATATGACCTTATATGCAGTTGCGAGCGCCGTAAAACCTTACTAAAACTGAAATCAAGCACACCGTTTAGTTTTTGTTTTGTCGTTTTTGGTTACGTTTCATTTCTTTTCAACGTCCTGCAAAAAAGAAAAGTAAGTGTTATATATTGTAGAAGTTTTACACACCTTAAATCATTTAGGAGGCTGGCCAGTCAAGGACAACCGGGGCTGAGAGGTATACAACGTCCAGGCAGACTGGCAGACATTCTTGACTAAAATTATACACACTCGGGAATCGAACTTACCGTCTTTCGCGTGCAACAGTGAAAGCCTAACTGCTATACTACAGACGCCGGTCAACGCCCATCGACTGCCGATGTTTGTTGACGTTGCCACCGGAACAACATTTTTACATTTCACATTAATTAATTCGTTTGGTGGCTGCTTTGAACTTATGTGTAAGTGCCAGCCGACGCGACACGAATGTTATTTTGGCAAACTACATAGTACATGAAGTAGTAGAGTTGAAAAGGCGGACTTACTTCTTACTGCATGCTTCTATTATACAGTAGAATAAACGTCTCTCTCAAGCCGGAATTTGTACGCGCGTCTTCCATGCGCAAGGCGAAGAGCTTAACCATTACACCGCAGATACCGGTCGGAGACAATTACATAATATGAAAACATGCAGCTTTTTGTAATTTTAAGGATGGGGGTTAGAGCTAGAGTTCAGACCGGAAGGACAAGAGAATCTCTTCTCACTCCGACTAAAATTGAAATTCTGATTTTTCTTGTGGCGGTAAAATTGAACAACAGGTTAAATGTATTGTTATCAATTTTCCGATCATCTGTACATGATGTGTATACACTGAGGTCTTGAAATTCGAGTACTGGTACTGGTAAATATTTTAAAAAGTTCTTTAAATTCCCAGTTCTTGGAATTGTCTTTAATCGTGTTAATTCAAAGAATTAAAAAAACAACCCAAACCCCTCTCCTTTGTAACAAACGATATTCAACATAATTCTCTCATCAACCCATCCAAGGTAACGGTAGACTAGAATTGAAGGAATCCCCCCCCCCTTAGAGTATTGGAAAAGGAAAAAAAGGGAGGAGGGAGTAGCTGTTTGCCCAAACGGAGTTTAATATAATTTATTTACACACACATCCATATAAACAATGAGCTAATGTTTTAAACAAGGCGAACTTTTTGACCTTTTAAGTGAAAGTGATTTATGGATGAAATGCAGAGACGATACGCTGTGATCGTGAATGAGAATGTGTAATATACACTTACGTTTCAGGCAAATTGGTTTGATAACTCAAGTGTCTTACTGGTTTCAGTTCGACGTATCCTGAAAAGGTTTGGCCTACGACAGTTTTGTGTTTTCTCGCCAGTTCTTCCAGCTCCCGAGGGTGCCTCGTCTTTCTCAGCTTCCGCCGAAATGTTGTAACAGAAATTTGGAAACATTGGAAGGATAACGTGGAACTCCGTGCCAAGTGATTTCAAATATGTGAGAATGATAATATGGATTCGGTACTTGCAGTTTAGACTGACCAACAATCGGGACAAGGCGGTCAGTCTGGAACATTTCAGTCAGTGGAGAATAAAAGGTTCTTTCGTTACTGAACAGGGGAAAGCAATGCTTTTTGCACTAAAACCAACTGAGGGAAGAAAAACAGAGCTGGGAAGAGAACGTATACTTATAACTAATACTCTACATTGTCATAAAACTGGCGGGAAAACAGTTTACAAGACTGACTGGAAAGTAACAGATCTGCAAGGTGATGTAAACTTCAAAATGATTAATTCGATTCAGTCAATTTGTACTTTTAAGAATTTGGAAAGTAGCTGTGTTCAGACAGCGGGAATAATTTATTAAGGTAAAGAAATTCTGGAAAAGTATTTACTATAAAAGAAAGAAATAAAGTTGTTCATTATATGGAAGTTGTTATATTTGCAAGAGCGATGAGTTCTAAAGAATTAAAGCTAGCATTCTGCAGAATTCCATTTGGCAAGTCAAATTCCGTTTTCTCCAAGTACTTTTAGTCCAATCAGTTGATAGACGCCTTTTTTTTTGGGGGGGGGGGGGTTCTTTCTGGCTTTTCTATAGAAACCAGGAAAGGACTATAGCATCTGGCTTTGGTCTCTTATCAAAAACAAACACAGGTGAGGCAAGGCACAAACACAAAAAGACTCCTCAATATTGTATTTCTTTTTCACCATACAGATCGTTGGGGCTATCAAAGAATGGGTTTGGATATCGCACCCTCTGAAATGAGAGACAGGAATACTAAGTTTTCACTGACGAGTATTTCAGTTTCAGAAGCAAAAGACAAACATTCGAGGCTGGTCGACGATTTCACAGTTGTCAACTACATAATTATTGGCCAGGCAGCCAACATCTTATTAGAACATTCTTAAACAACATTCTCAACATCGTTGTTGTTCTAAAACAAAGTGTCTCTGAGCCAGTCGGTGTATAAGCCAATATAAGCCTTTTGGGATTAGCTGTTTCAGATTTGACTTTTTGGATTATTGTATAATTTTTGTTCAATCAGTATCATATTCGAACCTTGCAAAATTTACATTTATTGTTTGCCCGAGTGTCACACCCTTTTGTTTTTATGGCTCGCTCGAAACTCTTTTTTCTCGACTAACTTGCTGGGTTACTCTTTTTATTACTTTGGAAAGTTGTTTGCTCCATGAAATTAAAGCTTATTAATATTCTAACACGAGCCGGACAACTAGTACTATGGTTTTTTCTATGCTATATATATATGCTACTGCTACTATCTAGTAATGTACCTAATTTGACAGTGATCAGATTGGTGTGAAACCATTCACTAACAGGCAACAAAAGAAGTATAAGATTACAGTTTGACATCACAGCCACAGATGGAAGAGTTGGACAGTAACATTTTACGTGAACAATATCTTGCACTTGATGGCCGTTCTGGTATCAGTCATCTATGCATAATCTCGTTAGCGATAGCACTAAACGAAATGTCCAAATGGCGCCAGACCAACGCTGGATGAGTTTAAGTAAGGAGTCAAGTAGAGATAAGCGAGGCAGCAGAATGCTGATGTCCATCTCCACTGTTTTCATATTATGGTGCTACCTATTCTATGTCAGGCACAATTTGGATGACCGCTGACCCTGTTCTACGATCAGACGCGAAGAAAGATTTTTTTTGTCGTCTCAGGCCTGATGGCCACTACGGTAGGCGTCAACACCTCCGCGCACAGAGTCACCAACTACACCATGAACTCTAACTTTAGAAAGGTGTTCTTTCAAAATGCCAACCGTAAGTTCAGTTTATCCATTTCTTAAATTAAGCATACCGTGCAGAATCAAAATAAAATGCGCCGTCTGAGGGTTTTTTTGGTCTTGTTTTTGTTACTTGTCCTATTCGCACAAGACTCTTGGATAACAAGATGGTATTTTGTCATCGCAACATCATTATCAACCTTAATCCTTGCCTTAGGTTTGGTTGTTCGGGAAGAAATAGTTTTAATTGCAATAGAAGGGAAGGATAGAATAAGGGAAGAAAGGATATATACACAAGCGGCGAAAAAAAGTCCCTAGAGGGTTCGAGTGATTTCCGTAGACTCGGAGCGTAGCCCGGTTTCCATCACATGACACGAACACAGACAACATTAGATCACCTTGAAGACACTCAGGACTGTAATCATTTTGCAGAAACCCTGGTCTGGTTCAAAGTGTCTTTCTTCTAGGTAGTGTTTGGACTCCGCAGACTCATTCAAAGCTTTCCCAAACGTTATGAACAGTGGTGTTCCGAAATTTGGTAAGTCGATTCTTTAAGATTTTGGTGAAAAACTGTCTCTTTGGCTGAAAGGGGAGTCAGCTGTATAGTACATAATAAGTGACATCCAAGAATCGGCCAATCGGCAATGAATGTCGGCCCAAACTTTTAGGTGGTTTTCCAAAATTACGTGACTCCTTCTGCTGTGACATCATACAACTCAGTAAGTCGCAGTGGGAGCATGAGCAAGGGAACAAAACAGTCCCACTTTCCGCTAGATCCGACTAGAGTAATAATAATAATAATGAAGATCATTTCTATAGCGCCCACTCCCGTGTAAACACAGCTCTAGGCGCTTTACATAAATGCATGT
>NW_004797365.1:351196-383643 GCF_000002075.1 Aplysia californica
ATATATATATAAATACAGATAGATAGATAGATAGATGATAAATAGATAGATGATAGATAGATAGACAGGCAGACAGACAGACCGACAGACAAACAGACGGACAGTATAGGTATAATCTGATTTTTCAATAATCTGTTAATGCTATTTACTTCTTGGTGTCATTGCTTCATCTTTCACCTCAGTGAATCTCATGTCACCCAACGACCCCAGTTCAAAGAAAACCGAAAAGGAAAAGCGGGTATCTGGAGGAAGTCACGGCGCGTTTTCATTTAGAAAACGGGAAGTCCCTTTTCGTGTTCCATTTTCTTTGGGTCCCAAAACTGAGATAGTGTGACTATGTCACGTTCCTTTCTTGAACTCTTCGTTTGGCTCCCTTCCATTTAACACGACTAATCATGAAAGTGCATTTCGTGACCACCACAGTGACCGAGTGACCGCTGAAACGTCAATTAACGAATTCCCGACGAAGTCCGCGAACAGTAACCGCATTTGATAGGAGCAACTCGGTACAGAATAGATGGCCCAATCCTAATCTTGTATTGGAGGGGATAATTGGGTTGCTCTTCGTGGTCTGTCCCTGGTCAGTGGGGTCGTTCATTAGGGAACACCCAAATTTTGTTTTTACCTTTTTTTTTCCATCGAATGTTAACGGTTGGTGAGTTGCTTTGTTACTGGAGTACTTTTGGGTATATGTCGTCTCTGAGAAACATGTGGCGTTATGGGAGGCTGGGTGCACCGTTTAACACCGATCTCCGAGACAGGGGCCACACAAGAAAAAAAAATGAGATTGTTTTATAAGGACAGTTTTATTAAAAAGAGTAAAGCTGTTTTCTACAACTGCCAAGATAGTATACTTTCGTTTATTGCATAGTTTTTGCCTGTCCCTGTTTCGTTTCATTTTTGCAGTACCGGTACTCAGAGCTGTTAAAGTACTTTTAAAAAGGTACTTAAGTACAAATTTAAGTACAATCTAAAATATGTACTTAAGTACAGTAAAAGTACTTTCCTGTAAAATGTACTTGAGTACAAGTACTTTTAAAAAAAGTACTTATGAGTACATTTTGAGTACTTTCTGCTTATATGCTAAAACACTTCAAAATGCAAAACATCATATTGAATAACATATCTTGTATATTTGACAAATTCGGCCATTTATTACTAATAATGTAAACAGTATACAAAGCATTTGAATATACGCACTGAACGTAGGTGGAAATTGTCCGTGAAATTGAAAAAAAAACCCCCAGCAAACAAACAGACGCAATTAGTGAGTAAGTGATATTATGAATAGAATTTGTTTGAGCAAGACAATATGGTCTAATATAAGTCAGTCCTAGGGGTAGGAAAGTAGGAAAAGTATCAAAATTGGAAAATGTAGAGACAAAGTTGACCTAAGAAAATAAAAAATTGATGAAAATGGCCAGCAAAAAAAAGTGCTTTGAATTCTTTAACGAATCCTCAAGGAATCAAGGTAGTCTTAAGCACAAACCACAAAAAAAAGGAAAAAAGAAATTTAGGTAGCCTAAAAAATTGTTAGATTGATATACATTGAGAACTCAGTTTCAGTTTCAATTGATTATAATAGTGGTAAGACAGAGTTTGGTCACACTGTGTAGTCCACGGCGCCCACGGCAAACCAAAATAGGCCTACATGTAATTTTCTAGAGTCTAGTAAGTGTAGTGTAACCAAAAATTCTGTACTACAGTAGTCTCCGCCTAAGATCCCAGTGCTCGGGAGCAAGGGGAATATGGGATCTTAGCCCGACGAAGCTAAGGAAGAATCTACAGTGACCCAAGAACTGACGTGACCCCTGGGTAGGTTTATGACATATGGCGAGCAAAGAGTGGTCATCCTTGATGACCAATCACAGTAGCATGGTGGCATGAGGCAAGCCATAATATTATACCGTACACTCATTAGCATATCGTCTCGAGATCTTTATCTACGTTTATCCAGTTGCCCCTCCCCTTTACCTGTCCAAAAATTGTAGCCTTCCATCTCTGATTGAGTCCCTCCGCCTTTGTCGTTACGTACCATTACGCTGTGACCACACCAATTAAAATTCAGGCTGTCTCGCAATTTCGGGAATAGAGAAAAACTGTCTTCAACTTCAATGGTCAGGGAAGAGTTCACAGTTCGATGTGATCCTGCCTGGAGCGAACTTGTAGGCCCAACCCACCCAGCGACGGATGAAAGTTCAGGTGGCGAGCTCAGATGCGAGTGCGATGTTCGGGGAAAAGAAAAGCCCATCGGTCAGTTCACACCTCGGTGTGATCCCGTCTGGGGATCATTGTATGTACCGTTTCATGGAGTTTTACACCGCATGTGGTCACTTTCACAAGAGTGGCTGATCTTTGACGCGACGGGCAGTTCTTTAATCTCAACTTTTAACTCTTGGTTGATCGTCTGTGCCCGCCCGGGTCTTTGTTCCGTAAATTGTGATCGGAGATGTCATCACTTATTCTTTCATTAAGCTTCAAAAGTACTCAAAATGTACTTGAAAAGTACTCAAAAGTACTTTTATAAAAAGTATCGGAGTACAGTAAAAGTACTGATTCTCAAAATGTACCGGAGTACAGTAAAAGTACCGAAAATTGTAACGTAAGTACAAGTACCGGAGTACTTGTACTCCGTTACAACCAGCTCTGCCGGTACTTATTAGTTGTTTGCTATGATAGTAGAACTAATGACCATGAGCAGTTGTAAGACGTCTTTTTGCAGTAAACCGAACTGTTACAAGGAGCAATATATTATCTAACTTTTGAGAGATATAAAATATTGGCAAGGTGGCGGAAAAGGCCTCTTTCATGGAATTTTTTGAATGTACAAATGGATAGATGTTGAGTATTTGTAACTTTCTTATTTTGGCTGATTTCGGGCAAATTGGCCTACCAGAACCAACAGTAATTGTTGCGACTGATGAACTTTTTAAAATTCAAAATGATATCAGTTTTTGTTCTGCGTGATAAATGTTATAAAAACATTGCTTTTTAATTGACGACCTACTGTTTATGCATGTCTCTCTCTCTCTCTCTCTCTCTCTCTCTCTCTCTCTCTCTCTCTCTCTCTGTGTGTGCGCGCGTGTGTGTGTGTGTGTGTGTGTGTGTGTGTGTGTGTGTGTGTGTGTGTGTGTGTGTGTGTGTGTGTAAGAGAGAGAGAAAAAGAGAGAGAGAGAGAAAGCGAGAGAGAGAGAGAGAGAGAGAGAGAGAGAGAGAGAGAGAGAGAGAGAGAGAGAGAGAGAGAGAGAGAGAGAGAGAGAGAGAGAGAGAGAGAGAGAGAGGTTTCTATTTCTTTTCCAAGTGCTTGCAATGTTTCTGCATCAAGACGTTTTACATTCAATACGCTTATTTTGATAATAATTTCCTTAGTCCGTTTATGAGACTTTCCACTTTTCAACGCCTGGATATTCGACATCATCAGGTCTCTGAGGTCTTTCCCCATCAAACGGCGGTTCCCGTGTACATATATCTGATCTGTTTGACTTGCGTGACTTCCACTTCTTGCTTTTATGAATGTCTTAGCAGAGTACTTATAGCGATTCGTTATTTTGTGAGGAGACAGCCGATTTATTCGAGGTTTGTCTGGGCGACGTGTACTCCAGCAGGTTAAAGTTGTCCTGGCCGCATTGGTAGAAGTAGTTTCTTCCCAAAGCATGTAACGAATTTTAAAAGAATGACAGCACCACTAGTGCTTTCCTCGTCTTCCTCCAAGTTGCCCCCCCCCCAAAAAAAAATATATTTAAAAATCGATTGGATTGTAAGTATTGTACACCTGTACAACCCTATCGATACAATTTCAGTCATTTTAGTAAAGAGCGTGGTCTCACTGTGGAGGCATCCAGACGAGGGGAAACATGGGTACAGCTTGTGGACGAGGTGAAAGACAGATTCACTCAAGTGATTGCTACATTGGGGCGTGAATGTCGTGAATGGCCTGAAGAAGCAACACGGTCATGCTGAAATCTAGGCCCTAATTTAAGAGAAGTGAGGAGAGGATAAAACCATACTCTTCACTGATGGCTCTATTCAGCGTTGGATCAAATCAGGCTTGGCCTACACGGCTTCTTACCAAGGGGTAACAATCCAGGAGGCATATGGGGCAACGGGCCTCGCTATATCAAGCGTGTGCATGGAGATTTAGGCCGTTACTGAGGCTCTGAAATGGCCTCGCACTAATGTCAACCAGCTGGCTATCTTTCTTACAGACTCAATGAGAACCCGTGACAAGATCCTGACCAAATCAAGACAGCCTAATCAGACGCTTGCAGTGGATCTTCCGCTTAGAACATGTAGGAGTCAAAGGTAATGAAAGAGCAGATAATCTAGCAGGCTCTGCAAACATAGAGGGAGTGCTTACCCTTGATCCTCCGACTGTAATAGCCCTAGTTCGAGATCACCTAGCCGGCAGCCGTGAAGAGGAATCCTTCACGAAGAAGATTGTGATTGAGAAAGAAGTACAGCCTGGTGAAGGCAGGAGGAGCAGCCTGCGTGACCCCATCAGACGCTACAACAACCAGTTGATGATGGAGAAAATCAGCCTACCCACACTGAAATGGACCCTTATGAAGAGGGGCGAGGAAGCATGGAGCACCCCGTTTTCCCAGGACCCCAGTTCTGCATTCTAGTATTCAAATGACGGGCAGCTCTAATCCAGCTGATGAGGATCAACGCGATCTCAACAGATCGACGGAGTTACTAGATAAAAAATAACTGTCAATACAGGTATCGAACTCACATTTTCTTCTAGAAATGAAGAAACACTTGACCAATATTATGCCAATGACTCTGATTCGGGGGCTCTCGTGGTTTTTAGAGGTTACGGTGTTCGCCTCTCATTTAATAAGTTCCGGGTTCGAAATCTGAGAGCGACGAAACATTTTTTTCTCTAAGATGTTCTCCTTTCACCCCCTTTCCAGCCCTTTAACCATGTTCTGTCGTCTGTTTTCATCTCCACTTTCTGCCCCCTTCCCATATCCCCCTTTGCCCCCTCCTCTGGGCTCCTGACTCTTTGTGCTGCCTTTCTACTGCTTCTCCTTGATTCCTTCTCACTGCTATCTTTCAGTCACACCCCTGATCTTATGGTAGTTAAGATCAAACACCTAGCCTTCTCGGATAAGGGTGAAAAATCTCGGAGGTCCCGTATGGAAGTTGTGCACGTTAATTAAAGATCCCTTGGTGGTCCTAAAATAGATAAGAGTAGGCTTCGGCCGCACCAGGGCAAAATTCAAAATTTCCTTCCAACTGAAAATAAGGTATAATGTGCCCCGCGCACTGATATGCCCTTATGCAGTTGCGAGCGCCGTAAAACACTTTCCAAATAAAAACAAACAAGACTCTGATTCCAGTTGGACTGTGAATGCTAGTAACAACTTCAGTTCTTGAAAGTCGCTCTACTGCCTGCATTACATCTCAACCACAGTTCTCTATTCTGAGATGATTTTCTGAATTCCAAAACAATTTGTGATTACTGCTTTCTGGTGATATAATATTATGTGGATGGAAACATTAATATGAACAATATTAGTGTTCACAATTTAATTTATGTTCTCGGAAGATGTGATGTAGACGTATTTTTATCTCTTTATCAGTACATACAACTGTCAGTTCCAAGAGTAAATTCATTTTTTCGTGGCACCGTGCCAAGATCTCAAATTCCACTCGCATTTTATTTCAAGCTTTATTGAGCTGCATTCTCACTTCAACATTACTTTAATTCCAAACACTGAACAAGAGAACAATTGGTCGCTTTTAAACACAAGGTGGGTATGCCGAAAACTGCTGTTTTGAGAAAGTCGACGGTAAAGTTTTTTCACCCTTGCTCAATTTCTTTAAAAGACAAAGAGATTTTTCTCTATAACCCAACAAAAAATAATATACAAACCAAACTTCTCCTATAGGTAGAGCGATTCCATTTTTTTGGTGTGGCTCAGGATTTCTGGAAACCCCCGAAATATGGGTTAGCCCGCGTGTCCTTAAAAGTGACCAATTAATACCCCCGGCGACAAAATAATTGTAACGTTAAACTCCGGGATAATAACAATGCGCTGTTTTCCTAATTTATTATGAGCAATCTGCGATTTTATATGCCCTCCTAATGATAGCATTGGTATTTTGTTTTTGTTTAATAACCTCATATCACTGTAAAATGCACGTAGTTGTGCACAAGCAGGCCTGCTATCAGGAATATTTATAAGAGGTAGCTTTTCAATAGTAAAAACAGTTGTCATGTATATAATTAAATCCGATTGTATAGAATTACGATGCCATAGAACGTCGTAAAATATTTCAACGTAATGGAGGAGTCAGAAAATTCTTCTACCAGTACCTATTTGTTTCAGCTAAGTAATGGTACAGGCACACCTATCTGTTATTTACGCCTCTTATTATAATGTGAGGTGCAATTTCACTTGAGGTAGACGTATCGACTAACATCTAAAGTAAAGTGTGGAAGAATTTCGGCAATTGTTCAGCCCTAATCTTACTGGACAAAAAAACTGAGAACATTCTGTGATTTTTATTTAGATCTCCCAATGTAAACTAACTCTCAAATAGTGATTCGCAGTAGTAACAAGATCCAATCTTTGGGCACATTTGTTAGATTACAAATGCATCAAGGTTGTCCGGTTAGTTTGGTTTCGACTGTCTCATAATTATAAATGGGTTGGTTCACAAATTTTCCTTGTTGTTGCACCAGTTCTACCAGTTCTTGGAGTCCCTCTTTCTCTTTGGTCACTACAGGGAAGTTTAAAAAAGATTTGGCACATTGGAAAGATGTGGAGGATCTTTGCATCTAGTTTAGTTCAAATAAAGCAGAAGTGACAAAGTCGGTGCAAATAGATTCAGTGACGAACAAGTGGAGCAGAGCGGTCAGTCTTTATCAGTCCCTATGTGGAGAATGAAATAATCTGCTTAAGTACGGGCAGGAATCAGATACATTGTTATTCTGAAATTTAGCAGCCAGCTTTAATTTTTCTAACTCATGCGATCAACAGAATTGGAAATAAGTGCCTTAAAACCTGAGAGACAGTTTATCTATATTGAACGTAGGAAATATTGTCAGCATGAAACCTTTGACACTCGAAAACATCTTGCAAAGTAAAGAAACTGTGCACGAAGTTTGACTGCGACGATATGAAAAGAGAGACAGTTTTACACTTGCATGAGTGATTTAAAAAAAAAACAATCAACAGAATCTTATTTCATTTTGTTTTCAATTTTCTCAACGCATATTGCGTTGAATACGCCGATAATGCCATCTTTTGTTTTGTTTTTTTCCTTTCAGGAAAAGCATCATATCCAAACTGTGTATCTCGTAAACAGGAGGTGGCTAATGATTTTCAAGCAACTGAAGGTACAGTCTACAAAGTATACAGACTCTAGTCATACGTTAAGATTACTTCGAAGTGATTTGGTGGCTTAAGTGTGTTCAAGGACGAAAATAGAAGCCAAAATTTTCTGTCTGGACAAGGGCGGAGGAAGAGTATGGGAAACAAAAATGTAAAGCAAATCGTCCAAGAATTGGTTTCCTGAAACTGACTCGTCGCTATCCTATACCTTTATAGGAATACGGATCGTTTGTGCACATAAAAATGAATATGAACAACTCATACTTTGATAAAAGGGACGTAAATGTTATGGTTTCACCGACTACTATTCCACAAGCAGTAGACAGAGACACGACGTTTGTTGACGTTTTCACGGTTGTTAATTATACGATCGTCGGGTTAGGTGTAAACATATTTGGGATAATCTCCAACATCCTTAACATTGTTGTTTTCCTGAAGCAAAGTGTCTCTGATTCAGTCAATGTAAGCCTGTTAGGGTTAGCTGTGTCAGATTTGGTTTCATTGATAACGGGTTTCTGGTACAACGTATGTAATATTCCTGCTTTCCAACGTTTAGAAT
The DNA here is from genome assembly GCF_000002075.1 of Aplysia californica. Classification (NCBI taxonomy): domain Eukaryota; kingdom Metazoa; phylum Mollusca; class Gastropoda; order Aplysiida; family Aplysiidae; genus Aplysia; species Aplysia californica. The sequence continues at coordinate 359,102 of NW_004797365.1, forward strand.
TACCGTTCAGAGCTTCCGAAGTGTCACTGCCGTTGGGAATATGGCTCCAAACTCTCTTCTCACGCATAACTAGCTGGATTACAGCTTTCATTACAATGGAAAGGTGTTTGTGCGTTCTGATACCCATGAAGATAAAGCTGATTCTGAACACAAAGCGGACATTTGTCGCTATAGTTCTGATTTATGTCATAATCTTTGTTAGTAATATGGCTAAATTCACAGTAATCAGACTGGTTTGGAAACATTCGCCTGTGGACAACAAAACAACTCTGGGGCTACAGTATACATCACAGAGGGAAGCGGTGTATTCTGTGCTATTTTACGTGAACAATGCCTTGTCTCTGACTGCCTTTCTGGTAACAACCGTTTGTACAATCTCTTTAGTGATAACTCTAAACAAAATGTCCAAATGGCGTCAGAAAAACGCTGGAGGAGTTCAAGCTGAAAGCCCTGGAATGTCTAGTAAAGATAAACGAGTCAGCAGAATGGTGGTGTTCATCACAACTGTTTTCATACTGTGCTACCTGCCTGGCACAGTGTTCTTTACCTGGATGACCATTGATCCTGAGCTCCGGTCGGATGGGAAGAAACAGTACATCGCCTTCATCCTCTCAGGTATCATGACCACTACAGTGGGCATCAACGCCTCCGTGAATATATTCATCTACTACACCATGAGCTCCAACTACAGGAAGGTCTTTTTACTGATGATCAAGAGAAATTCAGCTTAGCTCCTAGGTGAACAAAATAAACATATAAAGCACAGTGGTCTGCATTTTTACTTTTAAATACATCGTCAGTACAATTTTCTAAACGCAGAAGTCCGAATGCAATCAACTTAACAACTCGTTAAGAAGGAGCTCCCCTTTTCTCCGTCATATAATAATAATAATAATAAATGACATTTATATAGCGCTCAACCCCGAATAAAGTACACAGGCTCTGAGCGCTTTACAATACAGTACAACATACAACAGTAACATGACACGTTGTGTTCTGACTAAAGAAAATTATTCCAAATATTCATCTTATTAATTTAAAAACAGAAACGACTTCAGCTGACATTTGAATGAATCAAAAGATTTGATTTCTCTCAACGTACTTGGTAAAGCATTCCAGATCTTGGGGCCTTGGTATTCAAATGCCCTTTATACATGAAGATCACCAAGCTAAGAAAAACAAATAAATGACACTTTCATCTTGCATCTGCCACGGTATGTTACTACAGTGATTAGTTTCCAGTCACTTAGAAATGGTATTGTACCTGAGTGTTATAAATAAGCCATTGTAAAGACATTTTAAAGAAATCCGGTTTTAATGAAAACAACAGGCATAATTTCTGCTTCGTCTGAGATTCTGGAGAAAAAACCCACAAACCAACTTGTTTTGAGATTGCTGGTGGAAAAGGACCTGTCAGCTTACTTTGTTTTAAGTTCTAGAAGAGAAAAACCAACAATCCCATCACTAGCAATTGAATAAGAAACAACCGAAATCACGAATTCATACATTTATCTTGGTCTTACAATCGACCAAAAATTTGAAAGGTACATCAGAGGCTGTACTTTCTGAGGAAATTTAGGTCCTTCAATCTGAATCCATCCATCCTTCAGATATTCTACACCGCCACTATAGAAACATTGATAAATTTTGGTATTTCTTCCTATGGTAGCAATTTGGGAAGACAGCAAATCATAAAAATAAACAAGTTGATCAGAAAGGAATCAACGCAATTATACAATTATTGGTAGAGACCTAAATAATTTTGAGTACCTATGGTAGCAATTTGAGAAGACAGCAAATCATAAAAATAAACAAGTTGATCAGAAAGGAATCAACGACAATTATTGGTAGAGACCTAAATAATTTTGAGTATCTGCACAAGATAAAAGTTCTAAAAATGGCAGAAATAATGCTAAGTGACCATAGCCACCCATTGAAATCGGAATTTCAATTATCGCCCTCGCATTAAACAGTACAATGATACCCCCCCCCCCCCAATATAAACCCAGCAAAAAACTTACACACATAGAAATACATTCGTACCAACTGCAGTGAGGTTATTGAATACACAGTGCTATCTTTCACCAAATGAGTTGGATTTCAACTTAAGTTTTCTTAATTTAGTAGTGTCAGTGATGACTGCAGCTGTCTTGATGGAATGTACAGGATCAGCAATTATTTTAAACAGTGGTGCATTACTGTTCAAACATTTATGACAAAGAGCGGACAATTTATACGTGATTTTTTGGGAGGGGGGGGGGCGCTGTCGCAGCTAGAGGAGATCGACTGAAGGCTGTGATGGAAAATATTTTTGGTTTTTATTAGGAGTAATCACTCAGCGCTACGTTATTCTAAATAATTTGGCGTTTATTTGTTTCAGAAAAATGTTGGCTCGCTAGCATAAAACTGAAATAATCGAGTTTGGAAAGGACTAGACTTCACTGAAGTAATTATACTTTGGTCACTAATGAGGAGTCGAAATCTACTAATATTTATTATTTCTAGGTATATACTTTAATTTAATCATCTGCTTTACATGGGTAGACTTTGACAAATCCTTATAAAAGCCTCCCCAAGAATCTTAGCCTTCTTAGAAAACGAAAAAGAATAGCCTCCAATCGTCATATAAAATTTTTCAGTCAAACCAATGGTTTTTCACTGCATGGCGGATGGTTTCTGTTTTGTCGTCATTTAACATCAATTTAGTATCATTCACATAGTCTTAAATAGATGTGACCCATTTCAACAACAGAGATACGCCCGTCAAGATGTTTTCATGTGGATGATTCATAAATCAGAGTATCATCTGTATAAGAATGGTAGTTCAAATTAAACTCCGTGTTGGGGCTGTAAGTGGCTGAGTGTAGATGGTAAATAATATCGGGCCAAGGACTGAGCTCTTGGAGACCTTGTATCTAAAATGTGCTCTTTAGATTTAATAACTTTGATGACAACAGTTCGATGGATGTCTAAAAGGTTGGCTTGAACCATTTAAGAGCATTACTCGTGACTTCAAAAGTTGTTTCAAGTCGTTTTAGTGATAATCTTATGGTCAATCGTATCATGTGCAACTGAGAGATCTAAAAAACTCAACAAACTAACTTTATCAAAATCGATTTCGAGGAGCGCATCATTCAATTTTCCAGTGGTAGTTTTACAAAAGTATATGAGATGAAACTTCCAAATCCAACACACAACTGAATGTCAGTATGTCACAAGAATCAGTTCCCTTGTTAACATCCTAAAAGTGTGGAATGAAATATCATTTGATAACCAAATGCACATTTTTTTGGAAGTAAGGAATATTTTCTCAACTTGGTGGATGCAACTTCTAAATTTCAATTAGATCTATGTTTCCTATAGATAAAAATTGGGATTGTAAGTAATAAGCTTAAACTAGACGAGGATAAATCTTAGATGATGTTCCTTGCACCCACCAATTCGCCTAAAAGTCTATGAAGCATCAAAATCAATGTCAATGGTCTTGGGAATTGAGCCCGTGATAAAGTATAAAACTCCATGAGTGGTTTTTGAAACTGATCTTCCAACCCCTTGTAACATCACTTATCCTTTAAAAATTAAATGATTTCCATTGCAATTGTCTTCTTGTGGACATTTTGAACGAAACTCTCCGTCGCTTTCCAAGTGTCCAAGAAAATGTGACAAGGCTTTTTACTTAGAAGACGGAAAAAGAACCCACTCCTTCCTGAACCAAAAAGAGCGTCGTTGGATGTCAGTTACAGCGTCTGTGTCTTCTGTTATCAATGTTTGTATAATATCGCACTAACCAACCTCTCACAAGAAGTCTTAGGTCGTCCAGTGATGAAATGATTTGACTCAAACTGTGTTTCTTTTCGTATAATAATACGGATTATATTATGCTCTCTGATATGGAATGAGATACCCACATTATATGGCTATTAGACACTCGAGTTATCTAGCACTGTTTAAAAAGCAGTTAAAATCGCAACTTTTTACAGAAGCACATTCTTAGTGTTCTTCACACTACGACCAATGTGATGTTGGTAAAACTGGAGGAAGAGAGACGGGGAAAAAGAATCTGAGACGGCAAGCAAGGGAGCGAAGGAGCGAGATAGAGATAGAGATAGAGAGAGAGAGAGAGAGAGAGAGAGAGAGAGAGAGAGAGAGAGAGAGAGAGAGAGAGAGAGAGAGAGGGAGAGATAGAGATAGAGATAGAGATAGAGATAGAGAGAGATAGAGATAGAGATAGATAGAGATGGATAGATAGATAGATAGATAGATAGATAGATAGATAGATAGATAGATAGATAGATAGATAGATAGATAGATAGATAGATAGATAGATAGATAGATAGATAGAGAGAGAGAGAGAGAGAGATAGAGATAGAGAGAGAGAAATATATTAAACATAAACAATTAAACAATGTGAAGTGTCCAACGTTGTTGACTCGTGTAAGCCCTGATCCATGTACAATTTCCTCGAGTATAGTAATCTGGTCTTATGAAATATTGATCATGGCCACTGAGTCAAATAACACAATTTATTTTTCGAACACACCATTTGTCTAATGGGCTCCTGTCAATATTTGCACTGTTTGAACTCACATGTTACATGCACAACGTCTCCAAAAGAAAAAACACATTTTGATTTTACATTCTTTTTGTTACTTTTTGTTCACACTCAAGGGTTATTTCTTAGTGTTACAGGAAAATCACAAAAATTATGTACATGTACATTTAATTACGCAAAATCAAGTACAGTATGACATCTTCACGAGGACTCCATTCAATTTTTGAGTTGACCCACAGTTGGTGCTTTGGGTCAGAATAACACTCAGGAAGCGCAGGGTTCCAATGAGCCTCGGAAATTGGGCCTCACAGTTAACTAAGATCATGCCGGGGTTACTACAGGGGTCAGTGTTGTCACCTTGGATTTTTAACATCTACACTCTAGGAATAACCGCTTATCAGCTAACGGGCTCCGGGCGTATTCTAAAATTGGCAGAGGATGTCCGTGTGTACAGGCAAGGCAAGAACCATCTGAGGGCTACTGAGATGGTTAAGAAAGAACTAGACAGATTCAAGCTATGGTGTAAGGTACACAATGGGAAACTGCACACAGATAAATAATAGATTTTTTGGTGGACATTTAACAATCATGCAGTGCATGCTGATATGCCAAGCATTTTCATCAATGGCAAAGAGCGGAAAAAAAGCACACGCTGAAATATCACGTTCCAATGCACACTCTCCGACAAAGATCACATCACAAGAGTCATATCAAGGACGAGAAGGGGGTTGGCAGCTCTAAACAACAATGGCAAAGGAAAGAGTAAACCAGAAAATTATTTTCATTAAAAAACAACAACCAAACATAAGGTTTACCCGAGGTCGAATGTGGACTTAATCGAAATCGCGACTGCAACGATTGGTGGTCCTTCAAAAAGAAGGCATGAGGACCATACTTAGCTGCGCTGGAGACATGTCCACAGAGCACATGTCCTACAGCAAATTTCAAGGTAGCTCAGAATGACCCAAGAATCAAACTCACGTCTTTCACGTGCGATGGCTCGGAGCTTAACCTATTTTATACCGCAACTGCCGCTTTAAACAATCTGACAACGAATCAACTTAATGCAGCAGCTTCCATTCATGCGTCAAGGCCATTAACTTGGGAACAAGGGATTGGCATAAAATACGGAAAAGAAGATAGTCATTTTTGAGGAGTTGAGACACATGTGACAAATAAGCAGGTGACATTACTTCCTGTATAAGATAAGATACGATACGATAACATAAAATAAGATAGATAAAAAGATAAGATAAGATAAGATAAGATAAGATAAGATAAGATAAGATAAGATAAGATAAGATAAGATAAGATACGACTTTATTGTCCAAACACATTAGTTTGGTGTTTCATACCACCCACCCACGCACACAATCACCCACCCGTCCCCCTTCACACCCACCCACCCCTACACACATACACACACACATACACACTAACGCACACACATACACACAGACAAACACAAACACACAAACACATACACACACATTTTCTCTCTCTCTCGCTCTCCTATATACACACCCTCTCTTTCATGTACATAATACAAATATACACAATGTGTAGGCTTACGCTCAGACACAGATACACACCAATAACATATAAAAGAATATAATAATAGCTCGTCAATCAATTATGACGATAGCCAATTGTTAACTAATTTTAATGTTTAAGCTAGCTTCATAGTATTCCGTTAATATTCTGATAGTACATGCTTTTAAAGTAATAAGTAATCTATTTTACCAGACAATTACATGGCAAGGGTTCATTGGATGATACATGTAGTAAATTGACCTTCTGTATCTTTCTTTGTTATACAGCAGAAGCGTATACTGTAGGTCCTTCACGTCTTATTGATGTTTTAATTTAAGGACACCAAAGATGTTGATTGTCCGAAAAGATGGAACGAGTTTTTCTCGATAAAGCGACATTGCATTAATCATTAATACATGTAAAGTGATTGTTTATTTAATAACATTGTGCATGCTTTTTTCGTATAAATATATTCTTCTATTCAAAAAGAGGATCAATAGCAAGGGCGGAAACCGAAAAGAACTGACCTGAAAACGACAAACTGATCTATTCTTGTCCTGTGATGACTTTAACAAAAAATTTAAAATACTTTTCTGGACAAGAAGGTCATAAAAAACATTGTTGAAGCAGTACATTTGAACAACAGATGAGTTAAAGTTGTCGACAACTGCCACTGAGATTCTGAGTTGTTATCTTACCGTCTGGATACCCGGTGTTGTCGAGACAAATTTTTAACTCTTTGAGGACGTAGTGGACACCGACCATCAGCATGTCAAAAGCAATGTTGCTGCGCATTCTGAATCATCTTATACAAATCAGAGACATGAATTTACACGTTTCTTTGTATTCATGATATTTTTTTGCATGCCTCGTTAAAGTTTTAGACAACTACAAAAGAGCTGAAATATTTATATGAATAATGAAGCTATGTCTTTAAAAAGACACTCAAAAACAGCGCACCCTCAATGAGTTAAGGGGGAAAGTGCTCCTGCAATTGTCATCTCTTTACATTCTCAATATAAACAATGTATTGTGTTATCACTGTGCTCCGTATTTTCATTGAAAGTTTAAAGAAATTTGAAGATGCAAGGAAATCATCATTCATTGGCAACTGAATGGTATATTGCGTAACGGTTTCATCCAAATTGAGGAAGATGAAAAATCTTAAGGCTTAAAAAAATTCGGCTCCGTCAACTACTACAGTACGAGACATTGTTATATCAACTGGAAACCTACATGTTGTAATTGGTTCTTTTAGTAGCTAATTTCTTGTACTGCATCGAGAAAAGGTACACATTTAGGGCGGAAGCTTATAAAATAAATAAACCCCCTTTCAAAAAACACTGTGATGACTATGCTAATGTTTTGTTTACAAAAGTTAACAATATGGGCATAAAAACAGTATGCCAAATTTGAATCCTATTAGTCAAAAAAAGTTGAAGCCTGAGTATTCAACAGTATTAAAATCTTACGAAATAAGACAATTTGGGTAATCTGTAAAAGAGAAACAGTGTGCAAAAGCAATCATTACATAATATTCCCCTAGGCTGCTTAGGAATGATGATTCTATCCATTCATATCCCTCACCATAACCGTTAATCACATGGAAGACAGTTATAACAGCAAACGTTGTATATATGGGGGTAGAAAAGAGCGCTATTTTAGTAGCAACCCTTGACAACCATAATAAACAACATTTCTTTAAGAGACAAATATAATATCGAAGATTATTTTAAATTATGTTACACAGAACTACTGAACAGCTGACACCCAGGCAATAGGTGTTCTTGTCCGTTGAGACTTCTTTATCTGTTTGGACCAACACAGTGATATCAGGCCAGAAAGAAATTCACTTATGACACGAACCCCGTGGAACACGCCTGAATTGGCTTCGGTCGTTTGATGCAAAACTCTGAGAGGATGGTATGCATCTAATCGTACAGTGATAAGAGAAATTCTTGACTGTGTGTGGGGAAATACGTTGAGTAATAAAGGCAATCTTTAGTGAACTAACTATATAAGTTGTAGTTCTGACACAACTTTTTGTTTTATAGCCCTTTTTTGTTCTATATAAGTTGTAATTCCTGACAAAACTTTTCTTTTATAGTCCTTCTTTGTTCTAGGATAGCACTTGCATTTGTTTATTTTACTGGTTGTAACTGTAAACTCTAGAATAAAAGCCAAGGACTGTTTTTACAACTACATGCAACCTGTTATTCTGTATTTTATTTCAATATTAGTAAGCAAGCCAAAATTTGATTCAGTTTATAAACCTTAAAAGACTGTAGAATGCACTGGATTGTATCGAACCCAAATAAAAGGAAGAAAATATATTGGTTTAAGTGAGTTAGATGTTCAAGTGTTGAAAAAGAGAATTAGAATATCAACGATTCTAAGCCTACGGAATAAAGACGTTTTTCCATGCAAACACAACATAATTATACTCGTAATGGAAAAGTCGAAGACTTCGCGACCAGCATACCTTTGTCTCTTTAAATTATTTTCAATACGTTAAAAATAATCTGCAATGTAAACATACTGATTGATGTTTCAAGCGAGGAGTAGATCGATGGTAGGATGCAAAACTCCGACAAACTCCTTTTTTTTCCAGATTTACCCAGGTCATGGAAATATATATCACAATTATATTATTTTCACAAAGGGGGTTAAGTGTTTTTAATTGTATCAATACCTTTAGGAAGATTGGTTTAATTTCTACAATATCAATATTTTCAAATTAGCTTGTTTCGACTGCGTTATCTCAATAATTACTTGTCCCTTGTCAGTGCGCAAACTCTTGAGGAACCCCCATGGTTCTTTGTCAGCCACCGAAATGTTGAAACACAAAAAACAAAACATGAGTCATTGAAATATTAAATTCGAACACTGCACCTCATTAATTCAAATACAAACAAGTGGGGCGGTCAGTCTTCGATATTTCAGATACAACTAATTATAACATGGGAATCAATACATTCAGTCATATCCGACCAATGCAGTATAAAGGACAGGAAAATAGCCTCATTACAATAAGAATGAAATTTGTATCTACATTGAACACAATAAACATAACTAGGGTGTATCCTTATTTTGCTAAGTAAAGAAAACCCAGGGAAAGTTTTAACTACAAGGACTAGATCAAGATAACAGAAACTGTTATTTCATGCTTTCTTGAAGAAAGTGCTAAGCATCGAATACACTGATCATTTCTTCCCTTGCATTTTCCCCCTTGGAGAAAAAGGACAACCTTTCGTACCCAGATTTTGTTTCCTAACAAAAACGAATATTGCTAATACGTTTGACAGCATCCTCGAGTCATTATTGCAGCACCTGGAGTTACAACGTGTACAGAAACGATCACCATTAGTAGTGTTTCCTCTCTTATTTAAAGACAAAATTCGAAATTATGTCGAACTGAGTACGCAGCTATAGTGTATCTAAAAGGAAAAAGGCGACTACAGTTTGTCGTCTTAGCAGGTGGAACAAAGTGCGTAGGAAGAAATTATAAGTAAATTTTTTCCAAAAGTTAATTCCTGAAACAGATTCATCGATAACGTGTACTATTACAGTAATACGAATCTCTGATGCAATGGAAGGAAATGCTACGTTTTCATTGATGGATGTTTCAGAAACAATCAACAAAGATACTGCGTTCGTTGACGTTTTCATAGTTGTCAACTACGCGATTATTGGCCAAGCAATCAACATCTTTGGAACATTCTCAAATATCCTCAACATTGCTGTTTTTTTTAAAAAGCAAAGTGTCTCATATCCCGTCAATGTAAGCCTTCTGGGATTAGCTGTCTCAGATTTGATATCTTTGATAACATGTTTTTGGTACAATCTATGTAACACTCCTGCTTTCCAAGATTTGGATATACCGTTCAAAGCACCTGTATGGTCGCTACCGCTGGGAATATGGCTCCAAAATATTTTCTCCCGTATAACTAGCTGGATTACGGCTTTCATTACTCTGGAAAGATGTCTGTGCGTCCTGGTACCCATGAAAATAAAGCGTATTCTAAACGCGAGGCGGACATTTGGTATCATAGTTTTGATCTATATCATGATTATTGCTTGTAATGTCCCTAAATTCACAGTGATCAGATCGATGTGGCAACATTCGCCTGTGGACAACAAAACAATTCTAGGACTACACTTTGCACCACAGGGAGAAGCGCTGTATCCTGTGGTATTTTATGTGAACAATTTCTTGCCTTTGATTTCCTTTCTGGTAACAACCGTTTGCACCATCTCTTTAGTGAAAACGCTGAACAAAATGTCCAAATGGCGTCAGACCAACGCTGGAGGAGTTCAAACAAAACGTTCTGGAATGTCCAGTAAAGATAACTTGGATGACCGCTGACCCTGAACTGCGATTGAATGGGAAGAAGAGGGACATCTTCCTCATCCTGTCTGGCTTAATGACAACTACAGTAGGTATCAACGCCTTGGTGAATATATTCATCTACTACACCATGAGCTCCAACTACAGAAAGGTCTTCTTACAAATGATCAAGAGAAATTCAGCTTAGCCCCTATGTGAACACTATATGATGAACAGAATAAGCATATACGTACAGTGGTATGCCTTTTGTTTTTTTAATACATCATCAGTGAAATTTCCTAAGCACAGAAGGGCGGATGCTTTCAACTTTTCTATTCTTGCTCTATTTGTCAAGGAGGGCATCCTTTTTCTCCGTCGAGTACATGGAGATTATAGACAGCGATTTCATAGACAGCGTAAAATCTTGTCAGTTTATTAGTGTTTGAGCGCCTAATCGGCGGTTTGCACTTTATACTTCCCGGGATGCCCAGGATGTTTCTGAGTGTTATAAGGCTGCTGGGGCAAAAATATTATAGTGTAAAGCGCATAGAGCTTGCTGTCAAGCAGGCGTAAGCGCTATACACATGCTATTTATTATTATTAAGATTACCAGGCTAAGAAACAAATAGATGACACTGTACCTTTCTATCTAAACGTGTGAGTGAAGTGAAAAATACCATGTTCTTGTTTCTGTATGACGGAGATTTATAGTATTTTATATACATTTTAAAAATCTAGCCTCAATTGTCGTGGAAAAATATAACTAAGTAAAGACAAACTGATACAAACTTTTGCCATTGATTCCCCGTTAAAGTTAAAGAGATATTTGAGGATAAGTTGCGTCACGACGTTTTGACCGCACTATGCAATATAATCATAAATATTGGACTTTCGTTTTCACACCAGTCCGTTATTAAAGAAAGGTCTACAACGCTTTAGTGTTTGTGTGCCTGTTGGAATAACAAAGGTAATTATCTCATCATTACGGACACGTCAGTTGTTTTTACTCTGAGAACATCGAGAGCTAGAAGATGTGGAACCAGTTAGCTTAACATTTTCAAGTTCAGAGGCACAATTCTTTACCAAAAAATATAAGGTATGATTAGATAAGATAAAAATAATACTTAATTCTTTCTGTGGGAATTTTTAGTGGCTTTACAGAAAATATGGTAAAACACATGTCGATATGCATAAAATTTGAGCTGTGTATTACGACTTTCCTAAAAGAATATCAATGTGGAGAGAAAAAAATAAAAACTGACAGTAGTACAACTTGTCACATCGGATGTATATCTAAAACTATTTGCAGGGATTTACCACCGATTTTTGACAGTCACATAAATACATTTGCGTATATTATGTGCATAGATCAAGATAATCAGCAATACACGACAATGTTCTTTTCGAGAGCAGTCTTATTGCAGATGGTAGAAAACATATTATGTATCTATTTTTGTTGGTTCTTAGCGTATGCATCAGCTGCTGCGTGATCTCAAACTCTGTGTAAAAAGAGGGTGCATTGGATCATTTAAACATTCTTAACTTTCTTTATACTTACAATATTATATAGCTCACCATTTCTATGAAAATCAGTATTCTGAGATAGTGATGGCTTTCTTTATGACTTGGTCAATTTGTTTTTATCTTAATCCAAAGTTTCCAGCCTAGCAGCACGTGCGGAACAGCAACACTTTTTCGATGTTGGAGTGGAAAAAACAGGACATAATCTTTTTCTCAATTTCCTTAAAAAAATTTATTATTCTTTGATTACATTTTCAAATGCTTAAATGTAGCGTGAGGATGCCAGTCTAGCTTGTTGTCCATGGTTTTTCCAAGATACTGATCTTAATGAGCAATGGTTGCAACTGGTATTCATTTATTAATTCCTCTGTAGTTTTCACATTAAAATTTTGTGAAAGGAAGTCTTTGTCACACCAATTTATAAATATCTTCGCGTTCAGAATAAACTTGAAAATGTATTCACCCAGTCATCGTGTTATAGCCTTGCACTGCCCGCTCATGCAGCAAACCAATTTAAAGTTACATGAATTCAGCGTCATCTGACATATTATAATTTTATCTATACTAAGAGATGACCACGATTTGTCACTCAAAATTGATCTTTAATTAAAAAATGAGGCTTGACAAACACGCAAACTTGGATGTACCAACATTGGTGGAATGAACATGAATTGAATATCAAATTAAAAGAGAACGTTATTTGTCTCTGCAATGAACGGCATCTTCTGATGATATTATTTTCAAACGGATTGGAAGAGAGAGAGAGAGAGGGAGGGAGAGAGAGAGAGAGAGAGAGAGAGAGAGAGAGAGAGAGAGAGAGAGAGAGAGAGAGAGAAAGAGAGAGAGAGAGAAAGAGAGAGAGAGAGAGAGAGAGAGAGAGAGAGAGAGAGAGAGAGAGAGAGAGAGAGAGAGAGAGAGAGAGGCCCTCTTTAACCTTGAACCCCACGATTCTAACGGTTATGCCCTGTTGGAACAACTTTTAACGTTCTTAGACTGATGCTGCGCTTTAAGCCATTAATAACTAGAACTACTTCTGGTTTAGGTTTAAAGTACAGATCGTGCTACAGGGAAATGTATTATTAGGTCAAACAATATAGTAAAAATACCTTAGTCGGAATTACCTCTAGAAATGAGTCCAGATCAGAGAGCCATGAACACTCACGGAGCAATTACCCCCCAGAATAAAAAACTTTGAGTTTGAGTGTAATGTTCAGGGAACGACCACCCCTTGCTCCCTACTCGGCATACGACAGACAATAGAGCGGTTTTCAAGTAATAGAGTTGTTTGTTGCTAGCACACACTGCCCAACTGGAATCGGAATCTATAATGTAATTGTATGTCATTTCTCCGCGCACATAAACAATGGGAGTAGGATTTAATAAATCAACACTGGCATAATGCATTTAAAATGGCTGCCGTCAGAGATAAGAAAGAAAGAAAAATAAGGATCGCTGCTGAATCTGCCTTTGCCCACATAATATTATGATAGGTTCTTACGTACAGGCAACGACCACACCGGCTGCCTTTGTCAACAAATGAACTGTGAGTCTGAGATGGATATACTGGTCTTATCTTAACTTATCTTATCTTATCTTATCTTATTTTATCTTGTAATGCTTATTTTGTCACATTTTTTTCAACTCCTCAACATTGATTGTCTTTTTCTGTGTTCTATGCCAATCCCTTGTGTCTCGAGCACAGCCAAGTATAGTTGTCTTACCTTCTTTTTGGAGGACCTCCAATCGTTGCAGTCGCGATTTCGACAACATCAGAAGTCCAAGTCCATATTCAACCACGGATAAAACCAATGTCTGTTTTTTTAAATATAAAAATTGAAATGATTCTTTGTTTACTTTTGCCTTTACCATAGCTGTTAGAGCTGTCAACCCCCTTCTCATCCTTGATATGACTCTTGTGATGTGATCCTTGCCTGATAGTGTGCGGTCGAACATGATGCCAAATATATTTCAGCTTCTGCTTTTTTCAGCTCTTTGCTGATGATGGAAACGCTTGACATATCATCAGGCATTGCATGGTTGTTAAGTGTCAGGCAAAAAATCTATGATTTATCTGTATGCAGTTTCCCATTGCGTACCTCACACCATTGCTTGAATCGGTCTAGTTCTTTCTGTACCATCTCAGTGGCACACAGGAGGTTCTTGTCTTGCCTGTACATCCTTTGCAAACCTTAGAATACGCCCGGGGCCCGTTAGCCGATTAGCCGTTATTCCTAGAGTGTAGATGTTGAAAATCACTGGTGACAGCATTAAACTTTGTGATAACCCTGGTATGATCTTAGTTAGCTGTGAGGCCCATTTTCAGAAGTGCATTGCAACCCTGCGCTTTAGGAGTGCTATTCTGATCCAAAACACCAACTCTGGGTCAACTCTAAGATTGACTAGAGTCCTTATGAAAATGTCGTACTATACTTGGTTCTCTATAATTGAATATACAATATTTTTGTGATTTTCCTGCTACATTAAGAAACAACCCCTTGGGTGAGAACAAAAAGTCACAAAAAAGTCACATAATCAAAATGCGTTTCTCTTTTTGAACCGTTGGCCGGTGTGCATGTAAGATGTGAGTTGAAACAGTGCAAATATTGACAGGAGTGCATTAGACAAGTGCTGTGTTCGAAAAATAAATTGTATTATTTTGTTCAGTGGCCGTGATCAATATTTCATAAGACCAGATTACTATACTCGAGGAATTTATACATGGATCAGGGCTAACACGAGTCAACAACGTTGGACACTTCACATTGTTTATGTTTAATCTCTCTCTCTCTCTCTCTCTCTCTCTCTCTCTCTCTCTCTCTCTCTCTCTCCCTCTCTCTCTCTCTTTTCCCCTCTCGCTCTCCAGTGCATTCGCGTCATCCAAAACGCCGCTCTGCATACGAAACAGCGAAATGATACGAATTGATATGTTTTCACATTCTTTTTTTTCCAAGTGTTCGCTCCTGCTGTTGCGCATAGAAATTGAGGTTATACGAAACAAATTGGTTTCAGTACAATGAAATAACATCTTTTCTTTTGTCAGTTTTGACCGTACCAAGTGCAATGACAATTCTTACCTGAAGTCAGGGAGTATTTTCAACATACAGGACAAACCACCGTGATTGTGGATTTTGAGTACCCCAAAAGACATTGGAAAGGGGGGGGGGGGGGGGGGGGGGGTTGGTTTAAAATCATTACCAAATGTCAATATGTCAATTTGCCCAACGTCTTTCCTCTTGCGCATTTACAAAAGTACGCGTAAGAGGACAGCAATTTAGATCATTTTTATAGTTGTATAGAATTATTGTGGTTTGGTTCAGTGCAAGGATATGACATTTATATTTTCCTTTTACAAGCAGCCCGGTAGATCCGTTTTTCATTTCTTCATGATCATTGCTGACATTCTTTTAGAAATCATGATATTAATTCCGATAGTTCAAGAATGAAACGGAATATGAATAAGTATGCAAAAAATAAATGTACCTCATTAACCATTTCAAAAAACACCACAAAAACCCCAACCACACTCTCCTGGCAAGGAGTTTCCAAATTAAACAGTTTATTATTGAGTACACCTTAACTGTTTTCTACAGAATATTGTACTGTCCAGTCGTTGTAGTCCACCCTTTAAAAGTAGTAATGATAAAATGCATATATAGCAATTACCCACTTATAATGATATTAATACGCTTTAACAACAATAATACAAAGGAACATGTTCCAATAGTGATCATTGCTCTCCCTCCCATTCTCTCTCTCTCTCTCTCTCTCTCTCTCTCTCTCTCTCTCTCTCTCACTCCTTCACTCCATTACTCACCTGTTCACTTTCTTGCATTCTTTCTTCCCTCTCTCCTTCTCTATTTTCAGTAGCATCACATTGGTCGCAGCCTAAAGAACAATAAGATTGTGCCTCGGTATAAAGATGCGATTTTAACTGCTCTTTTAACACTACTAGAGAACTCGAGTGTCTATTAATAGCCATATAATATGGGTATTTCATTCCATACCAGAAAGCATACTGTATTAATTATTATACGAAAAGGAACACATAGTCTGAATTAAAGTATTGTATCACTGGACGACCTAAGATTTCTTGCTAATAATATATAACTTAAAAGGGTGTGTGAGAGGTTGTTTGGTGCAATATTATACAAACATTGATAACAGAAGACACAGACGTTGTATACGGTACGACTTTTAACTGACAGCAATATAATACCGCTCTTTGTGTTTCAGGAAGGCGTGGTTTCTTTTTTTTCCGTCTTAGAAATAAGACATGTCGCATTAACTTGGACACTTCGAAGGCGATTGAGTGATTCATTCAAAATGTCCACAAGAAGAGAATTGCAATGTAAATAATTTTATTTCTAAAGGATAAGTGATGTTACAAGAGTTTTTGTCTCCAACGTGTCATCTTTGATGTGGCTGATTACCCCTCATGTGGAAGCATGGCTTCTTACAGATGTAACTCTATGAGAAAACATGAAAGATCACTTTCAAATGCCACTCCAGGAGTTTTATACTTTATCCATGGCTCAGCCCCAAGACCATTGGCATGAATTTTGATGCTTCGAAGACTTTCAGGCATATTGGCGTGTGCGAGGAACATGATCTCAGATTTATCTTCATCTAGTCTAAGCCTATTGTTCACCTTATCTAGATTCCTATCTCTAGGAAACATAATTAAATTCAGAAGTTGCATCATCCAAGTAGAGAATGTATTCCTTACTTTCAAAAACGTGCATTTGAGAATCAAATGATATCTAATTCCACAATTTTTAGGATGCTGACGAGGGACTGTGTATACAGTGGGGAAATAACTGTCTCAAGAATCGATCCGTGTTGCATACTGACATTCAGTTGTGTGCTTGATTTGGAAGTTTCATCTCACATACATTTGTAAAACGGCCCATGAAAAATTGAATGATATACTCCTCAAAATCGATTTCGATAAAGTTGTTTTGTTAAGTCTTTTAGATCTCTCAGTTGTGCGTGATACGATTGACCATAATATTATGACTAAAATGACTTTAAACAACTTTAAAAGTCACGAGTTATGTTCTTAAATGGTTCTAGTCCAACCTGTTGTCATCAAAGGTATTAAATCTAAAGAGCACATTTTAGGTACAAGGTTCCCCAAGGCTCCGTCAATAGTCTAATATTATTTACCATTAATACTGAGCCACTTACCAGCAAGCATTTAAAGACTGTGTGAATGATACCAGGTTGATGTTAAATGACGACAAAACAAAACCCACCCGGGCATGCAGTGAGAAAACCATTGGAGTGACGGAAACATATTGTATGGTGATTGGAGGCTGTAATTTTTTGTTTTCTAAGATGACTTGGAAGCTCTTGGGGTGGGGGGGGGGGGGCTGGGGGGGGGTGGGGTGGTTCACGAATGATTTGTCAATGTTTACGTAAGTAAAGCAGTTGAGTAAATGTATGAATGTATTCCGAGAACTAAGTAATATTAGTTGAATTTGACTCTTCATTAGTGACCAAAGTACGACTACCTTAGTCAACAGTCTAGTCCTTTCCAAACTTGACTATTTCAATTCCTTGCTAGTAGTAGTAGCAATAGCAATAGCAGTAGCAGCAGTAGTAGTAGTAGTAGTAGTAGTAGTAGTAGTAGTAGTAGTAGTAGTAGTAGCAGTAGTAGAAAAAAAAAGAAAAAACAAATGGGATAATTATTGTTTGTCACATCTCTCTGCACCATCCGCCAATGCTCGTATGTGCCTAGGAATAATATCATGGTAAAATTTGCAGGCTTTTTCGTATAAAATATAGTTCTATTTAAAAGTTCAGCGACAAGAGGGTAAATGATAAGAGCTGGAAACCAAACAAACCTGACCTGAAAATGACAAACTGATCTGTTCTTGTCCAATGATGACTTACACTAAAACTTTTGAATACACTTCTTGACAATAAGATCCTAAAGAACATGGTTGAAGTGGTAAATTGGTACACAAGATGAGGCAAAGCTATCGACAACTGCCACTGAGATTCTGAGTTGTTATCTTACATTCTGGATAACCGGTTCTGTTGAGGTGCATTGTAAGGGAAAGTGCTCCTGCAATAAAATTGTTATTTATTTAGATTCTCACAATAAACAATGTAATGTGTTATTACTTTGTTCAGCATATTCATTGAACATTAATAGAGATGTGAAGTCATCGTTCATCGGCAACTTTCATAAAAAAATCCTACAGCATTTTAAATTTGTGATGCAACGTTTTGGAATCAGGCTCTCGTCAATTTTTGGGCATGTAGAGTTATTGGTATAATCTTAAAGCTTGTTCACTTGTCTTTATTTGGATGAAAAAAAGGTCCATTTATCTTGAATACAAGTGTAGATATTTGCGAATGAAGGAGGTGGTGGTCTCCTGTTTTCATAGGAACATTTAGTGAGAAAATGGCCGCAAAGATTGGTTATTTCCTTAGCTTAAGAGTCGGTGGTAACTGAAAATTTCCATTTTTGTGCCTTTAATCAACGTTTTTCAGAAAAATCCACACAGAAATGAGTTCTTTAATATGCATGAAAGGTGTAGAGCCAAAAAACAAACATTTGATAAAAATTCACAAACCAGCTGAAAAATGCAGGTTTCTTCAATTTGATTATTTTGACGAGAGCCTGACTCCACCACGCTGCCTCACATGTCATTTTGCCAGTAATTTCTGAGATAATTGGTATGAAAATCAACCATGAACTACTACAGTACAAACATTATTACATCAACAAGAAATCTGCAGGTTTCAATTAGTTCTTTTTAGTAGCTAATTTCTTGTACTGTATCGGAAAAAGTTGCACATTTTAGGGGGAAAGGTTTTATAAAGAATTTATTGCATGAGTTGTGGTGTAAGATCGTGATTTATCCAACGAGTGAAATTGCCAAGTTGTAATCACGAGTTTCAAGAAGTAGGATAAATCTAACACCATAACGAGTGTAATACCTTTTTTTATACCATACTGATATCAGCTGGTGTAATAGCCTACATCCGTACCAAGAAAGGTTAAAATAACCCGCCAATTGGACAAGAGGATCCATTCTAGAGTCTCACATGAAAGCAACATTTTCATGCCCGTCGGTGTCAGATTGAGAATTGGAAAAAAACTGGATCGTTTTCCTTTACTTTTAGCCACGCTAATTTACAAGTTGTGCTATCCGTGTGTCTCCCTCCGGGAAACAAACCCCAAATATAACAACCATAACGTAAATATAAGCAAAGTGATCAGAAAACCCACGATTTAAAAGTTGAAAGAAACTACATGTACATTAATATGGCATGTTGTCGCTAGAATAGAGATGACTTTGATTTTGATTTTAAACTTCGTAACCAAAACAAACCAAAGGCAAGCAGTTATTCTCTAGGTCTAGATCTAGATCAAGATGTGGATATTACATCTAGCGAATTGCATTACATTGGTCAAAGATGAAAAAAAAACCCCAGCACAAAAGTTGTCAAGTTATTTGGAAACTGATGTGCTGATTAGACGCGCAGTTTGTTTATGTTCATCAGGTCAGGTTTTCGCAGAATTCACATAAATCTATTCGATTTCCGACATTCTTGATTTCGTAAGTCGAGGTAAGAATATCAGAATAACAAGGGAAGTAGCTTTTATTACTTCCAAAAAGTAACCAAGAATGTTATACTCGTATATTGTCTAATATCATATTTTTCCGTTATATATTGTTTGAAAGTTTGATCTCCTTTCATTTCTATAGTTGATTGTTTGGTATAAGTAGTGATATAATTAATGTAAACGAAAATTCAAAAGGCAACGCAAGTTAGCTAAACAGTGAGGTTTGTATTGTTTGATAAAGCGACTTCCAAATTTCAAAATAAGGTAAATATTTGGTGATCATTTATTCAAGCTGATATAGGCCTACATCTAGATCTAGATGTATGTGGTTTCCTCTGTTTAGTTGTGTGGTAGATCTATCGTTTTGACAATTGAAATTTAGAGTACACTGTCCACCCGCTGTGTTTATCTGGTGTGCTGCTACAATGTCTGGACGGAAAAAGCAATTCTCAAACGTCAGCTGTACTAATTAAGTTGAAAGAGGGCAGTTTAGCTGCACCTGACAAGTCACATTATTATGAAGACCCGCCTAGATTCTAGATCTAGAACAACTGATTATTCTACTCGAGAAAAAGATGCTACTTAGTGAACTGAACGTAACAGCACCATACTCTGACCTAATCCCGGTTCATTACGGTGCCCATCATTTGACTTTATTCGAAACAAAATTAAGGGCACCGAAGAAAGATTTGCACCTGTACTCGACTATAAAGGATAGCGAGACTGGGAGACCAGATCTAGTGTTTGTTTGGGTGCCCATGGTGAGCTCACTTCGCAGCAAAGCTTTAAAGTTTTTACTTCATGTACTTTGCTTACTGAGGGATAGAAGTAGAAGACAAATAGGCTATAGTGCGTGGAGTAGTTTATGCAAATTTTTATATTTCACGTGTGAAATATAAGGATATATTTTATCGGAAGTGCAAGGCCAAAACAACTCCAAGTATGGTATAAAATACCCCTCCCCGTTCAAAAAATACTGTGAAGACTATGCTAATGTATAGTTGACCAAATTTTACAATATGGGCATAAAGAAAGTACAAGCATGCAGAGTTTGAATCCTAGAGGTAAACAATGTGGAAGCCTTAGCATTTTCAGTTTTGAAATCTTACGAAATGAGACAATTTACGTACCCTGTAAAAAAAGTGAGGAAAAGCAACCTTTACATAATATTCCATTAAGTTGTTCAGGGAATAATGATTTTATCTATTCACATTCCTCATTATAACCCTTAATTTTACGGAAGACAGTTATAACAGCAAACGTTGTTAGTATGAGAATAAAAAAGAGAGCTATTCTAGTTGCACCCTATACGCTCAGAGAATAAGCATTCTTTCTTTAGTCAAATTATACAAATTCGATTTTTTTCAATTATATTAAAGTGAATTACTGAAGAGCTGACACCTAGGCGATAGGTGATCTTACCCCCTTGAAACGTCTTATCTGTTTGGACCAATGCAGGGATATCAAGCCGGGAAGAGATTCACAGACGACATAAATCATGTTGAGCGTGCTAGAGTCGTCTTCGGTCGTTTGACACAAAACTCTAAAAGGATGGTACGAACTTACTCCTGCATCGATGAGAGAAATGCTTGACTGTACGTGGAGAACTACGCTGAGGAATAAAGGCAATCTTTAGTGAACTAACTGCGTAAACTGTAATTCTGACACAACTGTTTGTTTTAAAGCCCTGTTCTGTTCTATAAGTTGTAATTCTTTACAACATTTTTTGTTTTATAACTCTTCTTTGATCAGGGATAGCACTGGCATTTGCATACAATTACTTGCAATCTGTTATTCTGTATTTTATTTTACTGTTAGGAATCACACCATACTTTGATTCTGTTTAATAACAGTAAATGACTGTAAAGAGCACGGAATCGTACAGAACACAAAGTATAGGAACAATAATATATTTGTTTTAGTGAGTTAGTAAGCTGTTCAAGTGTTGAAAAAGATAATTAAAATATCAAAGATTCTAAGCCCACGGAATAATGACGTTTTACTAGGTAATCGCAAAATATTTGTACTCGTAATAGAGGAGCCGAAAACTTCGCAAACAGTATATCTTTGTCTCGCTTAAAATATTTTCAGTACGAGAAATATAATATGCTATGTAAGTATATTAACTGACCTTTTCAGAGAGGACTAGATCGATGGTATGATGCAAGACTTTGACAAACTTGTTTTAGCCAGTTCACGAAAACAAATAACAATTATCTTATATTTACGTAACGCGGTTTAGTGCTCTTCATGGTACTTAAACCTTCAGGAACGTTGGTTTAATTACTAAAATATCAAGGTTGTCCAATGAGTTTAGTTTCGACTGCGTTATAATAATGGTTCTCAATATTGACATGTTCCCTCGTCAGTGCGCAAACTCTTGAGGAATCCTCAAGCATCATTAGCTGCTACTTCAAAGTTGAAACAGAACTTCTGAAACGCGAAACATCGAAATAATAAATTCGAACACTGCGTCCCGTTACTTCAAATATAGCAGAATGAAGCAGAACCGATAATAACATAATACAGTGACAAACAAGTGGAATGGAGTAGTCAGTCTTCGATATTTCAGATACAACTAACTATAACATTCTATTGTCAAAGAACCTATAAATGGTTTTGTTCTGAAATATCACTCCCTGGATTAAACAAATTCAGTCATATCTAATCATTAAGATATAAACGAAAGGGAAATAGCTGTATTCCAATAAGAAGGACATTTTATCTACTTATGAATAAAATAGGCATAATCAGGGTTAATCATTTGACATTTTTGGAGATCTTGCGAAGAAAAAGAAACTCCGTGGACGTTTTGGGGGCAGCGACAAGATAACAGAGCAATAAATTGTAGCTTCATATTCTGCAGAATCCTTTTCCGTTTTGTTTTAAGCCTTCTTAATTAAAATATATTGCATCGCATGAAGTCACAATTAGGCCTACCCCTGCTACTTTTCTTCTACCTGTTCAAAAAAAAAAAAGGCTAACGTTTCGTATCCTAACAAAAATAAATGCTGCTAACGACATCATCTTCGAGTCATTATAGCAGCGTCTGGGGTTACAACGTGCAATACATGCCAGAACCGATCATAAGCAGTGTTTCCTTTATTGTTCAAAGTGAAAAGATGGAATTACGTCGAACTGAGAACATAGCATTAGTGTGACCTAAAGGGGAAAAGGCAACTATAGCTTGCGGTCTTGGCAAGGCCGACGACGTGTGTAGAAATAAATTATAGGCAAATTTTCAAAGAATTCCTTTCTGAAACAGACCCCTCAATATCGTGTGTTATTACAGTAATACGAAAGATTGGGTCTCAATATATCGCCCTCTGATACAATGGAAGGAAATGCTACGTTTTCATTGACTAGTGTTTCAGAAACAATCAACAAAGATACGGCGTTTGTCGATGTTTTCACAGTTGTCAACTACGCAATTATTGGCCAAGCAATCAACATCTTTGGAACATTCTCAAATATCCTCAACATTGCTGTTTTTCTAAAGCAAAGTATTTCTGATCCAGTTAATGTGAGCCTTCTGGGGTTAGCTGTTTCAGAGTTGATATCTTTGATAACATGTTTTTGGTACAATCTATGTAACATTCCAGCCTTCAAAGATTTGGATTTACCTTTCAGAGCTGCTGAAGTGTCACTACCACTGGGAATATGGCTCCAAACTCTTTTCTCCCGTATAACTAGCTGGATTACCGCTTTCATTACTCTGGAAAGGTGTTTGTGCGTCCTGATACCCATGAAAATAAAGCTTATTCTAAACGCGAGGCGGACGTTTATTATCATAGTTTTGATCTATATCATGATTATTGCCAGTAATGTTCCTAAATATACAGTGATCAGACTGGTGTGGAAACATTCGCCTGTGGACAACAAAACAACTCTAGGGCTACAGTTTACATCACAGAGGGAAGCGGTGTATTCTGTGATATTTTATGTGAACAATTTCTTGCCTTTGACTTCCTTTCTGGTAACAACCGTTTGCACCATCTCGTTAGTGATGACGCTGAACAAAATGTCCAAATGGCGTCAGACCAACGCTGGAGGAGTTCAAACAGAGCGTTCTGGAATGTCCAGTAAAGATAAAAGAGTCAGCAGAATGGTGGTGCTCATCGCGACTGTTTTTATGCTGTGCTACCTGCCTGGTACAGTGTTCTTTACTTGGATGACCGCTGACCCTGAACTGCGGTCGGATGGGAAGAAAAAGGACATCTTCTTCGTCATGGCGGGCTTAATGACCACTACAGTAGGCATCAACGCCTCCGTGAATATATTCATCTACTACACCATGAGCTCCAATTACAGGAAGATCTTCTTACAGATGCTTAAGAGGAATTCAGATTAGTGCTTGTGTAAGAAAATGTGATTGATGAAAAGATTGAAGGTAGAGTATAGTTTTCCGAGGACTCTTTCACACAATTGTTGCGAATAACACATTTGGCAGTTGGAACTAATATCAACAGTGACTATTTAGATATGCCTTTATCGAAATTCCGTTCACCACCTTCTCCAGACATTCACATCGCAAAGTTTCCTGTGTTAGAATGTCCGTCCGCTCCTAGGACTGGACAAGTCTCAGAGAGCCACGAAAGCTCCTTGAGAAAATGCTACTCCTTTCGTCATCGACAACACACAACCCCCAAAAACTCTTGATTCTCCACGGATTTGACCACGTGGCTCAAGAAAAAGAACTTTGCGATCTGTCCATCATTATCAACGTTGAATCTTCACTCGGTTACAATTCCATAGAAGTAATTGTTATAATGTCTAGGGAAGAAGGTTGTAGTTATGTTGGAAAAGAATATGCACACAAGGTGATAGAAAATTCCCTCGAGGGTGTGATGGAGATCCGATTTTTATCACTCGACATGGACATGGACTCTGCTAGCCACTATTCACATGGAGTATGTCATGTTAGTAATGAAAATGCCCCCAAGAGTCAAG
This sequence comes from Aplysia californica, assembly GCF_000002075.1. Lineage (NCBI taxonomy): Eukaryota > Metazoa > Mollusca > Gastropoda > Aplysiida > Aplysiidae > Aplysia > Aplysia californica. The sequence goes on from NW_004797365.1 coordinate 383,567, forward strand.
ACAATGTATTATTATTACTCCCTCCAGCGATATTAAGAGACGGGTGGTAGGGTTGGGCAGTGAAGGGGAGAGTGGGG
>NW_004797365.1:384312-391877 GCF_000002075.1 Aplysia californica
TGTGTGTGTGTGTGTGATATTCTTCCTTTTGAGAGGTTTGCCTCTTCTGCAACACATTCTGGGCTAATCTGTTTCATTCAATCAAGTCAGTGCTCACCTGTTATACCTCTAACATAACTTTTACGCAATAGAGAATAACACCTCCTCACATAAACCACAACGAGCAACCCCACGAACATTCTCCGGTATGGAAAACAACAGCAATAAAAACAAACATACAACAAAACAAAAACAAACCAAGAACATCACCACATACAACCAAAGAACATGAACTCCCCCCCAAAAAAACCCAACAACAACCCACACACACAAAATCCCCCCCCCTCTTCCCCCAACAACCCCAGACTAGCTATTAGTCTAAATCTTATCTGAGAAGTCTGGAAACGCCGATTCAAAACAACCATACTGACGTAGCCCACTGTTGTCTCCAGGCTACTCAGGACCTCTGACAAGACGTCTAATAAACTACATTTATAAAGCTTCCCATGTCAGACGTACGGCACTACACCGTTCTCATGAATCTCATTTTTCATGTAAAGGGTCGCAAAAGTACGAAAAAGGGTCTGGTAGAAATGATAATATGGTCTTTTGTAGTCCATGTGATGACGTTATATCCCTCGGGCACAGGTCAAAGCTTTAGACAAGCATTAAGCCGATCTGTTTAGCTTTACACTAAGAGCTATCACAACAAGGGGAAACCTCTCAACCATGATTCATTTACAGGCATACAGATGTTATGTTAGTTGCTGACACTCAGGACGTGTAGGAGAAAGAAGCAAAGAGAGTATCCATCCAGAACGCAAATTCTGAGACAATCGCGTTACATTTACCCATTCCCGTCTTAACCTTGTCGCCGCCTAATTCAACTCGTGAGAAGAATGCGATTTCTTTTCACGTCGGGCGGGAGAAAAAGGTTTTAGTGTTCCGTCTCTCTAGGTCCCCCCCCCCAATCTTACTACCTATCCCCCCCCCATCATTCTCCTTCTCTCCCCCTCCTCCTCCCCCTCCTCCTCATCATACCTTTTCCATCTGTGTTTTCCTAAATTTTGTCGTCTCTTTTTCTTCATTTTTACGACCCCTACCCCATATTTCCAAATTCATTATAAAGTATCGCACTCCTCCTGCTGTTACTCAAATTGCTCTGAGTTGTCGTTAGTCACTTTTTCCCTCCTTCCTATCTAGATCTCTTTCAGCTCCTTTTCTCTGCATTTCACCTTTACATCAACATCATCAATATTTTCTTCCTCAAAGTCCCCGTTATAATGGCTAGAACTAAAATCTATTTAAAAAACCCAACAAACTTTTCCGGTTCTGGCTGTCGTTGCGTGAAATCTTTGGCTTCATCTAGAGATTGGAACTGATTGTGCTGCAGAACTCCACCTCGCTAAGAAGCAAACAAGAAAAAACAACAAAACAACAACTAAAAAAACCCAAAGAACTGTCAACATGTGTCTATGAAACGGCTAGCTATAGCCATTCTGGTCATTATGGAACCATTGGCGTGGTTAGTTTTTATAGCTTATGAAAGGAAAAGTAGTTTTTTTCCCACTATTTCAAAGCAGTAGACTCTAAGAGCTGCCTTTTCAAAAAAAGGCCTCAAATAATCGATTGAGATTTTTTAGAAATCTCATTTGCGCATCCTGCTCTTCCTCATACTGTCTAGCCAGAGAAGCAACGACATTTTCTTCCACTATCAGTTCCACTACGGAGAACTCAGGAGCTTTTGACGTAAACGACAAATGTGGCAAAATTACTCAAGCCAAACTAAACGTTTCCCATAAGTTATTCTAAAAAACCCCCAGCGCACATCAGTTTTAGTCAGAGAGTATAAGCAGGGTCCTTTCGTGGCGTGGGGTGATTGCACCGAGAGTGTGTACGCTTCGGAGAATGTTGAGGTTGAATGTTTTCCTTGGGCTCTATTCTGTAGTGTTCGCTGTTCAAACTGCTGATTTGCTAGATTTCTCATGACTCCCTCCCCCCAACCCCCCCACACATAACAAAAACAAAAAAACCAACAACAAACAAACAAAACACACACAAAAAAACAAGAAAAAACAAAAGACCCCAAAAAGCACACAACAAAACAACAACAACAACAACAACAACAGCAACAACAACAACAACAACAACAACAAAACAATAACAACAATAACGACAATATGAACAATTCCAACTGCATCATGATCATCATCATGATCATCATGATCATCATTGTATAAAGAAGGTATTAAAACAGTTAAGACCTTGTTGTATTTCCCCAAAAAATATATATTTCACAGTTCAACGTTTCGCCAATAAGGCTTCATCAGGAACATAGTATTTGAGAAAAATAAATGGGTGATGACGCCACAGCAACAAAGTGTTCACTATAAGTTAGCCTACGTATTGGTGTGGTTTGGACAATATCGGAAATATCTCCATCACCATCATCATATACACAGGCTATAAAAACTAAAGTGCGTACATAAATGTCTGAATATTTAAAGGAGCGGTGAGTACAAATCGCCGGAGAGAAGGGAACACTAAAGCCAGAAGTGGTAGAGAGAGAGAGAGAGAGAGAGAGGGGGAGGGGGGGTGGTGGAAAGGTGCGTGTAAGTAAGGAATATAATAACAGAAGGGTGCGGTGAACACAAATCGGAAAGGCCAGAGAAAGAGAAACACTAGGGCCAGAGGTGGCAGAGAGAGAGGGAAAGGAAAAGAGGGAGAGAGAGAGAGAGAGAGAGAGAGAGAGAGAGAGAGAGAGAGAGAGAGAGAGAGAGAGAGAGAGAGAGAGAGAGAGAGAGAGGGGGGGGGGTAACATATGCATGGAGGTAAGGAATATAATAACGGAAGGGTGCGGTGAACACAATCAATGAGTCGAAAAGGCTAGAGGAGGTTTACCCCCCCCACGAGAGAGAGAGAGAGAGAGAGAGAGAGAGAGAGAGAGAACTAGTACGTGGAGGTAAGGAGTATAACAGAAAGGCAGGGCCAAAGGGAGGGTGTTGCAGGAACATAAGGGGTGAATAGTACGTTACGTTGTAAATTTTAGGTCCTTAAAATGGGGCTCGTCGATGTTAAGGCCAGTGAGAATTTTGTGAGACCCCAAGTTCCAAATCCACATTGATTCTCTTTGGTTAAGTTTTTCTTTAGTAGGATATTGGACTATTTCAATTCCCTGAAGCTGCAAATCGGAGGTACCATTGTGACCAGGACTGTTGAAATGTTGGCCAACTGGTGTGCTGGAGTTTTTCTGGACTGAATACCTATGGTTATTAAACCTAGCTCTTAGTGTGGTGGTAGTTTGACCTACATATTGAGCTGGACAGACTTTACAGGATATGAGGTAGATTACATTTTTGGTTTCACAAGTTATGCCGTGGGAAAGTTTTCTTTTAAAGTGGGGGCCTTCTACAATTTTTGGTAACTTGAAAACAAATTGGGGTGCCGTGCCTCTCACAGTTAAATCAGTTAACAAAACACGTTTAAAATAAATAAAGTATTATTGCCTGGCGCTGAAGGTGAGAGACATTGAAAGGGTAGCAGTAACAAATTGAGTTTCTCACATCATCATCATCATCATCATCATCATCATCATCATCATCATCATCATCATCAACAACAACAACAACAACAACAAATAACAAAATAGAAAAATAAGAATCCCCTCCGAAAACGACCCTTCATGTTGGGGGTCAAACCTCCCCCCCCCCGCCACTTTTTCAGAAACTAACAGAAAACTATCCGAACAATTATTACTGTAACACGTTACACCCGACAGAGCAGTGAGTACACCACGATACGTCTATGAAGGAGCACTTTATTCATGAAACTGACACCAAGGTCGAAGAATGCATGTTTAGAAAAAAATAGTAAAGTAAGAAAAAAAAGTGAATACAACTCGAATATAAAGCTTGAACTTTTGTGCAAGGGTGAAAGTCATAACTATGAACCTCACAGCCTTTTTGGTTGCCATTCTTCGAAGTATCACAACGACAGAACTTTTGGGAAGTCAAGCCTAAAATGTAATGTTTAAAGTCAAAGTGCTGATGTACTTATTAAATTTATACTCGTGTTTGCCCCTGAAGGCTCACATGACTTCACAGTAACTTCTTTGGCCGGACTAATAATTCCAAACTACCACTGATCACCTCTGGGACATAAAACGTTTCAGTCAGTTAAGTGCATATAGCTATCATTCACATTTTTTATTCCGTTTCAGACAACAGGCAAGTACTAACTTGCTGTTTTGGTGAACAGGGGAATGTAGGGCAATTTGATTTTCACAAAAAATTCAACCAGCTTTTCGCAAGAATCGGGAATGGAACTCATCATTTTGTTATTGCAAATCGGACGTCCTACTGATTCTCTTGGAGGCCCCGTGCCTTCAGTGAGCATGTCTGAGGTCGTATCTGCAACTGACAACGGATTTTTGGTAACTTGAAAAAAAATGGGGGTGCCGTGCCTCTCACAGTTAAATCAGTTAACAAAACACGTTTAAAATAAATAAAGTATTATTGCCTGGCGCTGAAGGTGAGAGACATTGAAAGGGTAGCAGTAACAAATTGAGTTTCTCACAAGTGTCTTCCTAATAATGGTGTAGTATTGCCAAACCTTATAATGCATTTTATGATTTTCGTTTGTCTTTTTTTTCTTTGTTTTGCACCTTCCTTCTCTGTGTTTCCTACACAAATCATTACTAATTCTCCATTCTCCAGATTGTGTTTTACAATATCACTATTTTAAAACGCACACAACAGTTTTGATTTATTATCTTTTTTTTTACGATGCCATAATGAGCTCTTCATAGTGTCTTCTTACAAGATCGTGAAATCTTAAACTTCTAAACATATCGACCATGGGTCGACTGTAAAATAATAACACCACTGAAAGAGAAATACACAACACAGATGATTTATAAAGGCAATTTAAAAGCTTAATGAACGAGTGCTCTTGACTTACAAAACAGATCTGATCAAATAAATGTTGAAATGAGCGAGTTCATTCACATGCAGCATGCTAAGGAGCAGCGAGATGTGAATAAAGGTAAACGAGAAAAACAAAAAAACAGAGAAAACAAAAAACAAAAAAAAATCTAAAAAATCTAAATCTGGACTTTGTTCCGCTTAGGTAATACTGTATGGTAGCCGAAGGAACAAGAATTCTAATAAAGAGGGTATTTATGTCCTTTGAATAAATTAATCATGCTATTGAGCTTACAAAAAAGGGTTGCTAAATTTCTACCATGGCAGTTATTGTATACAATGCACAGTTACGTAGGCTATTCAGTTTTAAAATCTTCAGCGGGGAATCATTTGTTGCCTTTGTCATTTTAGCATTGTCAAAATGTTATAACTTAATCGATGAGCAAAAGGAACCCCTCTGTCTCCTGTCACCACTTGAGACGTTGTGAATGGCTTTAGACTGGGCTCACGCAGCGGTGTCAACAACAATCCCACTGGTGATGTTTACTGTGAAAGAGGAAGTTGCCGAGCTTTAACGTGGACTGAAACAACAAAATAAAAACGCAAAAAACCCTCGCTGTCAGCTGTCGATGTTTTCTGGTCAATATTGCATAAAAAGAGGAACATTTTCAAAGATGTCAAGAACATTTGTTTTTCGTCCCCATCATCATCATCATCATCATCATCATCATTGTATAAAGAAGGTATTAAAACAGTCAAGAACTTGTTGTATTTCCAAAAATATAAATGTATATTTTTCACAGTTCAACGTTTCGCCAATAAGGCTTCATCAGGAACATCATCACCATCATCATCTCCATGCTTAGCATGGTAGAAGCATGAACTCATCATCATCATCATCATCATCATCATCATCATCATCATCATCGTCATCATCATCATCATCGTCATCATCATCATCATCATCATCATCATCATCATCATCATCATCATCATCATCATCATCATCATCATCATCATCATCATCATCATCATCACCACAAACGATAGCAAGAGTAGCAGCAGCAGCGACAAGAACTGTATTATCAGGAAAAGGATGGGTGTTCTACACTCGGTGGCTTTGTCATAATATGTCTCTTCAGTTGTTGCAAATTAAAATTCGCCTTTGCTGCTTTGTCTTTCTTTTTGTCCAGACTGCCCTTGACTTTCCTACTCTATTGGCAGTGAGTTACTGCGGTTTAATTCCTGGTTGTAAAGTCGATCGCTGTGGAGATCATGTTAATCTCTCAGGCGTCTTTCTTCAAAGTACTGAAACTACCAGGGAACACGCACTGAGTTGGTTGTGAGGTATTGGCGGGACATGTGAGACCTCAGACTATTTTACTGCCACTCAGCTCAGAATACTTGCTGGAAGGTTTTGAATCAACTTTTCAAAGAAAGTGTAAGATGAATCTCAATTTAGTTTTTATGTACACAGAGGACGAACAAAGAAACAAAGTTCTCTATGAGGTTTTGAAATATTTCGCTCTTGAAACTGCCAACACATTTGTTCTGGAATAAAGAATATTTTTACCAAAAATCTTATACTTGAGTATGCGGCCCATGAGTGAGAATGTGAGAGCATTATATAACGCATCTCCCTTTTCCGCCGTTAAAGAACGTTGACAAAAAGAAGGAACTGCGAAACGCCTGAGCGGAATTTTTGGGAACACATTTACTTCTCCAACCTCATTCCTTGAATTTTCAGAGTGCATTTCATGGCTCCAGATCCCCACTTCTGATCGGACACAAGGCGCTTTGACGCGAAGGTTAAGTAGGAATTTAAAGTTCCCCTGCAATTTTTAACCTGCGGGCAAGAAACCCATAATGTGGGGATGATGGTTGATCGAATGGAGTAAATAACGTTAGAGGGTTGTGTGATAAGAATAACCCATCTTCTGCAGAGATGCTAAAAGAATTTGGAGCGGGATAAGACGGAGAGGAGCAATTGGCATTTTTGCACTAGAGTGCAAAAGTAGAGCCTAAAAGAAACCCGGTTAACGAGCTATAGTGCTAAGATGTCAAACCCAGAAACCATTTAGGTTTTTTTAAAACAATCTTTAAAGTTTTTTTGCCCCTTAAAACGGGATCGTCGTGTTTGAGTTTTTGAGCATTGTCGTCCCCGAAAGGAATAAGATCTCAAGAGGTGAAAGTTCAACCGCTATCAGTGACAGCCTGCATTGCGAAGACTAAAAAAGCTATGGAGATTTTATAACTTAAATGTACATGCAAATCACCCCCAAAAGAAGCTGTTTCTGTTTATTATGAGTACCTTAGAAATGAAACAAAATGATGAAAAAGCTAGAGATTTCAATTTTTACATTTAGTTGATTGAATTAAAAATGGATATGGCTTGCTATGGCGACAAGCCTTAAAAGTGTAATACAGACATGGGTAAGAAAAATGCTTTGAAACTACCCCCCCCCCCGAAAAAAACACAAAAAAAAACAAAAAAACAACTCGTACTAAGGCTTTGATCTAACCCTTTAGGAGACATCTGCCCGATGAAATATTTCGAAACTTCTCTTGTTTTACCAAACAAAATCACAAAGCTCTTCTAGATCTACATGGAAACTCACTCTTTCAGTCTCTTTGTCATCCCCCTCTCTCCCCGTCCTATCCCCC
>NW_004797365.1:403170-421144 GCF_000002075.1 Aplysia californica
TGACAAAACTTTTGTCCTGTTGCTGAAACGTAATTCCGATGCAATTCTTTTTGCTGCTTCCTTCACCTTTTGTTTGTTACAAATACAACAAACAACAAAGAAAATCAAACAAAACAAGATTCTCTTCCTCAAAAAGAAAACAATTTACCCACCACCCCCGCAACCGAAAGATATAAATTCAGTTTTAATTTACCTTTTTCTAAACTCTTTTTAAAAAACTTTCCACTGTTTTCATTAATCCCAATAATTCTTTTGGGAGCTTAATATTTTTATTTTCTCTTGGACATATTTCCCCACTCATTAACGTCATTTCTTTTTCCCACCTCTTTTTCCTGATCGCCTCTTTCATTAATTCTTTACGACAGCCCCCGGCTCTGTTTCTACAATATTTTCTTTCCTTTTCCCTCTTCCTGTCTCTTGTTCTGTCCAATTATCTAGTTGAATTATTCTTTATCAGATGGCTAGAAATTCCCAAAATTTGAAGGATTTTGAAATTTGAAAGAGTTAATACATGTGCTTGAGATCATTGTCAGGTTAGGTTTTTAAAAAGCGATGAGTTGCGGTGGCATGAATAGCAACCTAAATCAACCTGTAATTGAAAAAAGAGTATCTTTTGCGTCATTTATACGACACATTTTTCGTTTTCTCGGTTTTTACAAAACATCTTTCTTGAACTTGAGTTTTTAAAAAACACAGCCTAAGGCTTCTTCCCGGAACATGAAAGTATTTTAACGTTTGATCGGTCAAATGACAGAAAATGCCAAAAGAGCCACTGGCAAGTGCTGCACACCGAAATGAAGCCAAACAAGAAAAAGGAGTTCCCGGTGTGGTTTTCATCCATTTTTCAAAACCTTGCAGTGACATGCGTCAAACCAGCTTTTCTTAGAACGTTCAAGCATTCTCATGTTACGGTCAGAGTAAGGATATCGTTGTCAGAAATTATTTTGCCTCGTGGCTAGTTCCACATTTGAAAGGAGTAATTCAAATATAATTATATTGTGTTCACCAAAAATATCCCTCCGAAATGTATCCATGCCCTGCATGATCACGGCTTGTCATGCCACTTTCTTGAATAAGGTTAAAGATAAAATTGTGATAGTTTACTACTGTGTATCTCTTCCTGGACAAAACTTCTCAGAAACCCTTTTGCTGTCCTGTTCTTTCCTTCGAACCATATTATGTCCGCCTACTGCCTAGCTTGCCCGTCTACTTTACTCACTCACTCACTCACTCACTCACTCACTCACTCACTCACTCACTCACTCACTCAATCCCCTTCTTTCCTCATTCCTCGCTTTCATACTTGCTCATTTGCTGTTGGTTTGTTTGCTCGGTTGCTTGCTTAGTTTCGTACAGCGGAAATTACTGTAACGTAGACCTACTTTATTCATATTACATATACCTTTATTGTACTCTACGACATTTCATTCTGAAAATGAACTACAATTCATTTATCAATCTTTTTGGTTTTAGAATGCTCAAGCCTTTGACTATAAATTAACAATTAACCCCCTGGAAATACAGAGAGTTTGATGTCTCACCAACCGGGGTGCAATTTCTTCAAGTGTCAGACCTGAGACAGAATAATGTCGGCAATTATTGTTCACCATTCATTTCTCAGCTTTGTTGCTCTCAAGAAACCTATATTCTCTTGGCATTTCACGATCTCCTGTTTGTTCAGTTAAGTTCTGAGTCAGTCATTGATGCTCGTCATTCGGGATTTTGCCATCTTCCCTTCTATTTTCCTAGTGAAAACAGGATGTTTAAAGTCACTTGTCTATTCATGTGTCTCAAAACCTAAACCTTCATCGGTCTCTTCATAACAGTTTTTATTAGTGAGTGTTCGACGCCGGCTTTTTTCAACACTTTTATTTGATTTCTGCTTCTCCTTTGACATTCTCAACAGTCTCATAAGAAACCACTTTTCTGTTGCCTCTAATTTATATCCACTGTACTCATGTGTGGCAAACATAAACGAGAAAATGTTGCGCTTCCAGCTAGCCCTGATTGTGGGCTAGGTTTCTCCATGACATGCCTCGCCCTTTTACTCATTGGATCTCAGGTCCACAACCCCAAAGATGTGCTTAAACGTTAAACCATGGACGCAAACAGGACTATCAAACTAATTCATCTCCTGATAATAGGGAGAAGGGCTGAAGATGTTTGTCTGACCAAGACATTCATAATAGACAGGTATATTTATTGCAGAAATCCAGTTAGCAATCTCAGAAGAATTCAGTCCATATCCAACACGTCCCAATATCTATTACTTGTGTGCTTAATGCGTCCCCCGACGCCATCACGAACTCCGGACGCCGGAAGCCTCTGTGTCCTCTGGGCAAAGCCAGGGTCAGGCGGAAGGAATGTCTTTTAAAGTGCCATTGATGGAGGCCGGTCAGACCGATGACACGTCCTTGACCCTTGTGACTTATCTGTGATCGAGTAGATTTTTAAGACCTCTAAGGCCAAAGAGAAACCAGTGGAGACAGTGTATTTATTGAATCAGAGCAATTTGTGAGTCTCACAGAAAAATTGAATTTGATTTCCGAGAAGGTCTGGGAGTGTTAGTTTCACATTGACATTTTCAAGCGATTGTTGTGTTGAAGCGAGTGAAGTAAATGTTGCGGTTTTTACGTCCCCCATCGACACAGTTAGGATCATTTAAAAGGCTGGTGTCAACTCTCCTGACAGGGCTAACCCAGGCTGAGAGGGATGCATAGTCCAAGCAGAAAGACAGAGACACTCATTAATGATTTTTTTCTCATATGGGAATCGAACTCAGCTGTTCTGCACGGCACAGCGAACAAAGCGCTGCACCACTGACGCCGGTCGAAACGAGTCAAGGCGTACGTTCGGATGTCAGTTGCGGTGTGCGCACACTTCTTAAGGCAGGTAGTTGGTGAATCTACTGCGGGTAAGCACTTCCGAGAGTTTGATCACAGATACAAACTTCAAATTTCAAAATTTCTACTCTATGAAGAACAGCCCCCCCACCCCTCTTTCTCCATGTCATCCTTTCACTCCCATTCATCCCCTCTTTTCTCTGTTTCCAGCCACTCCCTCTCTTTAGAGGCAGTCTCGACAGTAAGTATTAAAAATGGTTTTCTAACCAAACCGTAGACATTCTGAGATGGAATTTGATTTATCCCCGAAAAGTTCTTGTCCTTTCTAAAAAAGAGCCCGCCAAACCTAACCAAATATCGGGAGATCAAGATGGTGGTCTTTCCAGCAAACTTTAAGTGTGAACAGTAGGGCGTGAATCTTCAACCGAGACGACCAGGGCATCATTAAAGTTTCTCAAACACAGGACATCAAAGACGTTTTTACTAGACCAAAGCTGGGATCGAACGATTGGATAGAGGATGCAGGCTTAGAAAAAAAAGGCGGGGGGGGGGGGGGGGGGGAGGGGGAATTTCTGAAAATCTACAGACGATCAGGCACGTTTCAAAGACTTGAACACTGGATAAAAAAATCGTGTCATACGCTGTGGCGTAGTTCAAAATCTGGCCAAGTTCAAAATGTGAGCAATAGAGAGGCCATATTTTTTCTCCTCAATTCTTTAAACACTTCTTTTTATCTTGTTCGTTTTGTCACAAGACTGCATGCTGCGCTTTTGAATAGTGTAACTCTTCTTAGTTACGTACTGCGTAAAGAAAAACACATGTAATAAATTGGACCAAGTATCAGGAGCACACGATATCGAAGGGAAGCAGGTTCAAAGGACCAAGCTCGTCAAGGCCAGCAAGGGCAGGATGGGATGCTGCATCCTGTCAGTCAGGCATAAACACTCGATAAAAGTACATCCCCACAAAAGGATCGATCTAACGTCTTCTGCGTACAGCCACAAAGAGCACTCCTGGTGACAGTCAGTAGTTCTCAGTAAATCTAAACGACAAAATGTGACAATTAATGAGGGTCAAACAGCCTTGTGTAGGGTGGTGATAAGGCGACTCGCTGTTTCACTAAGAAAGCATGAGTCCGTTTTCTGTGGGGAGAGGGTTTTGTCTATTAGTCCAGTCCATGTGATGGGACGTTGCATCCCTCCAAGCTCAGCAGCCCGCCTTCTAAATGTTCTTCTAATATTTATCTATACTGGGGTAAAACATCTACAGCAACAAACGAGGAACAAGTTCAACAGTTCGAACACTCTGTTAGCTCGGGAAGTGATACTTATGTTCATAGTACCGGTATAGAAAATTTCCAGTGTATTACACGTACATCTTCGTTTGTTACCACTCTTTCTTGCTTGCCTCCATTCTTTGGCCTGCAGAATTCCTTACTATGAAAACGTTTATAGACTTATATTAGAACATTTCATGCCCAGGTTGATTAAAAAAACCCAACAACAACAAAAAAGCTTTATAACATTTTTTCTGAGTATTTTGACCAAAATTTGTCCGAGAGTTGTATTTTGGATCAATCGTAATTCATGTAAAATGAGTTTATTTGAAATAAAGTGTATACAGAAGAAACTTATTTTCGAAAATGGAAATAGCTTTATAAAACACATATGAACGCAAAATGTTTCAAATGAAAAAAAAATTGCGGTTTTCTCCATTTTCTCCGTAACCTTTTATATTTCAATCCTTGTAACATTTAAACCTTATTTTATTTCTCTTACAGAGTTAAAAATACTGCTAGCCTACCATTTGTATTCTGGAATTCCTCCTCTGGACTCTACACATTTTTAGCGTGTTGTTCGAAATGTAGAGTGGTGGCCAAAATCAAAGACCTGTGAGTCATTCTGCGCCCAGTATGACGTAGGGCCTTTTAGAGACAATATGTGTGTGCGTGTGTGTTTGGGGGGGGGGGGGACATTAGATAGCATTTTTGGAGTTTACATAAAGGTTAAAATGGGCTCTGCCACTGAACCAATTGTCATCGAGGAAGTGATAACGCTTTTCAAGAAGATCGAGGGACTACAAAGACATTGCCATCCTCTGATCAGCCTCACGAACATGAAAATGGTACCGTCATAGGTTGAAATCTGCCTTGAGAACGCGTTCCGTTGACGTGTAGAAAAGTCGTAGCTGCAGACAGGCGTCTCATAGGACTCGACTACTGAATTATGAATTCTAGTAACGTTTAAAGGGGTGGGGATGGTGCGTGTTCGACCTGAAGTGGTTGTTTAGTTTAGGAGTGTTTAATTTTGATAATCTAAAGATCCAAACTAACGTCAAAAGTCTTGAGGGTACTTTAACATTCTTCCTGCATTTGAAGACAAAAACTCTTCCTGTGGAATTATCTAAAATGAATATTGTTTTGATTTCCAAATATTGTGCTCAAAACTGAAACGTCTAGCTTCAGCGTGAAGAAAATATTGACAAAAATAGTTGTAAACTTATTTTGGGATGACCCTGCACATTTCAGTACTCCTCCCCCTCATCTCTCTCTCTCTGTCTCTCTCTCTCTCTCTCTGTCTCTCTCTCTCTGTCTCTCTATCTCTCTGTCTGTCTGTCTCTCTCTCTCTCTCCCTCTCTTCCTATCTCCCTCACTCTTACCCTCTCTCTCTGTCTCTGTCTCTCTCTCTCTCTGTTTTTACTGCCTCTTTTTCTCTTTCTGTCTGACAGCCTGTCTTAGTCTGTCTGTTTGTTTTACTCTCCCTGTCTTCCTTTGTCTCCGCGTTACTATTTTGTATTTGCTGCTGGGATCGGAATTGTATGGTGAAAGATGAAGAAAAATTCCACAGAACCATTAAAAAAGACGGCAGGATCTCTGGATAGGATTTTCCTAGAATTCTACTAGTTTTTGGGACACATAAATAGACATAAATGTCTTGAACATCTAGCCCCCACTGGCAAAATTGAAGGCAAACGAGGAAGGGGTAGCCCAGAGCAGCCCACCAAGGGAACCTAAACAAATGAGTAACCGGGAAAGATCAAGGTAATGTAACTTTTTAAAGAACACCCGAGCAAAGGAATGAATGGAGATCCGTTATCGCCGATGTCTGCTGCTGATCTGGCACTGGATGATGATTATCTAAATAAAAATAAAGGTTTTGTAATTAAATTGTTGCATGTGGTTGAATGACGCATCTGATGTGATATGTACATTTTGATAGCTTTACTTTTCTTTTCATATTGAATTTTAATGACGGTAATATAATTATGATTAGATTTTTTATGTATACCTGCATATGTTTTTACGGTCCTGTAAAGCAAAACAATCTCCCTCTGGGATAATACAGTTATCTTATCTTATCTTATCTCTTATCATACACATTAATACGACATGCTCTCTGTGTATCCCTTCCTCCGTCTGCTTCAGCTCTCTGCAATTATTTGTCCCTCTGACCCCTTCCCCCCTCCGCTACGCATAAATACGTCTATTCTGCAGAGTTTAAAGCGCAACTCCGTTCTGCCCTTATTTTCTTTACCTTTAAATAAGCACAGTGAATAACCCTATTCATATCATAAACCCTCTTCACTAAATCTATCTGTAACTTCTCATAGCCACCAGCTGACATCACTGGGGGCTCAGAGAGGAATGAATTATGTATAGAGTCCATTACAGAAGTACCGGCCTGAAGGGAGGCAGCAAACATTGCAATTCTGTTATAGACTGTTATAAACAGTGGCCTGACGAATACGGTCAGCCTAACGGGGGAACTAAAGCTTCTAAAGTGAGCACTCGAGTATGTAAAACTGTCGTGATGGGGCAAAAGGATCATCTCATAGGGAGAACAGTGGTGATGAGAACCAGAGGTGGTGATCGTGGTCAGGGTGGGGGTGGAGTGGTTGTTACGGGTGAGGGGCGGGGGAAAACCAAATATAGAAAGTAGCAAGCGTTTCTGAACTCGCGGTGAGGGTTTGCTTAAACGTGTTATCTTCTTCTTCTTCTTCTTCTTCTCCTTCTCCTTCTCCTTCTCCTTCTCCTTCTCCTTCACCTTCTCCTTCTCCTTCTCCTTCTCCTTCTCCTTCTCCTTCTTCTTCTTCTTCTTCTTCTTCTTCTTCTTCTTCTTCTTCTTCTTCTTCTACTTCTTCTTCTTCTTCTTCTTCTTCATACTGCATTAAGACCCAGACTTGACAGGAATGATAATTTCTTACAGGCACATTTTGGAGATTCAGATTTTGCGGATGGCGTCTGTGTGTTAAATACATAAGTACATGAAATAAAAAAAAAACCAACAAACAAACGAACTAGCAAAAGCAGCTGAAAAAATTTGCCTTATAATAAAAGTATGCAAAACAGAAGTTCAACAGCTAACATCAGAAACTGCGTCCTTCACTCTTTATGGAGAACCTCTTGCACAAATAAGTTAATTTATATACCTTTGCAGCATTATATTCAAAACTGTAGACTACCTTGATGACGTCCACCAAGGATTTAAAAAAGCATGGATCGCTTCTGTGAAATTAAAAACTATGTGGAAGTCAAAGATCATTCATTGAAGACGAAATTGAAAATATACAAAAGCAATATTTTGGCTATATTGACGTAAGGTTCAGAGATATAGGAAAACAAACAAAACAACTCAGCGAAAGTTCAAAAGCTTCCAAACAAAACGTTCATGAAGAATTCTACTAATGAAATGGAATGAATTTATTACAAATAATGAAGTGTTGAAAAGAGCTGGAATTGAAGTTATCAACACAACAATAAAAAGGAGAAGATGGAGATCTTTAGGACATATTCTAAGAATGCCGAAGACAAGATTTCCCTATCAGACATGTTATTGTAAACCAACTGGAAAAAGAAAACAAACTAGGAAGACCAACTGAAAGCTTTAGAGGCACAATAAGGGATGAGGCAATCACCCTGGGCCTGAATTTGCCAAAATTGGAGGACGTGGCCAGGGACAGGCAAGCACTGCTCTCCACCGTATGTACCTGGCGGTATAGGGAAAGAGTACGTAGTAAGTACAATATGAGCGCTCGAAATTTAATACGTTTTGTTTTCCCCCCAGAGTTTGCTCTCAACCAACTATGGACACATTTTAGATCATTTTGGATGTATACTGTTTCAGATCTGCCTTTCACCTTTCAGGGCTAATCCAAGCTGTAAGGGATATATACTGGTAGAAGAACGGAAAATGGTCAGAAAAATAGTTTCTTCAAGCGGGAATAGAACTCACGTCCTTTGATTTAAAGGCAAAATGCCATACTGTTAAACCTCAAACTCCAGCTGGATGGGTTCACAGATATCACAGACACATAGTATGCAAAGAGTGGTAGAAAGTAGATTTAAAACATCATTAATCAAAATCGGTTTGTTTTGTTATGTTCTATGTTTATGAATCAAACCCTTTCATCTGCATTTTGGTCCATTAGCGTTTTGTGTGCTGCACCGTCATGTTACGGCCTTGATGTATCCTGAGCCAAAGCACCATAAAGCTACTTATAATGCATTTGGTGTATATACGCCGCACGTACACTAACTACCCTTAGCATTCCTGGTAAAGGTCTACCTCAGCCGCCTATTCCTAAAATAAGCTAAAGTCGTCTTTCGTGTATAACGTCACAGCTACCCCCATGTTGGTTTCATAGAGACGGAGGACTTCGGATGTGCATAGTAGGTCAAGGAAACTTGAAGAGGAGGGCCGATGTAAATCTGTGGACAGTTGTAAAATTATAGTGAACAACTGCAGATAACTCCATAAACTTGGCATACATAAATTAAGCGAACCATGCTTAACAGACAGAACCGCGGGTTCAGTTTACAAAAAACAGTGATGGATGAATTTTGTACCCATTCCCTTTTTCGTTTTCTGTTCCGAGCAGTTGGTCGAATAGAGTTGGGCGTAACTGTACTTTAAACCATTCAAATGTGAGGAGTCTTGGGGTAGACAAAGCTTCTGAATGAGGGCTGTATGCAGAGCATGAATGCTTCTTAGCAGACACAAGCCAAAGGGAAAGATTTTGTAGTGTTTGCGACCAGACATTCACACCCATCGATCTTTCTTGACAGCAGAGAAGCGTTCGGTCTTGCTGTGGGTTTGGCGTGTCATCGTAACCAACGACGAGGACGTCCATTTGCGATCCTCAAAGAACACAAATCGACAAGCAGATGAGGGCGAGACAGATGTATGTCTGGAGATAGTCATGTAGTTTGGTAGTTTGGAGGATTCTGCACGCTGTGAGGGGACAATGCTACTATTCGCTGCTGGTCATTTATCATTTTTGAAAAAGAGTTTAACCCCCTTCCCTGCCTTTACAATGGCGCTGTATGATCTTTGATATGATTATACAGATCTCGTAGAACAAGAGGAAACTTCGTGTTGAACATTAAAGAGGAATAGAAAAGGTGGATCTCTTGGTAAAATAGGAATAGGGAAAAATAAAGAACAGCACACAATAAGAAAAGAGACAAAAAAAGTCGTTATCACACATTTACATTTGAGTAATCATGTGCTGTTCAACGTTTGAGGGTTGCAATTTCTGTCTTTTGGTAGACAGTCATTCTACTTTTTAACCTCCTAGTGCAAATTGATTCTTATGTAAATGTTAAAACACGAATAGTGTTGTTAGTTCTTTACCTCGTTTTTGTCTTTTGGGGGATTTTTTTATGTTCCCGGGTGGTAGTAGGGTAGGGTTCAAATTATTGTTAATTTCATAGATTATTCCTAGAGAAGATTTCATTTATATTGCTTTTGTAACAACAGTGTAGACCTAAAATTTGTATGTCCCTACTTTTTGTTGTGGACATTAAAGGGTTAACACCTCTTTCACTGGGTCGGAGGATTGAAACTTTCTCAATAACGAAGCATTTTACAAGCCCCCCTTTTCCTTTTAATGGCAGTTACTACTGGTCAACGTGGCTGCGCGGTTTGCTCAGTATGTCTAATTGTTATCAGGTCAGGAGGGGCTGCAATGCTTGACAGACTAGTCCGAATCAGTTCGAGTAACACAGCAATTTCCTCCATTCTTGCACAGGTTGGACATGATATCCATTCTACATATTTCCCTTTCTACATTGTGCAATTGTGTGTGTGTGTGTGTGTGTGTGTGTGTGTGTGTGTGTGTGTGTGTGTGTATGTGTGTGTGTGTGTGTGTTTGTGTAGAAAGGGGCGGGGGGAGAGAGGATCGGACACGGGGATTGAAAGTGAGATTGACCGCTCCTCGGGTTTGCTGAAAGTTTACAATTTGCCACAGCGAAATTGAAACCAGTTCATGCCAGCTTGGCAGTAACCGATTTTATTGCGTATAACAAGTCTGATTGTATTTCTTCCTCTATCGGAAACAATTTTTTAAACAACTAGATATCTTTCTCTTCTAGACCCCCATTCGAAGCATAGCCTTCCTAAAGGTCCACCTGACAGCAGCTGGTCTTACATGTTTTGTGTTCAAGCCTCAGTAACAATTTTTATTGTTGATCATTGATTTCCTGACAAGGTCTTCTTTTTGGACGTCCTCAGCCACGCTTTCCGGGAATTTGTCATGTCATTAAGCAAAATATCTTTTCTACACGATTTTGCCTCACTATGTGACAATGATTTTTGTTTTCCTTGCTCTGATAGTATCAAGGAGCCAATCGGTTTTTGTGTATTGTGGCTTTCTAAAAAATAATTGAAAATTTTTACTCTTTTGAGTCCATGGCATGAATGTAACTGAAGTTAGTGTATCGAAAAGCTGGATGTAAGTGTATCTATTTCATTTTTGTTATTTTTTAACGAAATGATAGATGAACGCCTTAAAAAAAATTTAAGTTATAGAAATAAGTAGCTGTAGCTTTAGGATGACCTTTTTATAATTCGTGGGAAGAAGACGAGTTACCTCAAATTCTAAAAAGGTTTTATATTTTTCTGTACAGTACGTGTTTATTCTTTTTGAATTCCCTACACGTCTTTGGGAGAGATCCGACTGATTAGATAAGAACCTTCCCTTGCAAGTAAGACAATATTTTGTAGAAGGCGAAAGTGTCATTGAAAACGTCGAATTATATCATGAACATATCTTTGTTTTCAATATCCTGCAAAAGTGCACACAACATAATATGAATATCCGTTTGATAAGTTCATAGACTTGTTCTTAATATCCTAGACTACACACTCTGACGTATAACCATATCAATATAAAGTGCACCATTACTGACTTTACTTAAAAGCAAATGAAAGACAAGGGGGGGAGGGTCGAACCGCGTCAAAAATGTGTTTTGCCCTTCGTTCGCTTCACAGCAAAGATTTTATAGAGAGCAAAGGTCGGCTTAGGAGAGTGCTTGTCAACCTTTTTATAGCTCGCTTCCATTTTTCTACCTTTAAAAGGCTAGCATTCTCGTACCGTCCACCTATATGTATTTTCAATATGACCAATAAATAAACTTGTCAATACTCGGGTGATTCCTGCCGCCCACAAAACTATCAAGGTGTCCAAGCTGGCAAGCACCCTGGTCAAGAATATTATGATTCAAGTCTTAGGATAGGCTACATTCGGTCATCTCATTAGCTTTACTTCTATAATTCGCTTACTTGTAGAAATTTAAAACGCCTGGGGAGAAACAAGACTAACCCATAACATGAGAGTGGAACTGACCATTCCTAATGAGTCAATGACCTTAGACATACGGTTGACACATCCGTAGCAGTGCTCATTAATGAGTTTTACATCCTTTATCATAGCAGGTTCATCGTCCTCATCCTATAAGACACAAGGGGGATTATTTGAAAGCTGTAATTTCCTCTATGGCCGCCGCCTCCCCACCCCGAACTTTTCTTTCGGTTCACACTCCCTCCACGAACTACACTGCAATCTCTCCCCCAATCCCATCCCCCATACCCCCCTCAAAAGAACAGAACAGCAAAAAAAAAAATCCCCACCAACAACAGCAAACAAACACAAATAAACCAAATAAAGCTAATAGAAAACCACACTTTTTCCTCCAAACCAGAAATGGCATCGCAATTTCGACAACATTCCCGAAATCTCATAAAGGCAAACATTTTACCAGGAAGTCATGTATGATGAACCCAAGTAGAAGACAAGGAACAAAAATCCTGCCCCCCCCCACCATTCCTCCTCGTCCACCCCTCCTCCCGAAAAAAAACGGGGGGGGGGGGGGGGGAGGAGTTCCGAAACATTGTACTCTATAAAACCAAATAATCCTATTAACATTTCTCAGGTTAACAAACCCTTTATGACACTTAAAGAATAACCCAGAAAAAAGAAAATAAACCCCAATTTACAAAATATTTGTTTTCTTTCACCGACAGAGAAGCAAACAAGATTTTTCTTCTCCTTTGTCTCGGAAGAATGTAGGAGGGACAGACGATTGCCTCAGGTTTGAGCACACCATCAATCACATCCGGCACACAAATTCTCCATTACATGGGGCCAGACGTTGCTAGTTGCACTTTCTGGTTGTATTGAAAAAGACAGACTGTGTGCCAGATTTCTGGACATCTAGGACATCAACGACACCCCCCCCCCCCGATACAGACAGACATCCTCTTCTTGGTGTTTGTAGTACTTCGTGTCTATTCAAGAGATAACACGTCCGATCTTAGAGTCTGTCTACAATAATCCAGACAAGGTGGAGGAAGTGTCACGGAAATTCTCTAAACTCGGAAATTGTTCGACTAGTGCCACTCGCACTGTAACTCAGCCAACTGTCAACTGAGCTACCAGTGTACTCTACTCCGAATTCAATGTTCTCCTTGTTAGCATTCACGACAAAAATGGTTGCAATACCGCATTGGCTTGCAGTTGAATTTACTCTTCTTTGAAATGATCTCTTTACTTTAAGAGATGAAACTTCTCAGATCAAAAGTCCACCATCATTAAAACGGTGTGGAGCAGCTAACCGAAACACAATATGTTCATAACCGACACATGATATTTTCCCGACCTGTCTAACACTTTAAGTAACAGATTATGAATTTACCTTTTCTTTGAACATACAGCGAACTTTTCAGATGGCAAAACATCAGATATTATACCTGTTGTAAATGGAACAGAGGGTAGTGGAGGGAGGGGTTGTCCTCTTAAAAATTCCAAGAATTAAAAGAAACAAGTTTGGAAACGCCTTGCTCTCAGCTTGGACTTATGCAGGGATGGCAACTTTTGTGAGAACATAGCAAGTGGTGCGTTGTTTGTAGCATTGATCTGCTGCGCGGGTTCTTTAATATAGAGATGAGTGATAAAGAAGAGTTACACTACATGTCATATCGGAGGTTGGGCCATTGCTTCTCAGCCTGGAAACGCAACAATGCTCACGTAAGAACATTTAAACCTCAAAACTCCGTACTGTTTATTTTTTTTCAACGTAACTAATCCACTGCTGTATCCGACAACTATCACGAGCTTGATCAAGGTTAAAATTTATTTCCTGAACGAAAACCTAAAGTATGTATCATTGTAATAAAGACAGGCTGAAATGTTTCCTTGCCATTCACAGAGAATTCAACAGCATCTGTTATTTCGTTGAACCTCTGCAACAATAGCAATGATAATCCTGTTACAGTAGTAAAAAAAATCAGAATTATATTTGAAAAAGTAGAATACACCGAAAAGACTTTATTTTTTATATTTAGGAAAACTCGACATTAACGAAGGGTTTCGCTTTACTAATAGTTTTAGGGCGCTTGCACTACAAATAGGTCATATAAGTGGCAAAGATTAGAGGCGCTACTAGAGATAAATATAGGAACGAGAGAGCAAATCACACCACCCAGCCTCACACCCCACCAAGGCGTGAATTACCGACGGTACCGCCGAACTGCGTAGACAGGATCTCCAACTCGGATGTCGCTCTCCTCGTCGAGTCCAGCGAATATTCCGAACATTGGAGACACGTTATTCTCCGGGAACATCCGAAAACTGCAACAAAAACATAACGTCACCAGGACTGTTATTTCATAATGCAAAAAGTTTTACATACAACCGACACAATTCAAATCATTTTAAAAAGGTAGGCTTTAGCGATGTCTGTCAGGGCCAGCCCAGGCTGAAGGGGATGCAACACCCTAGCAGAAAGACCGAGATTCTCGATAGAAGTTCACTTCACACGAGGGTCGATATTAGGTCTCTTGCGTGCAAGGGCAAAACGCCTAACTGCTCCACCACAGACTCCGGTTCCAGGACGGTATACAATATGATAATATAATAATATACTCTAGGTAAAATGTGATGCCTCATTCCCCCCCCCACCCAAAAAAAGACATAGAGAAAAACATCCAGCAGAACGCATGGGTCATCGGCTAAGAGGTCTTAAATTTAAATTTGATACCGGTAAGAACAAGCGGGCCGTAGATTCACAACGTCATTATTCAAAAGTATCCATTATTTCTAATCGTTGAGATAATCCATTACTTCTACCTTACTTTTATATTTCGCTAAGTTAGTCACTTCATCATGGTGTTTTTTTTTTTTTACCGGTAAATCAATTTATATGGGCAGCATCTTTTCACAACATAAGCGAATCAAGGTAAACCTACTTGGAGTGTTATATTTCGAAGGGATAGGACGACTGGAATGAGGAGAAACTTTCACAGCCGGCGAGACCCGATCTTTCTTGTCCAGTCGTCATTCACTGAGCATGCAATTTGTCCAGTTATTTTTCAAACAAATTTTTATATCTTTACGTCCGAATATTGATATGAGCTTCCATTGTCAATCTTGAGGCTAATTATAATACAGCATCTGTATACAGATAGGCACTGAAGTTCAGTGGTTAGGCAACCAAAACCATAATCGTAAGGTTCGAGGCTCCGAAGCTCGTCTCGCTTGATGTTGTGTTCACGAATTTTGCCCACTTCACCCAGGTGTGAATGGGTACCTGGCCATAAACAGCCAGAGATCTCACCAGGCCAACAAAACAAAACTTTATTCTTAATTATTTGTTTCCTTTCTCTTCCATCTCTTTGGGGTTCAACAAACCTGTATAATAGTGAAGTTAAATGGCCGTAAAATGTGTAACGCAAATCTGCAAATCAAACGACAGGTTGATGCTTCCAATATCATTTTTTTGCTATCTTATGAATCAGAACATTATCAATCTATAATACCTAACAACTCTTTTGATTCACAGAAGGTTTTTTACAGATAAAGATGTGCTTGGTGTTTTAGGCATTAAAATCAAATCAACCAAACAAAAAGCAAAACAAAACAAAGATAAACATGATACAAGCAGTATGGTTAGGGACGCCTTAACAAAATATATCCCACTTTTGTGAGGGCTACGTGAAGTAACTAGAGGTTTGCAACAGAAGGAGTCATTTTTTTTTTTATAAACAGTACATTCCATTGCTAATGGCTTGCTAAGTTTGCTTTATGTTATGGAGCGCGCAAGGTTAATAGATTTTGTAGCTTGTTTTTTGTTTCTTCTTTCACACACACACACACACACACACACACACACACACACACATACACACACACACACACACACACACACACACAAAATGGTGTTGGCCTTTGCATCTCTCTTGATAATTTTTATATCGATACAACAAATATTATCTTTTTTCTCAGTATCCATCTCTTTGGCATTTACAAGTATGTGCACTTTGTGAGTTTCATCCACATGCAACGTCTATTAAATGAACCTTTCAGCTTTATTTTCCCATAACAAAACATCCCTAACAAATATCATATGTTTATTGAGAAACTCATTTACGAATAAGGACGGTTTTGATCATTGAATATTTACTTTAGTTGAAAATCAACATATTATGAACACATGATGGGTGTTCCCACGGAGCTCGGGAAATTGTCCGACAAACAGAAACAGCTGATGTATTACAGCAATACCCTTTAACCCCCCCCCCCCAAATCCTTGCATATCCCACAGAATAGAGTACAAACCGAAGTGGCAGCATGGCCAATGGGTAGCCACTTAAAGTATAATTCAACGAGTTAAACGAGACCATGGCGTCATACAACAATATCCCATAAGGTCAGGCCTTCAGTCAAGCAGAAGTCAGACGCCCTTTACTTCTTGCCACACATCTTGGGATACAAGCGCTGGACGAAAATAACGCAAGTAACGATAAAATAAAGAAAGAAGATCTATAAAGATCTGCTCTTCCTTTTAACACCGGCTTCTGAAGTACAAAGAACTGTCTTAAAAGTGAACTTACCTTCTCAAAGTTTTTAGAGGCTCTTCATCTTTTCTGCGTTCCCTTTTCGTCTGGTCTACTTGGGTCAAGTTACATCTGCGACAGAAAAGATAAGTTTTTCTTAACACAATTCATTACCCGTAGACTGAACTATCACACAATGTTAAGAAAAGAAATGGAAGCTAATCATTTTTAGACGGAATTGCCACCCGCACTTAATGATACGAATAATTATTGATGGGTCGATGGCTCGGCGTGTAAGTCTCACCACCGTGATCAAAAGTGTAATGAATGATGTTAAAGTTTTTCTGTTATGGACTCTTCAAACTGCAACCTTTGCTAGATGGTCTGAGAATACAAACTTTTTTAAACGTGAGTGACAATGTCAAAGTTTACAAAAACAACAAGGTGTCCATCAAACACAGAACGTTAAAGGGTGTGATTGACATTGAATACTTTCTGAGTCGAAACAAGAGCAACTTTTATTATAGTCACATAATCTTCAAATGACGTGGCACTTTTCAATGACCGGGTCATCCGCTTGTGGAAACCTTTGAACTGCAAGTAACTTGTTCATGATATTGGCCTCTATGAATCACAGCGAATCGCCCTTGACATTGCTGAGAGAGGAACACGAGAATGAAAACTATGGCGAACTTGGCGAATGTTACAGTGTCTCTGCCGCCCCCCCCCCCAACCTATGTCAGGAAACCTGCCTTGGCTGAGGACTCGTCAACATTCAGAAGCAGTACAGTGGTCGCGTAAATGTCTTGCTGAACTGGCCCATTTCCTTTAAGACATATCAAGCATTCCTTTGTACGTCCAGGCTGTTTCAACAAGACGATCTGGAACGACATTTTGAGGACTTAAATGGCTGTAGGCAGCAATTATTTTGTTACTGTTTAGGATGTCTCCTCTGACAGGGCAACGCTGATGCTGGACACATGTCACAGCCTTAAAAGCAATAATTGTGCAGATACACGTGATTTGTGCGCTAAGCCTTTGTCAGATGCAGAAATAATTCTTCTGGATGACCTGGTTGACATGATGAATGGGATTCTGCGTGATAAAAAAATGGCTATATTTTACAATGCGGGGTATGTGGCCTCAACACATAAAGAACTCGCAAGAGACAGCCGATCTGCTCTCTTTCACCACAAATTACCCAATGCTTTGACACCATGGACCTCGGAAGGCTATGCTTCGAGCATAAAGTATCCATAATTTTGCCCTTTTGGCGTATTATTTTTTTCCACGAACACTGGTGTACACCTATGCAAAAACAGATTTGTATAGCTACTATTGGGCTTTCCCACGTTAATTCATCTTGGTCTAGTGGTGCCACAACGAACTTTAAGCCGTGACGTAAATATTTTGCTAGAGACGTTTTCTAACTCTTTTGTTGAAAAGAACAGTCAACACGAAAGAAGCAAAAGTGCCCCAACCGCATTAGGTCCGCCATACCAGCCAGGAACAGTTCATTGACCTGCTTGGCAGTCAGATTCCACATTCTATAATTTCACAGGTATGCCTGAAACATCCTGATTGTAGATAACATGTTCCTCTCATTAAAGCAAAATGCCACTAATATGCCTGTATTCGACATAGATAACACACACTCAGCACCCATCTACAAAAGATATGACTTGACTCTGTCCTTTAGTTCTCATCTTTGTTGTATAACTTTTTATCTTACAAACGCTCAGCTGAATTTTACTCCATATTTAACCATTTAAAAACTTTTAGCAACACGCTTAACTTATATCGTTGGTTGATACACTCTAAGTCATTGGTACTTGTTTACACGAATTGCAAACTGTTGCTATAGATATTAATTGTGTCCGTTCTCTAGAGTTCAACTAAATTTTGTCTTTAATTTTTGCCCTGACAAGTTAACATCTTTATTTTCAACCTGTAAGAGAGGGAGACAGGGAGAGAGAGAGAGAGAGAGAGAGAGAGAGAGAGAGAGAGAGAGAGAGAGAG
>NW_004797365.1:421244-423231 GCF_000002075.1 Aplysia californica
AGAGAGAGAGAGAGAGAGAGAGAGAGAGAGAGAGAGATGTGTGCTTATCTTGCGAGTGTGTAGTGCAATTGACACGCCGCCCTTTGTCCCATCCACTCCTATCAGTAAGCGTGGGTGGCAGTACTGGCAGGACGTCTATAGGCCTACGGTAAGCATTGAATCCAAACTTTCACTTGTTGGTGGGGTATTCTGTTAATTTATTGTAAGTGCCTTACGCTCTCCATCGACACAAATATGATTACGGAGGCAGCAGCTTGTCAATGCGAAATAGCGTCAAATGGGACACAGCATTCCATTAGAAAGAGGGAGATGCTCGATAGACTAGACTTCCCCCTCCCCTAACGGAAATCGAACTCACCTCTTTTGCTAGCATGAGCCAAAAAGCGTAACAATTTCCTCACATAATGTAGGTAACTTGTTTAAATATCTGAAAAAGGAACAATTTGCCTAAAGGAGTTGAATGGTTCTCTAGTAAAATAGAGAAAAGAACTCCGTAACTATAACTATTAAAACGTCTGTTTTATGTTGAGTACGCGCCTTGGCTGTTACCAATTCAATGTGCCCATTCTTTAATACTTAAGTTAGGTGACGTATAAAAACGCACCGAATCCCATACCTGTCACAAGGTTCCAACACTCGCATTTTCACTTTATCTCCGATCTTCAGATAGGCCCAGGAGTCCTTTAGAAGAAAAACGCAAAGAAGGAAGGTTTAAGTCGGCGTTTTTACTAGGAGTTTTTGGACCCACAAACAACCAAAAATTAGCAGACGAAAAAAAAAGAAAATCAATATATGTTCTAAGTTTGGCATTTGATCTATTTAGGGGAGGTGGAGGTCCTAAATCAAATGTATTATAGTACGTCTTTGCTGTCCAGGCACACTTTTGTAGACTGTCATGAGACAATGAAATGTCGGTATGCCTTCTAGGAAACACAATGTGTGTAATCTCAAATGGCCCTTCCACTTACAGCGTGAGAACCAAGAAATAGAACCGCGCCTCCTCCCCAAGCCTCCTATCAATCCCTCACCCTCTTCCCCTTTCTCCCACAAAAAGTGCCGATGAAAATTTTAAAAGTAAAATCAACAAATTAAAAACCCTAAACCAATAATAAATATGAGTTCAGTCAAAATCAAATAAATGAGAATCAACAAGTTCTTCAAACCTCCTTTTAGAAAAAAAATAGAAACCTACAAAATGAGGAAAGTCCTCGACAACCTGATGCACCAAGGAAAACGAGTTCTTAAGGTTATCTTGTGTATGCATCTTTTGGTCTTCGAACAATCTAAAACCAACTTGAGCAAAAGAAGGCATGACAGACAGGCTGATAAGGTTCGCTGCAGCTGCTTCATAGGATCAGAGTAAAACCATTTATCACAATTCACAAAGGAACGTCTGAGAGTGCCATGCCTGTTCTTTACCGCTGTCTAGGATTACAACGGCAGAATACGGATGGTTATTCAGGCAAAATACAAGCAATATCACAATATTTACGACGGAGAGGACAGAAGTAAAAACAATAGGTGAATCTCTTTTTATCTCTCAAGGGAATGCAGTAGAAAACAAAATTGAAAAAGCTAGTAGAGACACGTAGGACATTCATTTCATTGGCGATGATGATGATGGGCTTTAACATTCCATAAATTATAACACAAATCGACCAATAAACAGATATATTTGACGTGGAACAGATAAGAATGACGGTTGACCCTAGTGAAATGTAAAAGGAATACACCGTACAGAATTTATGTCATATCTGATGAAGAGGTTATGAAAACTGTATATTACCACTCTGGATGTAGATTTAGCCTTATTTTAATCGTAGGCACGAAGAATTAAATTGTTCTAGTACAGTCACAGGAAGTATGAAATTACGATTTATCAGCCTTGATTCACAGAAAAAAGTGTTTATAAACACACTCATGCACACACACACACAAAATCGCACACACAAACACACACACACTCACACACACACACACACTCTCT
>NW_004797365.1:423721-426677 GCF_000002075.1 Aplysia californica
CACACACACACACACACACACACACTCAAATGCACGTTTCTACAATCCACCCACCCACCATCCCTTTTATCCCGAAACACTTTCTCCTACTCCGTAAACTAACCTCGTCCCAAGGTTGATGTGTCCCCTTAATGACGATGTTGGGTCGAAAATTCCCGAACGATATTGGACCTTCCGGCGAGCTGATCCTGGAGTTGAGGTCATTCAGTGACTCCTCCGTGGCCAGATGGTACGGACACTTGTCAGGGAAACCCACCTGCAAAACAACAATAGAACGTAATTTCTATTTTGTTTCATGACTTGATTAAGGACGTAACAATTGTATCGTCATCAACAAGTGCCAGGTCTGCAACAGACATTGTACATTATTGTTTGTCATCCCTTCCTCTGCTTGGATGCTCTAAAAAGCCATGTCACCATGATCTCTCCGTGACAACCGTCGTTCAGCTTTTTAAGTAAGTTGCCCTGCCCGTTTGTCCTCAACTTTAATGACTGCATAAAAAAAGCCTGTGGTGCACTGGTAAGGATTTTAGCTGTTTTACACAAGGACAAGAGGTTGGTACTCCATGGAGAAGACCATTTTGATCGAATATCCTCCGTCTTTTGATTAGCGTGCTGAATCTCTTTCTGCCCGAGCTGGAAATGAAACGCTGGGTCCAAACAATGTGCCTCCTAAATTATCTGAACTGAGTCGAGGTAGGTGTAACAAGTAATTGTATCCAATAAATTCCTAATACGATCGTCAGTACAAAAAAAAGCGAAAACAGGGGAAAATAACACGGACAGTATACAGTTTTGTTTGAACCCGAGCATTCATGCATCAGTTAATTATCATGCACATTGGTAGGTATTTGAAGAAAATCTTTTCCTTCCATCGTAAGAAAGAAAATCCAATTGCAAAGATAGAGGGAATACAAAAGACATCTGTAGAAACTTCAACTTCACAGTCCACCCCCCCCTAAAAACAAAACACTACAAAAAAACAATAAAATAACAAACCAAACAAACAACAACCCCCCCCCAACAAAGCAAAGCAAAACACATCGGAACACCAACCCCTCACCCCCCCCCACACACAAAACAAAACAAACACCCTCCTCCGCCAGCACTCCGTAACCCTACACAACTCTATATATAAGCTTGTATTGTAAGAGAGAACAACTATAACATACAAAACCCTCGAAATTAACAACAGCAATAATGGCAACAGCAGCATCATTAAAAGCAACAAGAATGTGTATTAAAAAAAAAAAAAACAGAAAGATTAGCAACAAGATCAACATTAACATCGGCTTCGTCATTACGAAAATCGCATTCAGAATGTTCACCTTGTCAGCTGAGTTAGCAAGTGCAGAACGAGCTGGTCTCGTGGCCATGCCTGGCAGAAGCACCAACAGCTGCAGACCGTTTTCCCCAAGGTACTGACTGATCCATGCCCCGGCCTCATCTCCACAACTCAGTGCATCCAGCCGATCTGCCCAAACTCTGGAATCACAAAAACATTTTAACACAAAGTCTTGCATTGCGCTATTAACCATTATGGTCTCACAAAGTCCATGGTAAGACTCCACTTTTACCCATTTTGTCGGTCTCCAGCGTGGTCTATGGTCAAGTCCGGATTCCTAACAAGTGGAAGGCGACGCTGGGGGTTTGGTCAGCTCACAATTGAACTTGTTCTAAAGGCCACATTTCCAAGACAATAATCTGTACAAAACGACCCTCCCCATCCCTTTGCGTTTTTTCCCCATATATCATAATGGCCGTCTACGAGAGGATCACATATGATGACCGCTTTCCTCCTGCAGAAAGCCGACGGACAGATAAAACAAAAAGGTGCCATGTTTATACTGACAAGAAATAATTAGAAAAGTTGCGCACCAGGGTCAGATGCACAATGTCAATAATATTATTGCATTTTAAAGTTGTAAGAATCGTTCTACTTTTTATTGGTAACTAAAGTAATAAGTCTAAGGTGTTTCATTTGTTATAGCCTTAACAAAGATGGGATGTAGAATCTACATTTCTCCTGGTGCTCCAGTGGCAAAGTAAGTAGTGAGTTTAGACTCAAGTAATGTCAAGCAAGTGTCGGTGACACAGAGATCAGATGGATGGTCACTGGTGTGTGTCCTTGAGCAAGAACACAACCCTAGCTCAAAATACAGGGCGCTGCACAGTTGCAACCGACAATGGCATGGTTGTAAACTGTTCGTATTTGTATAGATATAACAACATTGTGTAATTGTACGTATAATTATGTATGTACAAATGTATGTGTATGTATGTTTGCCTTTGTAAACCAAAGTGCCCTTCTGGGACAGATAAACGTATATTTGTTTTGTTCTTTTTAAATTTGTTTCTGTTCTTTGTGACTTGTAGCAAATTTCCTTAACTTTGTCAACAACACTGCCTAACTGAAGACCGAAAGACCAATTTACATGAACGTTCTGATCTTTTTATTTCAAAGAAGACTTAAAATAATTCAAAACATTAAAAAGGAAGAAATAGAAGCTACAGAATTGATTATGTGAAATGAAAATCTACAAGTAAAGTGATGTTAACTTTGATCCAATTTTGCATTTAATTTCTAAGGGATAATCCTTCAGGAAAGTGGTACAATTCGTGACTAAGATAGTCTGAATTTATTATAGAAGAATGTGATGAATAACGGGTAGTCGACAGTGCAGGCAAAACATAATGTAACTCGATACATTTTAATAGCATTCTTGGAATATTGATCATTTACATCCTTTTATCACCACCCTCAATATAAGTTGATAAGTTAACGGAAGAAGGAATCGCGAAGAATGTCGGGGAGAGAGAGAGAGTGGGAAAAAGAGAGAGAGAGAGAGAGAGAGAGAGAGAGAGAGAGAGAGAGAGAGAGAGAGAGAGAGAGAGAGAGAGAGAGAGAGAGAAAAAGAGAGAGGCTAAGCCCTGCGGACAGCGCCAAACACGCACT
>NW_004797365.1:427460-431709 GCF_000002075.1 Aplysia californica
ATTAAATTTGCCGAAACGTCTTGTGTAAAGCTTCTTTGAAGACATAGAGACATTGACAGCATATCAATATCCAAGACAAGTTTCACAAAACGAAAGTATCCCTTTTACCCCTCGCCCCTTCCACCCCCCTCCTCAATTTCTGATGCATTCTGGCAAGCCCTGAAGTTATCAATCGTGTTATAACAATAAGACGTGCCTTTGGAAACTCTTTTCATCCGTGGGTAAGAAAGAAGAATCCAAATCAAGGAAACACCAGTCTACACTATAAAGAGACATGGACATTAAAAGGATATGATAATACTTACCTATCCATTACGTTAAACATGCGCATTCCGTTTTTTGTACAATGAGCTACATCACCGGTGACCACTCCACACGACTTGACAGGGAATATGTGCAATGAGGCAACCTCGCCGACCAGCTCATAGAGCCTGGTGTCCTGACGTCTCTTCCGAGTGACCAGGTAAAGCATCGCTGTGACGGCCAAACCAGCAGCAGCCGCGACGGTTAAGTTTTGGCTTGACCATTGAATCATGATGATTCTGGGTTACAGCTTTATCTTAAAAACAAGAACAATACATGTACCAACAATGTAACAAACGAAAGTAAAGACTAAACGGTGTCATATGCTGTTTTAATTCCTTGAAGACACGCATTCTGGTCACTTAACATGCTTGAAAAAAGAAGTTTAATATCAGTATTCACACACTTATGCATTCTATGAAATAGGAAATTTTGTGTTTTAAATTCATGCATACGGGTTCGAAATGTTCCACTACATGGCTTTTGGGCAGCGCTGCTGATCGAATGTATGGGTCCACCATGTCTTTACAGGCTTAATCTGTTCCCGGTCAATCTCAAAGTCACTAACCACGTGACTTGTGAAAATCACAAGGCTAAATTGAATTCATTTTGTTTTATATTGATATACAGACCGGCCTGTCGTCTTGGGGGTTTGTTTCGGTGTGTTTGGAAAACAAATAAATTAACAGAACCTAGAATGTTGTCTTTCATTTCTTACAAGGGCTGAAAAAAACCTGCCTATAGGTTCGAGACAAAAATTTAAAAAACTTTGTGGGGAAAACATTTTTAAACCCGAGGATCTCTTGAGCAAACTCAGTTTTACTTTTGTAGGGAGAAAGAACGGGTATGGACAACACTGCTGGCATCACGATGGACTGAGACACAAACGACTCTAGTTCGAATTATCCATTGTTGCTTTGAATTAAGCCACACCTTTCTACCCCGTGCCACACAAAGGCGATACCGCTATGCCGCTTGATGCGATTTAAGATGCTATTTACTCGATAACTAGATCTCTCTCTCTCTCTCTCTCTCTCTCTCTCTCTCTCTCTCTCTCTCTCTCTCTCTCTCTCGGGGTCTCTCTCTCTCTCCGCAGACAATACAATTTTTATTTAGCCACCTGCACAGATGAATCGATATAATAATAATAATAATAATTGCATTTATATAGCGCATATCCATGCTCAAGAGCTTGCTCTATGCGCTTTACAACCATTATTACTCCAGCAGACCCTCTGAGAACACTCAGAAACATTCTCAGCTTCCGCGGAAGCATACAGTGCAAGCTGCGGATTTCACGCGCTCAAACACTATCAAACTGACAAGTTCTTTTACTGTCTATAGCTGAGTACCCATTTTCACCTGGGTGAAGTGAGGAAAATTTGTGCAAAGTGCCTTTCCCAAGGACACAACGTCGGGTCCCTGACGGGATTCGAACCCACGACTTTACGGTTGCGAGTCCGAGAGTCTAACCACTAGGCCACCGACACCACAATGATATGCTTGATATCTCATATGGAGTTTCTCTTAAAACAATCTCTTCTCACACTTGATGCCTTTCCTATAATATGGTGTAAAACTCTATATCATTCAGATCCCCCCGACGGCGTTTTCAAAGATGTTTTCCATTGGATTTAAATTAAATAAAAGTGGATCACTGTAGTATACAATCTTTCATACCACGTTTTATACATCGAGGCTACTTTGAATAACCTATGTAATAATAAGAGCGCATTATTTGCTTTATATACAGTGGCGCCCAAAAGAAACTTGAAAATATAATCGCTCGATCATCGAGTTATAGCATTGTACTTACAGGTCATGCAGCATACCAATTTAAAGCTAAGTAAATTCTGCATCATCGGACACATTAATACTTCATCTATGTTAAGAGACGCCCGAGATATGGTCACTCAAAATTGATTAAAAAAAGAAAAAATCAGGCTTGGCAAAATTGTGCGAAATCAGAGAAACGTGAAAGTGTGTTCGCGCCTATATTTAGGTGCATCAACATTGGAGGAATGGCCTTTTATTAAATATCAAATGAAAAGAGAATATTATTGTCCAACAATGAACTGCATCTTCTGGTGATAGTTTCAAAAAGATTGGAAAACAGGGCAGTTACAAATACAACACCAAACCTGGACTTTCCCCCCGGGGCAGTGCCACTGACTGTAGTGTCTTTAGGCCATTTCCAAAGGGGGGACATTTCTTATTCAAGCACAGTAGAGTAAGGGCTGATTCATGTCACGCTCATAACTAAGCCTGATCTACAACAGGGAACTGCTGCTTTTTCTTTCCTAATCCTTACTATTGTCATTTTCCTCTACTTCTTTTGTATGTTTGTCACTCTTGTGACCTGCTATTTCCGTGGTCCCTTGATAGTTGAAGCAGACCTTGTACTGTTGAAGCTAGAGAGGTGAGCAGAGTAAGTCTGATTCCCTGTAAAGACTTCTCTGTTGACACCCACCCCTTGGCGCTCATATGACGTAAAACCCTCTACTATAATAATAATAATAATAATAATAATAATAATAATAATAATAATAATAATAATAATAATAATAATAATAATAATAATAAACCTAGACTTAACAGTTACATGGGTTCATTAGTTTTAATTTTGTTTTTTGATTAGGAGCTATTGGTTTCGTGTTGATCACGAAACCTTTTTGCACATTGACTGTGATAGTTAGATTATGAACATAATAATCTGTCAGTGAGGAAAAGAGTCCACGAAACTGTCATGATTTTGTGTGGTCTAGTGTGGAATGAACAAAACCACCTTCACCGGATGGCTTGGTGTAGTGGACTACATCGCGTCATGTCATACCCCTATTTTCGTCATGATGTCATCCGAGTAGACAACTCCATGCATAGCAAAGCACTTTCTTAAAGGCCAATGCCCCTGGACAATTCTTGGAAAACCAGATCAAATTATCATTGGAGTGATCACCAGTAAATAGCCTCGATATGAATCCTATAGGTGTGTGAAGTCCCAAGAAAAGGCATCAGCAGAAAAGCGACTTTGCTCTCAATTCTGACCCTTTGTTTGCAACTCTCTGTGACATTTGGGAGTTCGAGAACTACGCAAAGCCAATTGCTCCAAAGCAAAATACCAATGAGCACATTTAATGTTGAGTAAAAGTTTTGCGTGGTATTTGTGATTGCCCTGTTTTCAGTTTGGTTTGAAACTATTGTGACAAAATATCGTAATAAAATAGTGTTTATCACAGAGACAAGATTTTCTATTCATTGAATATCTAATGTATGTCCATTCTATCAATGCTGATGCTCCTCAATACACGTGCGACGACTATTTTACGTTTCTTTGATTTTGCACAATTTTTCCAAGTCTTTTTTCTTAAGGTCAATTTTGAGTGACCATATCTTAGGCGTCTCTTAACATAGATGAATAATTAATTAGTCTGATGATGTAGAATTTATTAAGCTTTAAATTGGTGTGCTGCTTGAGCGGGTAGTGCGAGCCTTTAACACGATGACTGCGTGATTACATTTTCATGTTTCTTTTGGACGCCACAATATGGGCTCAATTACAATGAACCAGGGCTGTGATGAACTCAGCTGACGCTAGGCAGTGAGAAATATTAAGAAAAGGCATAATCACAAAAGTTCAGACCACACAACAGGAAAACGACCAGACGAATTACACTCATAGTAAAAAGATCTTTAAAAAGTCGTAAACGTAACAAACTGACAAGAAAAAAACTCACAGATTACTCAAAATGGTTTCCAATACACCGAGAAACTGTCCCTTTCCCTAAAAGGTGAAATGTGAAACTACCAAGAAATGTAACCTCTAACAATTCAGCACTGTCGGCGTGATGAACAAGGTCAGTCTGATAAAGTTAAATGGAGCAGGTTATCAGTGAAACGAAGGTGCTACAGTAATATAGTACAACTGCCTACATCCTATTTCACACAC
>NW_004797365.1:432084-433212 GCF_000002075.1 Aplysia californica
CACACATACATACATACACACACAAACACACACACACACATACACACACAAACACACACACACACACACACACACACAAGCACGTGCGCGCGCGCGTGCCCCCAAATACAAGCAACAAAATATTAATAAAGATACATGTATGTTTCCTCTTATAGACTAGATCTATAAAAGAAACTGAAATAGAAACACACACTAAAGGATAGCCTGCAACATTTATACAACCAATTCCAACCGTGACTGATTTACCTGGGGGTGGGGGGTGTAGCCAGAATGTTGACCTATACATAAATAGGGAAGGGATCAAATACTAAAGATAACTGATTCGTTTCTGTCTTATCGATATTGGACTTGTCAACAGCTTGGTAATGTGGCTGGCTCTGGTCCGCCAAACATAAGGATCCTTTTCGAAAAGGCGTTAAAATCCTTGACTCTACTCATTCCAGTGTCTCCTCAAAAATTTATTTGAGATTTGAAAGGAACACAATAAATAAAGGTCTTCTAATCATCGATGCTCTTGTTATCGCTCTTGCTGATGAATGCCCTAAGGAAGACGATGATAATGATGATGGCACTACTTTTCATCTACAGTAACCAAATACACATCAAATCGGCAGCCAACACAAAGACATAAACAATAATAATAATTTCTAAAAACTTCAGCCGCTCTCCCCCCCCCCATCTAAATTATAATTGCTAACAATTTTGGCTACCTCTCTATTGTTGCTTAAATTGATGTTTTTATCCCATCTAAATCCCTTCCCTCTCAAACCGCCCTTGTAATGAACCTGGATGCAGAAAAAACAAACACAAACCCCAAAACTGTCCAGATACGAAAATGGCCAAATAGACCTATACGCGCTGCATTACTTTAAAATAATTAATTGCATTTGTAATATTAACGAATAGTGAATGTTTTAGCCTACTTTGTTTTACGTGAAGTCTGACCTCCCCGATATGTGGACCAAACACGCACCACCCCCAGACCAAGGTTCGACAACCATAAATACAAAAAAGGGGAAGGAGAATTTACATTGTCAGCAAATACACACCAACCTAAACATAGAAAAACCTCAAGGCACCGAGTTAAAATTTACCACTGAGAAGTCACCCTTTTTTATGAATACCCCC
>NW_004797365.1:434902-474165 GCF_000002075.1 Aplysia californica
CCCCCCGAAACAGAACCTTTTCCTCCAGCCACAAAAATGAATTATAAATAGTCTTAGAGAAGCACATGGTCTAAAACAGTACCAGTCCTCTTTCCCAGAGTTCCATATAAGAAATAATAATCACCAGAGTTTTGAAAAATACATTGATCTATTGGGAACCCTTATTCCTCGTTCACTAGCGTCTGAGGTGTAGCCTAAGCTTAGCCATCGCAATCAGAAGAGGTAATGCCCGCGTGGGGAGGTTTTTTCCACCGAGTACCTCCCTCTGTCTTCTGGGGCGTAGTATCCTTCTGATCCTATTGATGAACGTGGGTAGTTGGCGGGTGCTCTAGTATGTTTTAATTCTTGCATTCTATCAAACATCTATCGTTTTTATTTTTCTTCCTTGTTCGCATTGGACGAAACTCGATGGTTATTCATTTAATATTCGGCACTTATATGACCGACTTGTTGTGCAAGTTCTTTAAAAACGTGTACTAAAACTAAATTCCCTCTCATACCAGATTGGCTCTGGCAGCCAGGGCCTAAGCCTCCCGGGTCTTAAATGATCGCCACACCTCCCTTCCTTTTAGCCCCCTTTCCTTCCCAACCCTCTTTCATCCTGACAGTTTAATAACCATCTAAGTTACATGTTCTCTCTAAGCTGGTCCCAAAGCATGGTTTTCAATTCAAGTCGCTTAAGATTTAGGTTGAAAGAAGAGAGTTGCTGCAATAGTCTAAATGGAAAAAGATAAGTTAACAACACCAAAAAAAAAGTCTCCAGTTATGTGTTACACTTGTTTCCGAATCTATAAAATTCGAGATTTATATATATTGTCGAACATAAATAGCCGATGAGACAATTTGTTTTTAAGTTGGCTTAAAAAAACCTTTGGATTTTTTCATTCCCAGTATAGATGTAAGACATTTGTACATTTTAGCGTTCATACAGATACATCCAAGTTTTAACATACTCAAGACGTGGCTCCATTTAATAATAAGATTATAATATTTGAGTTTGCAATGTGGTACCAATGTGTATTGGCATCTGTAAGCGTTTCGTACCTCAGTTGACACAATTGAGATAATGATCTAATTCCAGTCTATACACTCGTTAAATTCACCCACATTAACAATATTAAAGACAGGGAAAGACTGTTTCAGATTGCTTCAACCGGATAAGTTTGTTAGTGATGACTTTTATGTCAAGAGGTTCACGATGTTTTAATGGGGTTACTGCAAATAGACAGAATCTGTTACTGACGATGATGACAAAATTAGTTCTTTACCTTTGTATATTGTGTAGTGTTTCTTTTTGGACAGACACGATCAGACAAACTTTCCAAGCTTTGGGTATAGGGCTATATGCAATGTGTTTCTAGTTCCTGACTTATGTTCAATAGAAAAGGATGGTTCTATCGGATATTGACGTCATATATACCAATGTCCGTGAAGTGGAGGTCCATGATCGCCCACGCCAGTCGGCAAGGCACCGGATGATGATGATACCAAAGTCCAAGACAAATTTCTCACAGTGAGATGAATAAGGATTGCCATTGTCATTCCTCTTAATTATTGGGTTTACACGTTTTTTGCTTTGGTAAGTGTTTTAAGACGCTCGCAACTGCATATTATGATCATATGAGCACGCAGGACGCATTAAACATTTTCAGTTTGGTAGGAATTGATTTTTAAAAATGTGCTCAGGTGGCGTCCGAAGCCTACTCTTATCGATTTTGGACCACAAAAAGGCTGTGTGTTAGATCGTACGAATCTTAAGATCAGGGGTGTAACTGAAAGACAGCAGTAAGAAGGAACCAAGGAGTAGTAGTATAAAGGCTTCAGAAAGAGTAAGTAGTCAAAAGGAGGGGTCAAATGGGAGGGGGGAATAGGGGCAGAAAGGGGAGACGAACGCAGACCATAGAACGCGGCTGGGCAGCTGAAAAAGGGATGAAAGGAGAAGATTTCAGAGAAACAAAATTTCCTTCGCTGTCAGGCTTTGAACCCGGGACCTGTTGAATGAGAGGCGAACACCGTAACCCATAGACTACGAGAGCCGCTGCTTACATTTACATGGTTTAAAAGGGACGTTAAACCTATACAGTTAGGATATAATGGATACGTCATACATGAAGCAAATACTCGAAGATATTTTGCCCCTGTCACACTAAAGCAAGGGTTTATAGAAAACATCTGCAGCTTCCTGATGAGTATTTTCCATGTCATATTGACGTGACAAGTTCGGGGTAATAGATGAGGAATGTTTTTTGGACGTCATAGATGATTTCCACTGTCAGTTCAGACGAGAAGATAAGTGTCCTGGTCCGTAGAAATTTGCTGTGAGAATAACATGTTATCTTTCTGGCTTCTAGCATGTAAGAAAAATACAACAACCCATTTTCGTCTGGAAGATTCATTTACATTTTCTGCGGCTCTGAAGGAACTTGCCTGCTATTTCATTCTGTTCCATCAATCTCGCATGTATCTGGAAGAGGTCTGACAGCGAAGGCAATCGTTAAGGCCAATAATGAGCTCTTTTTTTATAAATGAGCTGAGCTTTGGCTTTCACACCCTTTTCGAGCAGTGTGTTTGATTTATTTCAATTTCGAAATGTTTTTCGATAAAGTAAAATTCCATAGCCCATTATAAATATAAGTTAAACTCATCTCCCCTTCCTGACGCGAGAGGAAATCTAAACGTGACATCACTGAGTGTGGAGGCCCTGCATGTGCGTAGTAGGTCAAGTAAGTTTCAAATGGAGATCTCAAGTTTAAGTTTTACCAATTATATGTACATGATATACATACACAGATTCAGAGGGGTAACTCCGACTAAGTTGAAGTCGAAGACTTTCAAGATCTGGTTCAATGATTCAAATTATATTTTGGGGATTAGATTTGAGATAACTGGCCTGTGTTACCTCACTGGGCTATTGCCACAGCGAGCCATGTTGGTTAATCGATATACTAATTGACTTTTTACGAAGTGTTAAAAACCTGCACTGGGTACATAACAGTTCCCCTAAACATCCTTCTGGGCAGCAAACCTGATACGGTGACATAAGTTGACTACCACACGAACTCATACCTGACCTTTGGAGCAAGTGGGAAGACAACGTAGCCAAACCGTTGGTGTTTGTTTCTCGCAGATGTATGAAACTTTCAGTTTCGTGTTTTTCCTGTCAGCCCCAGAAAGGCGGGGATCCCCCATCATGTACTTGAAGGCCAATACTATTTTGCTCTTTGAATGAGTATTTTAACCATGCGATTTAAAAGCTGAAAAGCAATGCATCCGACTTAGCAAACTATAGTGTTTTTTTTTACAGTTCGAGAGGAGATCAAATCTCGGTAGAATAACGGACAACAAATGGATAAAAAGATGCACTGGATGGAGACCAAGAACAGATAACCGATCAAGAGGAAGAGCAGAAAGAAGGTGGAAAGATGACACCAGAGAGCGGACATGAACAACCCGTATACCGGGAACAGCTGATAGGACAAAGTGAAGGAGTGAAGGTCATTGTTGGAGAACTAAATGCTTCAGTAGACAGTCACCGCCCAGGAAGAAAAAAAGGATCTCCCAAAATTCCTCTTGACGGACTTACACGTTTAGAAAAAATATTCTGAATGATTATTTCTTGGTGATGAGATAAGTAACGAGATGGATATTATATTGCTCGGGTTCTTGACGAGCGTGCTGCTTAAGAAAATGACACGACATTGTCGGGTTAAATATGTAGAGTTTGTTTTTTGTTTACTTGATGTCCCAGATGATTTCTTCTGACAGCTCAGAGGAGAAGACAAACAAGCTGGTCCGCAGGAATTTGTTGTGAGAATAACCCGTTATCTTGCTTCACGCTATAAGAAAAAAATACACCACCTCATTTACGTTCGTAGATTCATTTACATTTTGTCGAGCTCTGAAGGAACTTGTTCTCTATTTTATTCCAGCCCATCAATCTCTGATGTATCCGGAATGGCTGTGGCCGTGAAGGTAATCATTACAGCCAAATAATGAACCGTCTCCTCGTGCAGCTCTGATCTATTGCTTTCACACTCTCGTGTAAAAAACCCTTTAAAAATACGTCAAGCCCCTCAACTTCTCGTGGCAAGATATGCAGTTTTGAGTTGCCAGATGATTGCAAAAACTTTTCAGAATACTCAAAGACATTTATACTATATAGGACTGACCACCAACCATTCGCATTAATCAATGTTGAAATTTGAGACATCTATGTAATCTAATCGACTAATAGGCAGACGTATTTCCTCATGACCACGGTGTAAGCGAAAGAGGTTTAGATCTCCGAGCTACATCAGAAGTAACAGCTAAAGGAATATATGAAAACTAAGACCGGACTTACAGAGACTTCACCTTCCTCCCTTGCGTAGAAGATCTCCTTAATACACGGTATATCATTGCTAGAGATACACCGATGGCTGTCATGAGACGAGGTGTGAGCCTTCTAAAAAAAGGCACAAATCTTTCGTAATTAAAGGTGCAGGAAAAGAGAAGAGAAGCTGCAGATTTTTCACATGAAAAAAAAAAAAAAAGGGAGGGGGGATTTTTTTTATACGGACGCAGTCAAATTATGTGTTGCGACTTTTTATGATAATTCAATACAAATCACACGGCGAAACAAAAATCCCCGCTGAAAGACTAATAAAATATTAATAAAATAGAAAATCAGTTCGAAAAATATTATGCATCTCTAATTCGTCGCCTCAAGCTTCTTATACAAGTAGGGACCAAAAGAAAAGAAAACACTTCCAGAATTAGCCAGTTACACATCTGACAAACTGATCTGTAGAGTTCTGGTTCTAAAATAAGTAAGATTGATTGCAGTGTGGTACACAAATAGAAGTCCGCTACGTTAACGGATGTTGTCTTTGTACGATCCTCTGAATGATGGGGTGTCCTAGCTTCAAGGGCTTCAGCTTCTTTAACGTGAACAATCATGAGTGAGTCCCCGGTCAATGGTTTGCCTGCGTGTTGGAGTAATGAGTCCCACGCAACAGAGATGAAAACATAATAATATTGGGTCTGAATCGAGACAACCAGTCAATTAGCTACAATGTACCGCAGGATAAACATAAAGCAACAACAACAACAAAATGTCTCACTAAATGTTACAGTTCTTTCTCTCGTCCTCTCTCTCTCTCTCTCTCTCTCTCTCTCTCTCTCTCTCTCTCTCTCTCTCTCTCTCTCTCTCTCTCTCTCTCTCTCTCGCCCCCCTCTCTCTCACCTCTCTCTCTCTCTCTTTCTCTCTCTCCCTCTCTCTCTCTCTCTCCCTCTCTCTCTGTGTTTCTCTTTGCTCGCCTCTGTTTTCTTGTCTCTGCCTCTGTTTACCTTTCTCTCTATCTCTCTGTTTCTCTGCATCTGTCTCTGTACCTGCCCCTTCTTCTGTGTGCCTATTTGTCTGACAAACTGAAGAACGTTACGCAACGCCATCGGTAGACAGACGTAACAATACACTACCCGCGCTTTATTACTATTTAAACAATGGCTGAGTGGGACGCTGATGTCTACATGTGCATAACATTGTAACTATCTTTTAATTTTCAACAGATCCATGGCTTGAGAATACAAAATAGTAAATGTTTATCGCAATTTAGCAGAGAATGGTTATACCCCTTGAGATATTTTCCCAATAGAGACTAAAACCCTTGCTGACTGAAAGCAAGGTCTTAAAATACAATGCAGACTCTGGTCAAGTGATGAGAAGTTGACAATAAATGAACACAATTTTGTTCCTGCCCACTATATCCAACAAAACAAAACAAAACAAAAAACTACAACAAAACTAAGCAAACACAAACCAAAAACACAACAACCAAAAGTAAAAAATAAATAAATCAAAAACATGGAATAAAAGCTCACGCGTGAGGATTAAGAATGCAAACATACACATTAATCATATTATTATTATGTTATGGATTGTAATCAATTGTGATAAACAAAAGAAACAAAAAGATCACAAAATAAAGCCTTACCACTCACCACACGTGCATTCCCCCACTTCCCTTGCCCAGAATGAGCAGTCAAAGCATTCATTATTAACTCAAAGTTTCACAAGAACGTTTGCACAAGGGGGGCAGGTGTGTGGTGTCCACACAGAGGGGAACACTGTCCATTATACTTTGTTGTTACTTGATGAGGGAGAGAGAGGTTGCTTGGCGTTTTATACGCAGGGTGAGAATGTGGGACAGCCTCACCAGTACTTTATTTCTTTAAAAAGTAGTTGCTGGTTCTTTTTTTATAGAACGCCCCCTGAGTGACAATTCTCTTTCTTTTGAAAATGCTCTAGCGTGTCTGCAACCTTTTTCTTTTATCATGTTTAGTGCACCAGGAACTTTCTTGTTCTTGGTTAATTTCTACGTCGGTGGGGCAGGGATTGGTCATGATTTTCTTTGCTTGGTTCGTCTTAGTTTTAATGTCTTTAGGGAACCCATACACGTAAACACACACACACACACACACACACACACACACACACACACACACACACACACACACACGCACGCATACACACATATCCACACACACATACATCAGACTACTTTTCACCTCGTTTAACTCTGAAGCATAGCGCCTAATACCATAATTGGACGTATCCTCACTGAACGTTTGACGGATCAAAACGCTGTTCAGTTATTAACCCCAGTAACAATAGCCTTTTAACTTAGACTGAGACAACCTTCCACACAAAAATGCCAGAATTGAAAGTCCTGCTTGAAAAGACTTCACAAAAAAATTAGTACCAACGACGTTGGCACTACCATCGTTTCTTTACAAATGTATTGTGGCGCCGTCAGTGTTGTTGTGTTCCTTTTTTTCTTTAATTTATGAAAATATTATTTCTGTCAAATAAGTGCCATTATGAAACAAGAAAGAAAATGTTTGGAGTGCAAACAATGTCGCTTGTTATTTTCAGGGTGTAACCCCCCCCTCCCCCCCACAAAAAACAAACTCCAAACAACAGAGCCCTTTAATTTCACGACCAACACTCACGACGTCTGAAGCCCGAGTCTTAAAAAAAAGTCACATGAGACGTCAAAAGTAGTCAAAAGATCAAGAACTTCAAATAATGTTTGCAAACTGTTTGGTAACGTTGAACTCACCTCCCACTGAATCATAGGGACCAAGAACGGAATCCGGGTGTCTGAAATGGAGACTTTTTAATAGAACAAAGTGCTGAGACATTTCAGGGCAGCGCTTGGAAAAGAAAGTCTGCCTCTCCCCCCTACCCCCCTTCCCCCTTCCGGGTATTGGTAGCAGAAAGGAAGAACAACCGCTACGGTATGAACCACACCTCTCAACAAGAGGTGGGCAAAATCCGAATAAATATCCGGATAATAGCATAATCCTCAATAAGACATTATCCGAATTCAGACTCTTTAACTCTTTTCCCTGACCCGTTTGTCGAAGTGGGTGCACCAGGGGCGAAGCGTCTATATAATCAAATAATCACTGCTTCCCTTCCTAATTTTGAAACATTGTCGCTGTCAAATTCATCCATAAACGTAAACCTCTTAAATTAAATGTCAAAAGACGTTCGTAATCAACAATGAACAGTATGCCTAACATTCAAAACGGTTTCACGGCCATAGAAATAGCCTCCTCACCCCTCTCGGGCC
This sequence comes from Aplysia californica, assembly GCF_000002075.1. Lineage (NCBI taxonomy): Eukaryota > Metazoa > Mollusca > Gastropoda > Aplysiida > Aplysiidae > Aplysia > Aplysia californica. The sequence continues at coordinate 442,519 of NW_004797365.1, forward strand.
ACTCCATAAGCAGTCGCAAGCTTTGATTAAGTAAGCTTAGAGTGAGGCTAGAAGAGTCCACCAATATAGTTGAAGGGAACATGTACATAGCAATCTAAGCTGTTTCATTGCCACATATATACCCTGTTCACCCCTTTGGGGTCACAGTTAAAATCAATCTCAAGCCCTGATTATGTAAGCTAACTAATACTGGTCGAGTCTACCTCACAAATGTGAGGGGAACTAACTCCTAACAATCTCTTCACTGTTGCAAGTGCTTGCTTTTTTTCCTCGACTTTTTACCGTCCTATAATCAGATCGTGACCTCGATTATGAAACCAGCTCCTGGCCGCGGAAGGCTAACAAAAACAGCCAAATGTAAAATTTAAAAAATGATAATTGTCATGTTCTACCAAAGAGTTAGACTCACTGGTAGATCTACAACATATAGATCTAGTACTGACGCCTCTGCTTCTTTGCTTTGTGTTTATGTATTCACATCTAAAGTTAAATTTAATTTTAGTTGGAACTGATATTTAATAAGATACTTTCCCGATTATTTTGGCGGTTGAACATACAATATTGGAATTCCGGGTTTGTTTTCATTCACAACTCAAGAGTTGCCGCCTCGAGTAAGATTCTTGTGTCATATCTACAGGCCATATCTGGTCCCGTTTCACTTTGATTACCCTGTCAAACAAGTCAGCCTTCGCCCCTGGGGTGCACTCATTTGTTGAAGTGATGCTAACCCGTTTGTCGAAGTGGTTCATATCATATTATTATTTGCCGAATAGGTGCACTAAGATACTCTCCGGATTTTGCTAAAGCGACTCATTGCCCAGCCCTACTCTCAACTGACTTCCAAACTGGTAATTGGTTAATATAACTAGTCTCCAATAGCCCAATGAATGGTCATAACTTATTATTATTATTATTATTGTTATTAATAATATAATACGTATTATTATCATTATTATTATATTTATAATCATAATAACAAAATAATAGTGATAACAATGATAATAATACTAATTATATTAATAATAATGATAGTAATAACTACTACTACTACTACTACTACTACTACTACTACTACTACTACTACTACTACTACTACTACTACTGCTGCTGCTGCTGCTGCTGCTGCTGCTGCTGCAGCTACTATTACTGCCACTATTACTGCTACTGCTAGTGCTACTGCTACTGCTACTACTACTACTACTACTACTACTACTACTACTACTACTACTACTACTACTACTACTACTACTACTACTACTACTACTACTACTACTACTACAACTACTACTACTACTACTACATATCATTATTATTATATAATAATATTACTTCTTCTTCTTCTTCTTCTTCTTCTTCTTCTTCTTCTTCTTCTTCTTCTTCTTCTTCTTCTTCTTCTTCTTCTTCTTCTTCTTCTTCTTCTTCTTCTTCTTCTTCTTCTTCTTCTTCTCATTATACAAGAGTAGGAGTAAAGATTGTTCTGATGGAGCTTCTGTTTTGAGAAACAAATCTAACCTGTCGTGTACTGCCTTTTTTCATTTTCTTGCTTATGCTGGAGTTCTTTTTTAAATTGGAGATCAGACTGCTCAGCTTGTGGAATATGTTTCCAGGAATAACTACACACATTCAGATCCTTGCAAAGTACGGCAGTAGTGTTATTTTTTCGCGATACCTCCAAGTACGTCTTATCACTCTGGTAAAATCTGGATTCCAGAGTGCTTGCCCTTTGAGGGGGAGCTCTCATTTTGAAATATTCCATTCTTTTTTCTTATATCTATCTATTAGTAATTAGAGAGTAGCCATATAACCGTATAGTATGCCCCTGCCCTGTCGGAATAACATGGATTTAAAATAGTTTGTTCGAACGGTATTGAGAAGATATGGTTACTTCCATGCTTTGCTATACTTTGTTATGGCACACTTTATGTAGTTCGTTTAGTGTCCTCTTGATGTTCACATGATTTTAACCCTCTGATCATTCGTTTTTGAGGTACTAATAAAACCAAGGGTGTTCAGAGTAGCATTCGTGTTGTGATCCTCTTTCACTCACAACGTAGATTTGCGAGGTGACCCTTCCAGTGATCAAACTTTAATACAATATTATTCTGCATCTAGTATTGAGTTTTGCCTCAATAAAAGCTCGAGAGAAAGATGGCAATGAAAGTAACGGAGCTCCATGGTTCTGAGGGTCAAAGTAGTTTAATGATTAGACCAATCGACTAGCATAAAACAAACAATTTTCAACTGCCACTCCGGCATGACATTTAGCCTAGGATCTCTGTCTTTATACTTGAGCACGTTTCCCTTTGTCCAGCTCGACCCTCAAATGCAAGGCTGAAGATGTTTACCTCCGAAAGTGATGTGTTGGGGGGATTTTTTAGGAGGGGGGGGGGGGGCTTAAAACGTACGTGCAAGAACTCTGCCAGGTTCAGTATGATGATGTGAGCGTTGTGTGTTGAGTGGAATCTTCTACGATCGCATTTTGAAAATGGCACAGAACGTTTCTCTGAAGTTTGAACTCATTTTTAAAAACACGAACAAATTCACGGAAGCGTTGAGAAAGTCCAGGATAAATATGCAGTAGGTGGCCACGAAAAAAATGTTATGATACATCCTCAAGGCATAATATTCGGGCACTATGAACATGGCAATGCAATGCATAAAACGGGGGAATAAATTCATAAGGTAAATCAGAATAATCACCAACAACATCTGTACAACTTGTTTGTCACGATTTGTCGATTCAGGCTGTTTTGAGTCAGTTTTTGTCTTTTCAGGTCCAGAAGTAGACCAAGTCACACGGCTTTTTGTTCTAAACGCCGATGATCTTTGAAGTTGATAGAAGATAACAACCGAGGATGTTACAATGACAATTAGACTGATTAAAGGATAAAACAAAGCCATCAGCTTGTACAGTTTCATCACTGTATTGCCATACTTATTGTAAAAATTGCCATACTGGTAGATAGCCACTTCAGATTGGAACTGACTCTTGTAAACCCATTTGACCTCATACATGAGATAGACTGCAGAGAATGAAGAAAATACGATCGTTGAAATGCTGATGCTGACAATCAGGGCAAGTTTCGGAGTGATGATTTGCTTGACTTTGAAGGGAAAAGTCACACACAAACATCTCTCCAAAGCCACGTAACCTGCCATGACGTAGGATATATAGCCCGCCACAACATGAGTGTACACAAGACTTACAAATGTGACGTTACGCCAGGTAAAAGCCAGCGCTGGCGAAAACCAAGAAATCGGACCGTAAAAACGGTGTACCATTCCACATAAACACTTCACGCCGTCCCACAAAGCTATGATTGTCATGGTTATGCCAACGCTGTCTTTCAATCCCTGCCGATAGAAAACAATAACAGTCAAAGTGTTCGTCACCACTCCTAGACTTGATATCGCCATGCAGACCCATAGATCAACAACAGAGCCAAACACAGAGAGAAATGAATTGCTAACAAATATCTCGGGCGCAGTGAACCCAACAGTCTCATTCCCATTGTCTTCCAACTCCATATCAAGAAACGCTCTGAGCCCCTTACTAACAGTTGTTGAATCCATATCTACTGTAACATTTGTATGAAGGAGGCCAGTATTTTTTGGGTTTTTATTTTGCAGAGTCAAAACAAAGCATTTATTTTAACCACCATGTATCACAGGCAAGACTAGCGTTCTTTATCGTTACCATTCCAGTCAGGGGAGGGTACTAAATTCTGCATGTATTCCTGTGCCTTGAGTTTTTTTTTTTACAGAATAAAGTTCAAATCCTTCACGAAAAAGTACATTATACTTAATAGTTATTAGCTAGAGACCAAATTTAGGAAGAAGCAGTGACGTAAGAATACAAGCACCCTCTTTTCCACCCACTAATTCATGTTATTCAAGCAGACGAAGATGCGAAATGTGACTTCTGATAGCAGAATGAAATTCCGTAGATTTTAGTCAGGAAAGGGTTGGGAGGAGTGATTAATAATAATGACACAAAGAACGGCAGTGTTATAATTATTTTTGATCATTCGTGCACTGGTATTTTTGATAAGATCTGGGGTGATCCTGACGTCTCATCACACAAATTAATTATCGGGAAGACTAAAATATTTAAGGTGTGCAGGGAGAACTCTACGCGGCAATAAGTGTGACACTGTGATTTTAGCCTGCCAGTTAGTGCACGTTCAAGCTTCCATCATAAAGAATTGTTATTCTGTTGTCAATGATATTGATCTTAAGCTCATGTTTGCAGCACATGTTTCCAGTACAATGAGATGATCTATGCAGTGCCATGTATCGCAAACTAGGAAGAAAACTACAAGTTCAAGCAACATATTTTGTCTGTGCATAAAGGGGGAGTATAATTATTTCTTTTGTTTTAAGTAATCATACGTCGAAAGAGCACACGGTGGGATATGATTTTTAATTTTGTTTCTAGTACAATGATAGGTTAGTGTTATTGCTATTCTTCATCGTCTTTGTTCTGTCTTTGTGATTTTGAGTTTCTGAAAAACAGAATCGTGTGAAATTAAAATACATTGCTTTGCCTTTGTGCTCATAAGGGCAGAAAACATAAAGCACTCTGTGCTGGTTCAGAAACGTAACCGGTATAGCCACAACAGCAATCAGAAAGCTGCGAAAGAAACAGTTAAGCAGTGATAGGTACTGGCTACAGTTATGTCAGAGTTAAAAGAAATTCTAAAGGACTAAATCCCCCCGTTACATGCAACGATGAACCGTATCTGGTTCGTCGTATACGAAGGCTGTCAGCTTCATCGAACTGTGAAATATTCTGTTTACACGTTACATTTATCGTCCAGTTCTATTTCGATTGAGGATTTTTCTTCCTCCTTACGCCAGAAGGCTGCTATGTCTCTTGGCGACAGCGATTTGCTTGCCATTTGTGCGCTGTTGCTGTCTCTTAATAACGTAAAGAAAATGAGGCTTATTTGGACAAAATGTTGGCTTTTAAAGAAAATGTATTCACTCAATCTGCTGTTGTGAGATTGTCTTATTTTTTTATTCACAAAGTTTTTAGTTGGATCTAGATTTAACTTGTTTGCAAAATGATATAGACAACAAGTCCTTCATATGCTCTCTCTCTTAATAATAAATCTAGATTTTAATTTGCTACTGTTGTCTCGACTGGACTTAACAGTCCGCAGACAATCGTGGGATCTATGCATCTCAACACAGAGAACAGCGTCTTTTGACCACGTCATCATACTGTATACTGTACGGTGACTGGGCTGTGTTTGTAACCTTTGACGTCAGATGCACAACGCAATAGGTCACCTTGATACGTGAGGTCAGATTTAGAATTAACAAAAATTATCTGGCAGTACTTGATATGTCGATAGTCCGACCCTTCCATTTTCATACATGCGTGCTGTTATCACTACCCTTAGTCAAAGTCTGAAACATCAAAACGGGTCAGCTTGTAAAACCAAGTCGATTTTAATGATTTGCCAGCTATTCCGACGAGAAAACTCCTAAAGCATGTGTCAGACAAGGAAATGGTTAATTTGTCATTAATAGATCTGGTAGTATCTGCCTATGTGTCCACAAAATTAAAAATCAACCTACCAAAAGTCGTCCAAGGGAGCACCAGAGCCGCGGATTTGCGACCCCCCCCCCCAACCCAAATATCAGAGCCGCGCACTATCAGAGCTGCGCACTTTGTGGCGAAATCGATACAATTAGATTGCCCAATACATAAACCAATGCTATTCAACAATTTAACTCCACTTTGCATTTTACTGGGTTTGAGGCTCTCATATTTGGTTGCCTCCGTACAGAGTACCTTTGATGTCTCTCGTTAACTTCTTCAAGAGCGGCCTTCTTCACAGATTGCTGAGCATAAAGAGAATTTTCATATCTTTGTCTGCTATCGGCTTATGGTTGTGAATGTGCTGTCGTGACAAAATTATGGTTTTCTCAACGTTTGTCTTTGCCTGAGCCTTGCAGGTCTTCGTGCAGCAGCGCGAATTAATGTGAGAGCTAGCCCTTCCGTTGACCCTGAATTTGAAGTTTTCAATAAAAATGCCTTCACTGCCCATTTGAGTAGTAAAATACTCTAGCTTTGTGTCGGTCATGGTGGTTAAGATAGGCCTGACACTGTTGATACACATTCTTTCTGTCGCCGGGTTACAACTCACCACTTATCTGAGTAATGGTCATGTTTGGCATACTTACTGTACTCTTAGGGATCAATGAAAGAAAACTATCCTTAAATAATTTAAATACAAACGTAAAAAGTGTCACAGATTTGAAAACCAGTTTTACTTCTATATGCATGGCACCTAGTGTTCATTTTAAGCGCTACACAATTATCAAAGTGAAACATCTGAAACAATTTACTAAATAAAGAAGTTGTTCATGGTTTGATACAATATAATATCATTATGTTTGCATGCACCCAGCAGCACACAATCTCTCTCTCTCTCTCTCTCTCTCTCTCTCTCTCTCTCTCTCTCCCCTCTCTCTCCCTCCCTCTCTCCCCCCCTCTCCATATATTATTAGATATTAAGTGCGTGTAACTCAAAAACAAAACATCCAATCACTTTGAATTAAAGTTTTGCACCTGTAACACAAGCTCCTTGTCGCTCGTGAACTGTACTCACTAAGGCGCTCTGGTGTATCATTTTGTCTGACAATGTCATTTACGTGGTTTTGATATTTGTCAAATATTGTGAAAAAAATGTGGATAACCTGGAAAACAAAAACCACTCACGTAAAGTTTGACTCCTTTCAAAGCTTTTTGCCATTTCAAAAAGTTGCCTATGTTTGTCGATTCACCATGCTTCGGTTTCCAGAGGCTTGTCAACATTATGTAAAATCAAAGAAATGTAAAAGTGTGTTTGATCGTGTATTAAAGTGAAACAACATTGATGGAATTGATCTGTATCAATGAAAAGAGAAAATTACTGTCTCTGTAATAAACAACATCTTCTGATAATTACATCCAAAATTTAGCAGAGCCTGAGCTCAAAGAGTTTGTGTCGTATACAAAACCAATGGCTTCTAAGTTAAGCAAAATATCAATGAGCATATTTAATGTTAAATCATAGTTTTGCGTGGTATTCTTGATTGCTCTGTTTTTCGTTTTGTTTGAAACTATCGAAATAACATATTGTTTATTGCTGAGGCAAAATTCTCCTTTCATTGTTTATGCAACGAATGTCCATTGTATCAGTATCGATGTTTTTCAATACACAGGTAAAGACCATTTTACATTTCTTTGTTTTCGCAAAATTTAACCAAGCTTGATTTTTAAGGTCAGTTTTGAGTGTCAGTATCTCGGGAATCTCTTTTTGATGGCACTGTAAACAGACATCACAACATACCCGATCATTACGGGTAGACATTTTCTATTTCGTTTGTCGTTCTGAAATTATGGGATCTTACAATCCCCCAATCCGCCACGCTGACCCTTTGGCTCTTTCGATGAAACGAAATCTGCCCCACCCACTCCCAAACACACACACACACACACACACACACACACACACACACACACACACACACAAACACACACACACAGCCTAAGGATTTGGGGAGCACTTTGAATCAATATTTATATACTTTTGTTTTTCAAATACCATAACTTGATATGGATGAAATTTCACAACATGCTTTTTTATTTAGATATCTATCACTATCGATTATTAATAAAATTTTCTTTCATCCTCTTGCTCAACAGGTCTACTTGACAGGTGGTGCCTATCAAAATATCGTGATTGCGGTTACTGTACTTGTTCATAAACGCACATTTTGTGACCAGGGCAAAGACTGGATAAGAATAATTGTAGTCCCATGTGTTGACATGGTTTCTATATATGCAAATTCGGTTCCTTAGGTTTGAAACACAATTTATTTATCCACCAAACAGGGCAAATTAGCCCAAGTTTGATTTTTTACTCTTAAAATACATGTACATGTATGATAATTTTACTGCAGGCTTGTGTGTGGTGAAATACGTAGATCCTTTGACTTCCACCCCAAAGACTTGGATTGGATGCTCACAAGATTCCCACAAGATACTTTATCGGGTTTTTATGTCTCTTCTGAGGAGAATAATCCCAAGCCATTTTCTTTGGCTCAGAGAGGCATGGTCGAAACAGTTGGCGCTCTGGCAAATCTAAACTGTCAGAGAGGTTTTAAAGCACTTGTAATCATTTTTGTAAGGATTCATTGTTATTGATTCGTTACATTTCAGCGTTGCAATAGGGCTAATGGGGATAAGAATGCTAACAGGTAGAAAATTACCCCAGGCCCACTAAAAAACAAGGAGAAAGGAAATATCGCAAAATGGAATCTTGGAGTGAGATTGTAAATGTTTTACACCCATATTGTCTTCATCTTTATTGCTTAGGGTTAACCCAGACTGATTGGGATACGAAAACCCAAGAGCAAGACGGGGACATGCTGTGGAATAGAGTTCCTTACTATACGAGGAAAGTGAACTTACTTCTTTTGCAAGTATAGATCTAATAGTAGAGCGTCTCATCATTGCACCTCAAAAGTAGATAACATTTTTCTTTTTAAAAAAAAGAAGATTATTAAAAGATAGCTTTTGAGTTTTAAACGAGTTCCAATTACAGCTCACTCGAGTTAACAATAGCTCTGGTATCCTGTCCATTCCATTGGGCAAACTGGGGCGTCGTGGAACATTCAGTCGGGGGGCCTTTAAGGCACGCACTCACGACCGGCCTGTTTATTTTCAATTCCCTATCTCAGTTTCTCGCGGAGAGGGGGTGGCAAACAACCTGGCGGCCTGTTAGCCTTTCAGACGGACGTTATCCTTCGCATGTTTGCAGCTCACTTGGTCACATGTTAGGCTACGACGCAGATGACCTCGGTTTAAATCTCACATGAGATGTTCTTAAACTTTGGTCGTTCAGGGAATGTTCCTACTGTTCATAATGGCTCTCCACCTAAGTGGGTTGATTTGTTCATAGACTTTGAAAAAAGAAAGGTTACTTCTTAGTTTATAACTGTAAACGTGATCACGAGATCAGGCGATCAATGTTTCTTTTAAGACTTCCCAAGAAAGGGGAGGTAAAAAAAATAGCTGAAAGATCCTTCTCCCATCTTGCTCCGTCTTCGTGCATGCACACATAATGTGTGTGTGTGTGTGTGTGTGTGTGTGTGTGTGTGTGTGTGTGTGTGTGTGTGTGTGTGTGTGTGTGTGTGTGTGTGTGTGTGTATGTGTTTGTGTGGGTTTGTGTGTGTTCGCGCCTATTTCTGTCTCCAATCCTCGTTGGTTAATTATAATTAATAAACGTGTTCCTCATTGCAATTTGTTGTTAACGTTATCTTTTAAGGCGATACGGGGATTTCTAAAGTATTTTTTCCTCAGGTCTTATAGGGTCACCCACCTTACAGTAATCGGATGGATGGTTTCATTAATTTACTTAAGACCTAGGGAAAAAAGGTTATGGAAATCTCCAATATGTTGAGATACAGAAACACGCTTTACTAATCAGCAGCTTCTATCTATCCATCTCTCCCTCATTCTCTCTCCCCCCCTCTCTCTCTCTCTCTCATCTCCCTCTCTATTTCTTTCTTTATCTCTCTCTATCTTCTTTTCTTTCCAGGTACACACACACATACATACATACATACATACATACATACATACATACATACATTCTCTCTCTCTCTCTCTCTCTCTCTCTCTCTCTCTCTCTCTCTCTCTCTCTCTCTCTCTCCCTCTCTCTCTCTCTCTCTCTCTTTTTCTTTACATCTATGTATTATCTATCTAAATATACATTCCTTTTGTTAAATGTATTTCATTAGTTTTAAAATTATAATTTATTCACATTTTGTAACGTAGATGCTTTACGTCCCCATGGGCACAATTTAGGAGGCGCGCTTCTGACCCGGCCTGTCAGTGCCAGCCTAGGCGGAGAACGATACATGCCACCAAAAGAACGAGATACTCGATAAAAATTTCTCCCAACTCAGTAATCGAACCTAGACGATATCAACCACCTTCTCAGAGAGGAATATATCACGATCGTTCACCTGCGAACAGAGCATCGTATTATACCGCTCGACTTCTACTTCAGCAAAAGTAAATCAGAACTTTCCACAACGTGTATGACTCACCATTTGAGACTATGGATCATCACCTGTTCCACTGCACAGCCCTAAATGACACCATAGCAGCACTTCTCCCTCCGCGACCTAACATTGGCAACACACTCCTTTTTTTCGGTAAGCGTTTCATGGCGCTCGCAACTGCGTAAGGTCATAATATGAGCGCACGGGAAACACCAAACATTATCGTTTGGTAGGAAATTTTGAATTTTGCACGGATGGCAGTCGAAGGCAACTTAACTCTTATCGATTTTCGACCACCAAAGGATCTTTAACGTGCGCAACTTGCACGCGGGACCCCCGAGATTTTTCGCCCTCGTCCAAGAAGGCTAAGTGTAGCTCATACCTGCCATAAGATCAGGGGTGTGGCTGTAAGACATGAGTAAAGAGTAAATGAGTAGCAGTAGAAAGGCTGCAGAAAGAGCCAGGAGCCCAGGGGAGGGGGCAAAAGAGGTGAGGGGTGGGGGCAGAAAGTGGAGACGAAAACAGACGACAGAACATTGTTGGAGAGAGAAAAAGGATATGAAAGGAGAACATTTTAAAGAACATTTTCCGTAGCTACTCGGATTCGAAACCGGGACCTGTTGAATAAGAGGCGAATACCTTAACCTATAGGCGACGAGAGCCCCCGCAACACACTCTATGGAACATTACATCAACGGGCAGCTAACCTGCACTTATCACTACATGACAAAGGACAGAAGGGCGAGGCCCTGTTTCTGATTTGATAGCAACAACAACAACAGCAACAACAACAACAACAAACACTCATGTATAACATATATATATATATATATATATATATATATATATATATATATATATATATATATATATATATATATATCGGATTGTGTATATATAAACTCGCCCAAAAAGTCGAGGAACATCTTGTGTTTTCACCTGTCAAATTCAAACTTCAATATCTCACAAACCCGTTATGATCAGTCAACCAAACTTGGCACACGCACTGACGACTAGACACAGTTTGCCTGTACGGCAAATTTGCCGGCACCAGCTTCATAGCGACCGCGCAGAGCATTCTGAAACACAGCCAAAAAGCATGAAAAATGGGCTAAATTTCTCTGACTCACCAACATTGGCATAAGGACTGTTAGCTAAAACTAAGCTTGGCATGTGCTAAACAGATGTCTTAGCTGTGAAAATTGCTCACTTACAACCCTTTATAAGCCGGCGTTTTTCCTGCCATGTTTCATTACAACACGATGGTCCAACAACACTCGCTGCCTGACGTCGACAGAGGACGAGCCCTTACCTGGCTCCAAGATGGCTCCACGTTCCCAGTTGTTGCACATCGATTTGGGGTGTCGCCAACAGTCATATAGAGGCTGCAAGAACGATGGCGAGCGACCGGAAGGGTCCTGGACAGGCCTCGACCAGGACCGCCCCGTTTGACCAACAACAGCGTCGAACGGTTCATCGTCAAACAGGCCGTGACGTCACGAACCACCTCTGCAAACTGCATCAGGGACCAACTAAGGGTGACAGACAATGTCCACGAGAGCGAGGAGACGATAAGGAACCGTATCCGTAGAGCCAGGTTAGCTTCTCGTGTCCCTGCCATGCGCCCAAGGCACACGCCGCCCAACAAAGCAGTGGACACATTGTCAGTGGGACCAGGTAGTCTTCTCGGACGAATCCAGATTCAACCTGTTGCACCCAGACAGGCGAGCCCACTTCTGGAGGCGTCGAGGAGAGCTGTACTACCCTGAGCGCATCCAGCAGGTAGCACTCTACTTTGCAGGGTCCGTTCTGGTGTAGGGAGGCTTCTCAGCTCACCACAGGACCCGTGTACCATATACAGGGTAATTTGACCTCGGCAAGGTACAGGGAGGAAATCCTGCGTCCCCTTGCTGTTCCTCTCCTGAAGCAGATTGGACCCCAGGCTGTACTGCAGGATGACAACGCCACGCCATATCGCGCACGCATCGTGGGGGACTTCCTGCTGCAGCGAGCTGTCACCTGCATGGACTGACCAGCTTGTAGTCCGGATTTGAACCTAACAGAGAACATTTGGGATCACATTGAACGATGGATAAGGGACAACCACCCTCCTGCCCAAAACCTTAAAAAACTCTTGGGCTACCTCGTCCAGGAGTGCAAAACCTACCCCAACAAGTTCTCTGAAAGCATATCCTGTCCATGCGTCAACGCTGTGCCGAGTGTTTTATCAAACGGAGTGGCTACATCCACTATTGACAATGTTCATGAAGAACTTTGGCTGTTCAGACTTTTGAAATCCGACCAGTGTGACTTAAACTCATTTTACATAAACTTCTCGTTGTTGTTGAAATCTGAAATTGTTCACACTTAATGTAGAGAAAACTTTTGTGAAAAGATGAATACATTCGGTTGAACCGTTCTTCAGTAATCTTTCTTTGTTCCTGAACTTTTTTGTGCGAGTTTATATAAAGGCATATACCATATATAATAAAGGATACATATATACATATTATATGTATAAAGATAGATATATATATATATATATATATATATATATATATATATAGATATATATATATATATATAATAAAGGATACACAATATATGATATTATATATATAATTATGTATACACTGTACATACATACATCCATCCTAGAAATGTAGAAGAGTGTTCATGTGTCAAAGTGAATGGCAAAAGTACAAGTAATATCAAATATACCGATGAGATGACGTAGTTTTAATAGCATATTATTCAGAAACGGACCCTAATTCGCTCCGAGATCCTGTATTCGAACCTATTGAAAGATTTTGCAAACAATTATCTTGTGATATGCCGACAATAAAGCAGTTTGTGCAAAAGCCATTTCATTAGGAGAATACTCCTGCAATTAAAAAGACGCTAACACTCCACCCCCTTGAGCCTTTTAACTTTCTTTTACTTTTACTTTTATCCGCCGCTTATACCCTTTTGGGTGTCGCGGAAAGAAAGAGGCCTCTCTCTGCCACCAGCCGGTCTTGGGTCAGGGGATGCCATGAGTTGAAGTGTTACCCGACTCCATCTATCCAGGTCTTTCTCTGTCGCCCTTTAGCCTTGTTGCCATTGAAATTTTTTTAATGTAGGCACGTTATACTGGATGGTGTGTTGGTAATGGCATGAGATGTCCGAACTATTTGATTCTTTGGTGTTGGATGTGATGCATGACATCATTTGTGTCCACCATTTCTCTGACTACTGTGTTTCGAATTTTGCCTTGCCTGGTCTTGTTTACCTCTTTTTTAAGACATCGCATTTCACATGTTGTAATTCTTTGCTCTAATGTCTTGTTTGTTGTCCATGTTTGGCATTGATAGGTGAGTGTTGGGATGTATATGGTGTTGATCATTTTGAGTTTTGATGTCATGGGGATGTTAGGATATTTCAGTAGTGGAGCAAGCTGGTAACTAACATTATAGCCTTTTTACTATCATGCACAAATTCAATTAGCTATAAAGCCACAATCTATTAAACTGCTTACTTTGTTTCATTGCGTGAAAAAAGACAAGAACTTTATGTTGAGAATTGTGTATAAGGGATAACGAAACCATCGACCAAATCCCCTATTATACCAAAAGTGCTTTCAAAAAGACGCTTCCAAATAAGCTTTTTAGTCACCCCCCTCCCCTCCAAGAAACAACCCCCCCCTAAAAAAAACACACAAAAAAACAACAAAACAACAACCAAACAACAACAACCAAAACCGTTGCTCTGACACAGAAAACAAGCTATGTTATTATTAAAATTCTATTTTCCTTTAGTTTTGAGTTTCACTCACTAAACTTGTAACCCCCCCCCCCCCCCCTTACCCCCAGCCCAAGAAAATTTGATTTGAAAGACAGAAGAAAGTGCGACAACCGAACTTGGATTTCCCGTTCTTCGCGTCTGTGGTGATAACAAGACTCATTTTTCAAGGCTGACGTTTCCACATGATCAGCAATAAATGATGTGTCATCGCAGTTGTCTGGGGCATTTGGAAATAACGTCTGTACGCACGTTCTCAACAGAGGCAAAGCGACACGAGACACTTGGATTATAACTCGAGACATTTTCGAGCAGCAGTTGTAATACTGTAAACAGCATGAATGTTTTTTGTTGTTTTTTGTTCAGGTGTCAGTATTTCCAGACGGTGGTGTGAAGAGTACGTCCTTCGTCTTTGCAGGTAAAAGACGGCAGTTCCAATCCCACTTAGGGAGTCTCAGTCCTTTTACACGGCTCTCTCTCTCTCTCTCTCTCTCTCTCTCTCTCTCTCTCCCTCTCTCTCTCTCTCTCTCTCTCTCTCTCTCTCTCCCTTTGTGCATATATGTATGTGTGTGTGGGCGCGTGTGCGCGCGCGCGTGTGTGTGTATGTGTATGTGTGTGTGTGTGTGTGTGTGAGAGAGAGAGAGAGAGAAAGAGAGAGAGAGAGAGAGAGAGAGAGAGAGAGAGAGAGAGAGAAAGAGAAAGAGAGAGTGAGTCATTTTGTTGATAGTCACGTAAAACATAATATACGATAGTATCGGTTGATACGTGTCTGCTGGTGAAGGAAAGTGTGCTTACCTTTGGAAACGACATAAACCTGTGAAACTGAATGTGGAACAAACACGACCACAAGGAAGCAGTTTAGGAAAATAAAAAAATAATACTTGATATTACGTTTTCTTCTGTTATGGGATAGACATGTGAAAATGAAGCGAAGGGCGGACGGTTTCGAGAAAATGAATCAATGTTATATGATAATGTGTCTGATATAATTGGGGAATGATATTATCGATTGATTAACCTTAGCCCATGGCTGATGCATACTGATAGCCAACGAGACATGTGTCCATTTTTATATCAGCACTTCAGCAATTACTGGAAATTCAGATATTGCAGATATCAGAATATTAAACTGGGACTTCTCGGAATGATGGGATAAATGGACAGGACGTTAACGCATTCTGTGACATCATAGGCTCTTTTTTGACGCCGGAACCTCACATGAACCTCCGCCACTTTAAAACTCTCACAATATCAAATCAAATCTATCCTTGCTCGACAATTCGAAGATCTACGCAAATTGTGAATACTTTGGCAAAGCATAATGACATTTGCGTTAATTTTCTGCACCAATTTTGCAATTTTGAGAGTAACGAGGCGAAAGTCTACGAGTGTCATACAAAATGTCAACATTCTCTTGTCATACTTAATTCTTCTTTCAAAGAAATCAGATATCAGCTCGGTATGATAAATCGGCCTCACCCTAGATATTTTGAGAATTATTTGAATATTTCTTCGTGCACCCGTCGAAAAATATTTTTTTTGTGTTCTCGTGTTTACTTCTTCTACTTTTGCCTCTGATTCCTGTCTGTCTGTCTGTCTGTCTGTCTGTCTGTCTGTCTGTCTGTCTGTCTGTCTGTCTCTATGTGGTCCTGCCTTTCTCAGCCTCACATTATCACGAGGGGTTTAATACTTCATCACAACAAAATAGAGTCTTAAATAACAGCATCTTTAATTTATATGTAGTCACCATGTAGACTTTGACAATATTTGAAACTCCCCACATGTAAAACGAGGGTCCCATTCTACTTTTTAAAAGTAGATAGTCAACAGCTAAAATAATGAAAAAGACACTCTCAGTCGATGTGTTTCTGATTTTGAATAGCTACAGCTTTCATTGTAAAATCCACGGTATTCAATAGAACGTCTTTGCATTTCATGTTGATTCCTGGAGTATATCTATAGTGGAAATAACATTGACAACACCGTGCATAGAACCATAATTAGAATAAAGTAAACCCATAGAAAATGACCCCCCCCCCCTCTCCCCTACACACACACACTTTGTATCAACATTCTTAAACTCCAATGAAAACAATAAGCCGGTAACAACACAATTAACTAATAAACAATTAAAAAGAAAACACAACAAAACACACACAAACACATGCACACACACACACACACACACACACACACACACACACACACACACACACACACACACACACACACACACACACACACACACCTAAAACGAACAAAAATAGATATATCATCCAAAAACAAACAAACCTAAAACAACTCCTAGTGAACAAAAAGCAACTTTAACTTTAATGAATATTCTCATTCGCAAGCCACAAAGCTGTTTTTTTAAATTTATGTTAAAACCTATTCTGATTCCCTTGCCACAACGTTGCTCTTCTCTTCGTTGTAAAATGAAACAGTTCCTGTATACGACCCTCTTCATACTCCCCCCCCCTTACTCACACCAAATTCCTTTCCTGTTGTCTAGCACAGCATCTATATAATATTATTCCTACGTTAGTGCAATATCGTTGAGCTAAAATGAAAGGGTGCAATAATCCCGAACTGTCTTGGTCTGATATTATAGTGTTTTCTTCAAGATGTAATTTTGAGCACTCGGACTGAGAGGTCACGGATGGAGCAAGGCAATAATTAAAGTGATAATATTATGCTATAACAACAGAAACGCATCATAGACGATATGAATCAAGTTGTGGAATTGAGGTAACTAAGAGTTATGGCACGGAAGGAGGAGAGAAAAACGTAATTGGAGTGAGAGAAAGAAAGAAAGAGAGAGAGAGAGAGAGAGAGAGAGAGAGAGAGAGAGAATAGAAGAAAGACAGAGAGAGCGGGAGAGTGAGAGGGAGAGAGAGAGTGAGAGAGAGAGAGAGAAAGAGAGATACAATGGAAGAAAGAAAGAGAGATGGAGAGTGAGAGGGAGGGAGATAGATAGATAGATAGATAGATAGATAGATAGATAGATAGATAGATAGATAGAGAGATAGATAGATAGAGAGAGAGAGAGAGAGAGAGAGAGAGAGAGAGAGAGAGAGAGAGGAAGGGTTGGGGAGGGGGGGGAGAATCTTTTAAAACGGCAAGATACATGGAAAAATAGAAAGAGAGATAAGGAGAGCGGCGACAAAAAAGGATTAGAACGATACATGTAGACAAGGAACAAGCGAGTAAGAAAATGAAGACAAAAATCGATTTTTCCTTTGACGTCTTTCAACAACCCCGCCCCTTCCCAATCCACCCCCTTCTCCTTGTCCGCCTTGTTCTTGCCATTATCTGGCAATACCCTTTCCTTCCCTTTTTGCCTGAACTCTCTCTTCGTGGCCCCTCCCAGGAAAACCTGAAAAAATAAAGAAAAAAAAAAGGAAATAAAACACACACCTGAACACAACACACACACAGTCAAATAAAACTACTGATTCATTTATTTTTACTGGACATTCTAGAACGTTCTACTTGAACTTTTTGTGCGTTTGTCTGACGACATTTGGGCATTTTTAAAGTCATGTCTTTGGATATTCTTTGCGATTTCTTTAGAATTCACTTGAATTCTGGAATATGTGAGGCACAAAATGAACTGGCTCGGAGTTCGATTCCAAAATGGGGCCTCGCATTTGTTCTTCACCTACGTCATGCGATTCAGCTGTAGTTCTCACTTTGATTCTCATTTCTGGTACAAAGTTATGAAGCTATACTTTCACCATATTGAACAATTGACAGTCTAACATATACCACGTCTGCAATATGTAAAAAAATATTGAAAGACATTTAGATAGGGTAAATAAGTGAAAATTACGCCATTCGACAAAGAGCTTACTTTGTCAAGAAAGCTGTGTGCTTCTCATTCAATTAAAGATCATCTCTCCCTCTTGCCCTTTTTAACTCCCAGTTGAGCATAGGCCATCAATAACATTTCTCCAGCGCTGCCAGTCCTGTGCATCTTTGTCTAGCTGTTTCCATGATGTCCCTGCCTTTTCCATTTCCGCTTGTACCACCCGCTTCCTTGTCATCTTTGGTCTTCCTTTCTTACGTTTTCCTTATGGATTCCGCGTCAAAGCCTGTCTAATGATGCTTATTGGGGGTCTCCTCAGGGCGTGCTCAATCCATTTTCATTTCTTCACCCGGATGTCTTCCTTTACTGGCCTTAGGTTTGTTCTTCCAAGAGTTGAGCATTTGTGATTCCATCGTACCACTTTGATCCCTACTATCCTTCTTAGACATCCATTTATGACGCTCTGCAGTTTCCTTGTGGGTGGTTGGCGGGTGCTCTGGTGTGGTTTGCTTCTTCTTTCCTATCAAACATCTATCGTCTTTATCTCCCCTCCTTCTTTTTTATGTTTGTTACTCTCTTGTAACACCTCTAATCTTCAGCACTTATACGACCTTATTGTGTTGCAAGTGCTGTAAAACCTCTGCTACTAAAGCAGTTTCCTTGGTGCTGGTGCTTTGAGCCTCCATGTCTCTGAACCATACGGTAGAACAGTCTTCACCTTTATTTTGAAGATCCTTAGCTTGGTGTTCAATCCCAATTCCTTAGACATCCATATATTCCTGA
Organism: Aplysia californica; assembly: GCF_000002075.1. Taxonomy (NCBI): domain Eukaryota; kingdom Metazoa; phylum Mollusca; class Gastropoda; order Aplysiida; family Aplysiidae; genus Aplysia; species Aplysia californica. The sequence goes on from NW_004797365.1 coordinate 460,958, forward strand.
GGATGGTGAATGCTGCTTTTGCCTTTTGGATTCTGACCCTGATGTCTTCTTCTGTTCCCCTGCCTTGTTGATAACACCTCCCAGGTAGGTGAAGGATTCTACAAACCCGCCAATGGTGCTCCTTGCCGTGTGATCGGAACGTCGGCTGCATTTATTCGAAGAACTTTTGTTTTATCTGTGTGAATATGGAGTCCAACACTACAGGAGAAGGTCCTGAGTCGATCTGTCTTCTGTTGCATCTGGGCTCGACTGTGAGAAAGAAGTGCCAAGTCGTCGGCAAAGTCCAAGTCTTCCAACTGGCTGGGAAGAGTCCACTGAATGCTACCGCATTGTCCCGATATTGTCTGTTTCATTTTCCAATCCACTGCTAATAAAAAGAGAAAAGGCGATAGCAGGCATCCCTGTCTCACTCCTTTTTTCACTTTAAACGAGTCTGTCCGCTGTCCTCCAAGTAAGACACTGCACCTCATTTTCTCATACAATCTTCTTGATCAATCTCACAGACTTGTCAGGTATTTCGTAGTGGCGCATGAGCTTCCACATTGAGTCCTTATCTAGGCTGTCTAAAGCTTTCTCGTAGTCAACAAAGTTAACGTACAGGGAAGAGTTCCACTCTGTGGACTGCTACTCTATTATCCTCAACGTTGCAATCTGATCAGTATATGATCTCTTTTTACGAAATCCTGCCTGTTCCGCTCTTAATTTTACATCCACGGCTTCCTTTAGTCTTTCCAGTATGGGACGACTCAAAACCTTCCCTGGAATGGACATGACCATGATTCCTCTGTAATGTTTACACTCATGCAGGTCTCCTTTCTTGGGTAGTTTCACAAGCAATCCCTCTCTCCAATTCTGTGGAATTTCTTCGCCGTCCCATATCTTGCCAATAATTCCAGTGTTGATATCTGCCTTAAAACTTCTGGTGGAATTCCATTTGGGCCGACAGCCTTGCCTGCTTTCTGGTGTTTTATCGCCTCCTTGATCTCCTCTAAACTGGGCTTTTCTTCACTCACCTCGCGATCAATCTCTGCTGGTGGAATGTCAAACTATTTTTCTGGCCTTGGTCTGTTCAGTAGCTCTTTGAAATGCTCCTTCGAGCGTTCTTTCTGTTCCTCTGGATTTGTGAGAAGCTTTCCCTCTTTATCCTTCACTGGCCCATGTGCGTTTCTGTATCTGCCTGCAAGTTTCTTGGTGGTTTCATACAGTCTTCTCATGTTTCCTGCTCCTGCTGCTTCCTTTGCCTCTCGCGCCAGGTCATCTACATAGTTTCTTTTATCTTTCCGCATGTTGGCTTTTACATCCTTCATTGCTTTGATGTATTCTTTTTGGGCTTTTGCTTTGGCTGCTCTTGTCTTCCTCCTGTTTACCTGATACTTTTTCTTTTTTCTGCCCTCTATCTTCTTCGGAGTGGTGGCAGATATCCACGGCTTGTGCTCACGTTTCCATTTCCCTAGTACCTCGTGACACCCAGTGGTCCAGCCTTTTATTGCCTCCCATGTTTCTTCCACACTGCTATCCTCGCCTAGTGTTTCCAACACTTGGAACCTGTTCTTAACTGCAACATTAAAATCCTCTCTTGATGATAGCTCTCTCAGAAATTCCACGTTGTACCGGCACCTATGATTGACAATCCCATATCTTTGCTTTAGTTTTAAAATCGGATAGTTGAAATGAGCAGATGATGGTCAGAAGCTACGTCTGCGCCCATGTAAACTCTAACATCCCTTATTGATCTCCTGAATTTCTTGTCGACACATATGCGTTCAATCTGGTTTTCAGTTTGTTGGTCTGAAGACACCCATGTTGCTTTGTGTTTCTGTTTATGTCGGAAAACAGTTCCTCCTATCACGAGCCCATTGGTTGCTCATATTTCCACAAATAGTTCTCCATTCTCGTGTCTGACTCCAGGTCCGTGTTTCCCCGTGTTTCCTCAAAGCCTACATTGTCACTGCCAACTTTAGTGTTGAAGTCTCCCATAACAATCAAGATGTCCTTCCTTCTAACCTGATCAATAGTATTTGGTACCATTTTGTTTAAGGTCTCTTTTACATCCTGGTCCTCCTCATTGGTGGGGGCATAACTCTGGATAATATGAAAGTTGATGTCTTTCTTCTGTGAAAGGAATTCGGTCGATATTAGTCGCGGACCCTCTGCTTTCCATCCTATCAAAGCCCGCTTGGCCTGTGTTGATAACAGAATAACTACTCCTTCTGTATGTGGCGTGAGGTTTCCTCCAGATGTCCAGAGTAGAGAATTGTTTCCCCTGAAGCAGGTTGGCACTCCCTTGCATTCGTCCATTTCGTCTCACAAACACCCAATATGTCCAGTTGATAGGCCTCCATCTCTCTTGCAACCTGCAGTGCCTTCCCTGCCTCGTATATAGTACGAACATTCCAGGTGCCAAGTCTGGTAGTTCGTCTGGTCGACAGGTGGTTCCACGGCTTGGTGGCTTCCTTTCGACTTTCACCATCCTGCGTCATTCTACGCTCCATTTTCTCTTCTCTCTTCGGTGATGAAGGTCCTCCATCTTCCAGAACTGGCGGTGGTGTCATTTTTGCTGGTGATGTCTTTGTAGCTGCTTCTATTTGTTTTACGGTAAAGGTATGCTAACTCTTTGCCCAACCGACCTTAGTCGCCTTCTACGACATGCGCGGTACGGATACAGTGGTCCTATTGGACAGGGCCCGGAACCACACGGGTAATAAAAGATCCTGGTTGGAGCAAAAATTAGAACTTTGGTCCTATCGGAAATACTCATTAAAAAGGTGGGGGGAGGGGGGGGGGAGAAGCTGTACCTCCTAAATAACCTTTCTGTGCCAGAAAGTCCTAGATATATCGCACAAAAAAGAAAGAAGAAGCCACCAAGATGAAGACAAAGATGGGAGGGAGAGCTCTGTTGGATATGCGTCTTGTGACCAGTGTTGTGGGATTTCCAATAAATATCATCTTTACCCTCTCTTTCGTCTCCAGAGTAGTCTATTCGTGGGCTTTTCAAGTGGAGTTCTGAAGGGATTTTGTATGGGAAGCCCTCAGGGGAGCCTGTTATGTCTGCCTAAGACGTCTACATAAACGGCGGAATATTTTGGAGACATTTTGCAGATAAGAAACCGCTGGAGTAGACTACAAATAAGAGCACTCATAATTGTATTATGCAAGAACATGCCCAGAGGTATATCTATCTATCTATCTATCTATATATTTATCTATCTATCTATCTATCTGGCCATTTTGGTCTTGACTGTTTTACTATTACGTTAGACTGTGTGTGTGTGTGTGTGTGTGTGTTTGTGTGTGTGTGTGTGTGTGTGTGTGTGTGTGTATGTGTGTGTGTGTGTGTGTGTGCATGTATTTATGAAACTATGTATGAGTACGGTACCATCCTCATGTATATCAAAATTCTTGTTCCATAGACATAATTAGAACACATGTTTTGAATAAGTCATACACCAAATCCTATTAAATGGATGGCCATCATAACATTGTCACTTTAATTGTGCAAATTCTCATAAGTCTGCAAAGGGTTTTTAAGGTTACATAGAAATTATTCCGAGCACCTTATATGCATCCATAAGCACTTATAAATAACTATACGATGACGTACTTGGTCACTTCTGAATGAAACTTTAGATACGAAAGAATAGGTCCAGACGAATAATAATCTTCTGAAGCATTCACAGAATGGATACTACAACCGTTATGCATAAGTCACTGATGAATGACACGTTATACAATTTGCATTTTGTTAGGGCTATCTGTTTTCACAATAAGAGAGAATCTCTCTTGTCTAAGTTGAATATAAACACACGAAATGCCAAATGAGTAAAACTAAAAGAAAAACATGTTTAGGTTGAACGGATATGAATCTCTTGGCTTGATTAGCATAGTATACACTTATCAGAACAGTTCCTGAATTCTAAAATTATTTACTCTCTTTTTCATTCACAGGTACCCAGCACGCACACCGCTCACCCCCGTCTTCATGCGCATTCTTACACTCCCGAACAAACGAACATCCACGAAGGTATACACATAAAGAAATACCCTTTTAACGTGCGCGCACACTTAATCGGAGGTATATATCTAAATGTCAAGAAACGCTTTTTTTAACGGAATACAGCTGTCCGAAAGACGAGTATATTGGCTCTTACTGGGGACATATGTCTCAACAGGATTTGGCAGGATCTAGCTTCTGAATGGCTGTCTGTTACGCTATCATTAACGTTAAAGGACCACTCCCCCTCCCTCCCCCCACACACATACATCCATTTTCGAAGACATAAATTTTGAACTGCAAAGAGTAAGAGACGGCGAAGGTGATCCAACGTTGGGTCTCCCCCCCCCCCATAAAAAGGTGAGCATTTTAATTTTATTTTGCCACAGCCTGTATCGTTTTTATCTCGAAAGGAAAACCGTCGATTAGAAGCATACTATACCCCCCTTCCCCCTTTTGGCCCTTTTTGATACAACTTCATTTGTCCCTCTCTCCCCTTTCACGTGGAGCACAGGACACATCCCGTGCCTTCCATACTCTAGACTAGCGGATAACAAATTAGTTATGGCCAGCAGGACAGGTCCAGCCCACAAGGTAAGTTTGTCTGGCCTGCAGCCATGTCACCATGCTTGAAAAAACAACTCGGAAGGGAATGTTTGTAGCATGCTCAAGACTTGACCAGTAAAACGTTTTGACCATTTCATTGAACTCTACACTGCTGTTATGGACTTAATAACTTCTAGTTTATGTCGCTTACTCTTGTTAGGCTTTAATCTCCAGACCAATCTTTCATTTAATGCAACTGTGTACATGTATTCTATAGAACAAAATAATCACCCGGACATCAGACCCACTGTGAAAAATGTTTGATGACCCCTGCTCTGGACTCTAGAGATACATCTTTTAACGGAATGGCTATTGCAATTTACAGTGACAGCAGTACGATAAACTAACAAGTTATTAGCTATAGAAGGGGTTGGGGGTGGCCGGGGAAGGGGGGGGAGGGTCATAGAAAACAAACCCAACAACCCAACAAAACAAAACAAAAACAAAACCAAACCAAACAACAAAAAGAACCCACAACAACACCTAAAAAAACAAAACAAACAACAACCAAAAACACACACACTTTTTTTCTTCTAACGTTCTAGTGATTTCAGTCTGTTGTTGACAAATCAGTGCGGACAGACAAACATCTGTGAAATCTACATGCAAAATCAAGCAAAACCTCCCACGTTTTCAAAAAAACCATTCGCTTGGTTATACACAAGATAAGCATCAATAGCTGTCCAAGTGCATGGTTTCTTTGTTCGGAGAAACGACGATGAAAGACAAATCTTCTTCAGTAGAAATATGCTTCGTTGGTGTCTGAGGGTTTGAATAAATCATTGTATCTAATTAGAAATAATTTCACATTGTGTTCCATCGGCTTGCTTAGAGTAATCATTTTTTGATCAACCAAATTAAAACGCGGGAGTGCGTGAAAACAAAACTTGATTGCTTCTCCTTTTGCGTGGGAAAATGGCTTACTTTTTTCCCCTTATATCGTTGATAATTGCTAAATCATACAACCGAATGAAATATTAAAGCGAACTCTTTCTTCTAAGCGGTCTTTTCAATTCAAGCTACTCGGGATCAAAGCCAACAAATTATGGAGAGAGCTTGTGCGAATAGGAGATGATTTCGCGGAGGAATTCACTTTTACAAACACAAGAAATCGGAGAAATGAAAACCAACCCAGCCCCCCCCCCCCCCCCCCCCCTCCCCCCAGTGGCGCCACAACTCAACCGGTGGGAGGTTTGATCCTGAACTCGTCACTTTTGACAGTGGTGGGGTATCAGATAGGACATTTTGAATGGTAGTTCACACCTCAGAGCATTCTACGTATGTCTTTTAACATTTTGCCTCTCCCGTTTGCCTAACAGCATGCCTCTCTCTCTCTCTCTCTCTCTCTCTCTCTCTCTCTCTCTCTCTCTCTCTCTCTCTCTCTCTCTCTCTCTCTCTCTCTCTTTCTCTCTTTCTGTATCTAAATAAAGCAGATGTTAGATACCCTAGCTCCCCACGGCGAGGTAGGAATCAAAGATCTAGTGTGGAAAATAATTTCATGTTGGATATTTTAAAAAATTGTTTTTTGGTAAGTGTTTTACAGCGCTCGCAACTGCATAAGGTCATATGAGCGTGCGGGACACACCTAATATTTTCAGTTGGTAGGAAATTTCGAATTTTGCCCGGGTGGCGGCCGAAGCCTACTCTTATCGATTTTAGACCACCGTGCTAAGTTGCTTGCACACGGGCCCTTCGAGATTTTTCGCCCTTGTCCGAGAAGGCCAGGTGTGTCAGAAAGACAGCAGTATGGAGGAGCCAAGGAGTAGCAGTAGAAAGGCTGCAGACAGAGTCAGGAGCCCAGAGGAGAGGGCAAAGGAGGTGAGGGGGTGCGGGCAGAAAGTGGAAATGAAAGCAGACAACAAAACATTGTTAGAGAGCAGGAAAGGAGGTAAAAGGAGACAATTTTAGAGAAGAAATTTTTTCGGTCGCTACCCGGATTCGAACCCGGGACCTTTGAATGAGAGGCCAACACCTTAACCTCTAGGCCACGCGAGCCCCCCCCCCCCCCCCCCCCCAATGTTGGATATCAAAGATTAATATAACATGAAAATAAGTGAGAATTGATATAAAACGTGTCTTTTTGGTGGAACATTTTAAAACAGACTGTCTTGACGAACTGTTCAGTAGTAATTCCTTTCTTCGTGAACCCTTTTTATACTGTGCTCCAGTGTGTATGTAGCACTTAGCCTACGTCATATTTTCATGTTCCTGCCCAGATGTTACGGGCATTCATTTACATTGCTGCTGCCTCATTAAGACACAATCGACCGATGTCAACTTAGAGTGGGGATGAGCTTAGGATTCCCCCTTTCCACCCCCTACACACCCTCTAATGAACGTCAAGCTATACGTTAAAGATGTCATGTGGAATTTAAAACCGGCCTTTACATGCCCGCGGCGGAGCCGTTTGTTTGTAATAATAAATCACCTCCTCATTATGTTAGCAGTAACAAGACATTGAAATAAACTTCAAGGACGACCTACCCTTAAAAGACTGACCACGTCTTTGAAACGAATTTTTGTTTGTATATTCTTAAAGACAGCCTCTATACGTGTGTATCATTTCTGTAATAATGATAATAGCAGCTCGTCTGACAATGTCTGCAGAGTACGGTAATACATCTGCAGAGAATATTGCTCCAACGAAAAAGACAAATTTGAGAAATCAAAGGTTACAATGACTTGTAGCTCCTGCTGTGGCCGATGAGACCTATTTTGGCAGAGAAGAGTTTGCCACAATTTTAACATTTAATAATAATTTGACATTTGTTGTCTATTAGTATTATAAATCTCATGTTTTCGGTTAAATAATCCTATACAGACTTAGATGGCAGTTCCTGTTTCAACGAAACGACTCAGGTCCACCCACACTCGTGCGTAACGTTGTTATGGGGTGAGACCTGGAATTTGTCTTTGAACAAGGCTTTATAACCCAGAGCTTTGCCGGCAAATGCCACGGTGTGCACATTGTAGTTTGAGGTGAATATATAACAAATAATTAAGTTGTCAAGTGAAAAACAGACACAGGGATCCTACGACAACCATTTCATGATAGACTTGACTTGTTCTTATCTTTTTCTCCCGTTTTGACAAAGGCAGTCCGTGTGACTTGTCATGTGTGAACACCGACACAAATGAAAATAATGCTGTTGTTGTTGAAGAACGTGAGCTTAGATGTGTGTTTGGACCTGTGGATGTGAGAAAGGCGTGTGGTCAAGACGGTGTGCAACCCAAAATTATAACAATGTGTTCAGCACAACTTAGTTCCATTTACACTTATATTATTATTATCAACCAGTCGTTGTTGACACATGCTATTCCCACAATTTGGAAATGTTCTGAAAAATTACTGAAATGAATGACCTAAGACCAATAGCCTTAAAATCCGTTGTTATAAAATGTCTAGAAAAAAATGTGCAAAAAAGACTACGAACGTACATAGAACCCATCCAGGACCCTCTACAATTCGCATATCGTCACGGGAGAAGTGTGAAAGACGCCATTCTACTATTTCTTGACAACATAAATAGGCACTTAGACAAGCCAAAAACATACTGTAGGCTCCTGTTTGTTGATTTTTCGTCAGCTTTTAATACTATCCAGCCAGCTATCCATTTAAAGAAATTAGAAAACATAGGTGTTAACGTCAACCTAATATCATGGATAGGCAAGTTTCTTACCAACCGAACCCAGTATGTAAAGTTAAAACAATATTCTTCATCGACATGCATCACAACAAATACAGGGTCCCCTCAAGGATGTGTTTTGTCACCTTTTTTATTCACACTATACTCGAAAGATTGCCAAATAAACGACAGTAACATCCAGTTGATAAAATTTGCAGATGATCCAACCATAATTGGGCTAATTCAGGCTGACCATAGCGAAACCGTTTACCGGAATTTTGTACTTAACTTTTCTGAATGGTGTGAAAATCATAAGCTGGTTTTAAATGTGAAAAAACCAAAAGAACTTGTTGATTTTAGAATAAAGAAACTGCCCCTGCAACCACTCGAAATTAAATGTGAAAATATCCGGAAAATGTCAGACTATTCGTATTTGGGTGTTTCAATAGACAACAAACTCAACTGGCGTGTCCACACTTCTCAACTGCATAAACAAGTGTACAAAAGACTATTTTTTCTAAGGAAGCTAAATTATTTTAAAGTTGATAAAACATTGATGTCATATTCTACCATTTAACCATAGAAAGTATGATCAATTTTTGTACAAGAGCATAGGCCGGGAACACAAGACAACAAGATAAAGAAAAATTAAATCGATTAATACGGAAAACATGTAAAATTTCAACATCTACATTCCCCTACTTGGATGAATTGTACATAACAGCTGGCACTAAAAAAATTCATTCCATCTTTTTAGACAAAAAACGTCCCTTGTTCACTCAAATTAAAACAACAGTCAAAAGTAAAAGACCTAGGCTTCTGATCTGTAACAAAAAAAGATATAGAAGGTCGTTTTTACCATTATCTATCAAAATACTTCCATCTTAACAATCTTGTATAAGTATACTTACGACCTAAGAGCATGCATCAAAATAAAATTTGAGTGTGTATCTAGCTTAATATTATGATTATTATTGTTTATATTGCTGCTCATTTGTATTATGCATGTAATTGTAAGCCTACGTGTGTGTGCATGTGTGTGTGCGTGTATGTGTGTGTGTGTGTGTGTGTGTGTGTGTGTGTGTGTGTGTGTGCATGTGTGTGTGTGTGTGGGTGTATGTTTGTACACGTGGTGAAACAACAAACCAATGTGCCAGGATCTGGACAATAAAGATGTATCTTATCTTATATGGGTGACTTACTTGATTGTTTAATTACGTTAGACTTGTCAATAGAATCCAATATGGCCGTTGTAACTATGGGAACAGAATTCTTTTTTTCACAAATTTGATTACAGATTTTAAGACTCCTTACTGTGCTTGTTATATGCGTGAAATTTGGTAAAATTTGATCACCTATTAAGCGAGATAGCCCTAAAGTGTGCCCCCCCCCCCTTTTTAAGGAATAGGATCCAGATTTTGTTTCTCTGAAAATGGACTTATCTTTTTCATCACTTGACCTCTTCAATTGTACAGATGACAATCTCCCAAAGTTGATATGATGTCTCTGTACTTGTTTCTGATTACGAACCTTGTATGCTTCAACAATGTATGAATAGTGTTTCTCAAACGAAACTGACCATAGATCCTACGCTGTTCACCACAGCGATGTTTCTTGCAAACTGTTAGAAATATTACTTGTGACCGGGTATTGCTCAAGTTCTTGGGAGAATACTTTTTTAACAATTCGACCATAATCATTCTTTAATCATGAAAACAAACATTGGTTAGTAATTGTTTGCCGCATGCTCTGTTCGACAGGCTCACTTTGTCGCAGCACGCAAAGATCGTGGATTCGATTCCCGCCTGACAAGGTATTGCATCTTGCGGCAGGAATACTGTTTCCCCTTCAGCCATGGGTTGTCATTTTAAATATGTCAACGATGGTGAAAAATATTTACAAAAATCCCCCCCCCCCCAAAAAAAAAGCAGCCCTGTGCATTCCACATAGCTTGAGTCATTAAAGAAAATCTAATATAGACATGACACCGTCTGGCAGAAACAACAGAGAAATAACATCGCAGCAGGACCTTGCCGTGGCACCATCCACAGTCCCAAGGACCACGATCTGATCTCTCATTGTTAGTTAAAAATCGGACCGGTGCTTCGTGTTCAAACCCAGCTATCAGCTGATTGATGAAATCGACCTTCAGTTTCGAGTCGGGCCGGGGTCACCGAACGGGCGATCTTCGCCCTTGACCGCGACCCACACCAACCCCCTCCCACCCCCCGCTCCTCCGGACCAAACAAATCGGAAATGAAAACAAAACCTGTAGGAAGAGTAATTTGAGCATAATTATCCTTCAATCATGAAAACAGACACTCGTTAGTTGTCATCCGCCTGCTCTCTACATAGGGAAAATTACTCGCGTCAAACAGGAGGGGACACTTTTTCAGGACATCTCTTTGCGACAATACGACGATTTCTAATTACGAATCCGTTAATAATTCACAAATTCTACCACTAACGCTCGCACTAAGCGCTGAAGGCTGTGTCTGATACATTGTCGCTGTATGCCGATCGTGTCGCTTGAGCAATGGAGGCTATGATTATCCGGATGTCCGAAACTTGTTAGTGAAAGGGCAGCTCATGTGTTTGAGCTGATTGTCCAGGGGGAATAATTGATTTGATCCGAATTAATTGATTGAAAGATTGCTGCCTTTTTATGTGGAAGGTTGCAGCGTTCGATGTCTGATATCGCTCCAAACGTCTTCGCTTTTGTTTGTGTTTTGAATTACTATGTTTGAGAACTGCCCTCCAAGATCGCTTGCATGTGATTGTGAGCGCGTGGCAGGTTTGTAAGAGCATTCGAGTGACGCATGATTGATGCTCAGGCAAATAATATTATTGGAAATTCTTGGAAATTCTAGATCGATTAGTAAAAAATGAGGACAAAGAGGGAAGGTTTTGTCACTGAGTAGGCCTATACATCACATGGCTGCTAGTAGGGTACAGGTAGGTGAAGATGATAAACAGAAACAAATGCAATTTATTTTCTATTTTGGCTTCTAGAACACAGTGTGTTTGGGGAGTCCCTTGGGTTCTCCCTTCCCTTTGTCCAGTCCATCTGAGATGGACCTTATCTGCTCTAAGGTCCTGCTTCTGAGAAACCTTAATGGTTGGCAAGGTCGTTGAACTCAAGCCATATCAGAAGGACATGAAATGAAAAGGCAGATGGACAGATTGATGGGCAGTTGTTGAAGCAAAGGCACACGGATTAAGTGGATTAAGCAAATAGATAGCGTGACAACGTGATAGACATTAGGACTGATATGTTCCAAAGTATAGATGAATAGATTGGGACACTGGCATAGGAACATATTACAGGAAACTACATCGATGAATAAGTGAAAGCACATGGTACTATTAAACCGTGGCACTACATTATACAAATGGGGAAGATCTGATAGACAGATAAGTATAAAGATGTAGATAGATGAACAGGCCAAACCTGAGGAAGATCAAATATGTATATGACAGGAAGTGGGAGCTTTAGTCTGAAAATTTGTTCTTTAATGCACAAATACACATTTTGGTTAATTCTAAAGTGGTAATGGTTCGTGTTTTACTCAATTTTGGTTCAAATTTTGAAAATTAATTGTTTCCAAATAGGTAAATTGATTTCTCCATAATGACATATCTAAGGACCCTGTTAGCTGAATTTTATCAGCAGGAACTTTTGTTGAAAACAGTCAAAGATGACCTTCAAATGAGTCTTCTATTTTACAGTATTATGCTCAACGGACATCTGCTGTAGTCATTTGCACACAAGGTGAGCGGATAAGGGGCAGCACTGAACTTCGAGAGGCCTCAGCACTGGCGAAGATGACTGATGATGATGATGATATTATAATATGGTTTAATTTTCTCAATTTCATATCGATGTCTTCAGATTGGAAATTTAAGAAATAACTAGCAGATGTTGTTACTTTTTTATCGCTTAAAGTTTTGGAGCAAGTTCGTTTGAGCACCTTTGAATAAGTACATACTTATCTTAGGAAATTCTAAGTTTTTAGTGACATTGCCCCTCCCCTCCACCCTCCATATAAAAAAGGTGGGTGACATCCTCCCCCCTCCTCTCGTCTCGTAGCCCTAAAGATATATGTTAAATTAAATAGAAGCGATACCAGCGTTACTGGCCGTAAAGCATTCATTCCTCGAATACTCTTAGGTTTGGAAGTAAGTTTAATGTTTTACATTTTCAATGAGACACGTAATGGATGAGTTTAAGCGACACGCTAGAAATATTATGAACGCATCAGAGAGCTCATTCGTGCATCTTTTTAAAAGGCAAGATCTAGGAGCTCTGTCTTCGAGACCACAAGCTTTGTTTGAGTTGAGAGACAAAAATGCCCCCTAGTTTCATTTCGATTTAGTTGGGACGCTTCGTCAACATCACAATAGAGGGACCCTTTCATGTTTGAAATTTCAGCGTTAAAATCAAAACAGCCAACTCGTGAGAAAAATACATTCAGATCGTCTGGCAAAACTTGATTCTCTCCCTTTTCCCCGCTGCCGTGGGTTTCATCCTGGCAGCACAGCCGACTAGGTCTCAAATCAACCCACACGGTCTAACTTCATTCGATCTGGTCTGTCCTTCAATTCGGATTTTATATCTATTTGGGCTTGCTGTTCATTTGTTTTTCTGTTGTTTTTCTGTTTTGCTTTTTCTCTTTCTTTTTACTCTTTAATGCGTGTTGTTGAAACTTAGCAATGTTTCGTTTTCTTTCCCGACAAACGACACTATAGTTACAAAATTATGCCTTTGTGTCTTTAATGAAAGAACTTTTTATCACGCAATATTGTATGCGAGAACACATTCAGTTTACTCTTTCAAAACTAAACTATTCAGCAATAGCAAATGAGTATTTTAAAGGTTTGTGTACACTACCAATATTTCAAAACACATTCACAATGTAAATAAAGAAGAGAGAGAGAGAGAGAGAGAGAGAGAGAGAGAGAGAGAGAGAGAGAGAGAGAGAGAG
>NW_004797365.1:474711-476476 GCF_000002075.1 Aplysia californica
ATCTTCTGCAGAAACCAATAACAAAATTACTGCCCTTGACCTCATTACTGGCACTGATGTTGGCTTTAAATCCACGCCTATTTTCCGTTCCGGAAAAGGGAGACAAACAGTGTAGAAAACTTGTAGACTTATACTTATTTTAAAAGGGATGGAGGAGTTTTTATCTAATACAGAACGAGCAAGAAAAAAAAACAAAGGGAAAAATAAAAGAACAATATTTTAAAAAAGAGAAAAGAAAAATCAAATTCAAGACCGGAACAGAATAATGAACGGGAAAAAGGCAATCGTAACTTTGTTTGTGGGAGTTTCGGCAAGGTCATATATTATGCGCGCGCTCGTGTGTTTGTGTGTTTGTGTTTGTGTGTGTGTGTGTGTGTGTGTGTGTGTGTGTGTGTGTGTGTGTGTGTGTATGTGTGTGTGAAGGGGAGGTGGGAAGTTGATGAAGGTCTTTAATGTAGCAGGTTCTAGTTTCAGTTGGAGTCTTTTCGTTTCTTGTTTACGTTTAAAGTTACAGGAGGTACTTCCGGCATGTTTGAAGTACGTCATAAAGCTCTACTTCGGCAGTATGCGCTTTTAGAAGCCGTTTTTAAAATTGAATACATTAAGTACATTTGTGACTGAGGGTTAGAAAGTTGTGGACCTAATTTCTAAGAAGAAGTTAGGAGTTTGGTACCGCATGGGATCCAGATGAATTGTCTTGTCATACCATGTTCAATTGGACTACTTTCTGCCCACTGTCCAGACAGGTTATCAAGTTCTCCGCCTAAAAAATGATCTACATTGCTTCTAATAAAACTTTATCAGTAGCAACAACTAGTTTATATTTTGAATTTTTGCCCTTTACTTTGGCTGAGAACACTCGCAATAACTTGTACTACTTCTACCATCATGTCAGTTTTGTTAATGAACTGTCTGTTTCATAATATGCCCACTTGCTGCAGAGTTCTCAGAAGCCTTTTTGATGAAGACTTTCAAAACAATGTTTCGATCCTTTTAAATGCTTTTTCTGACTACTGTTACGATATCTCCAACAACGCTCAACTTCCCAGATATTTTGCTCACCACACACGGCATGCAATCAACAGAAACATTGATATACAACATTGGGCTGAAACACACTGCCTGTTAGACCATAACTTTCTTATTTTTAACACTTTTTGTACTCACGACAGGCAAAAAAGCTTGGAATCTCAGATGCAGTTTTATTCATTTTTCAGGATTGTCTCCGTTGTAATCCATACTCTGGTCTGAGGGCTCTCGTGGCCTAGAGGTTATGGTGTTCACCTCTCATTCAAAGGTCCCGGGTTCGAAACCGGTAAGCGACCGAACAATTTTCTCCTCTAGAATTGTCTCCTTTCGCCCCCCCCCCTTCCTGCTTTCTAGCAATGCTCTGTCGTCTGCTTTCGTCTTCTCTTTCTGCCCCTTTCCCCTCCCCCTTTTTGCCTCCTCCTCTGGGCTCCTGACTCTTTCTGCAGCCTTTCTACTGCTACTCATAGGCTCCTTCTTACTGTTGTCTTTCAGCCACACCCGTGATCCTGTGGTAGGAAAGATCTACACCTAGCCTTCTCGGGCAAGGGGGGAAAAATCACGGAGTGCCCGCGTGCAAGTTGTGCACGTTAAAGATCCCTTGTAGGTCTAAAATCGATAAGAGTAGCCTTCAGCCGCCACCCGGGCAAAATTCAAACTTTCCTACCAACTGAAAATATTAGGTGTGTCCGGCGCGCAGTTGCGAGCGCCGTAAAGCACTTACCACCTCCCCCCCGAA
>NW_004797365.1:477828-480463 GCF_000002075.1 Aplysia californica
ACCCCCCCCCTCACTTCTGAGAGATGGAGAGATAGTCAGGGGTGGGCAATGACCCTTCGGTTATCAGTCCCTCCTCACGAGTACAAGTCCACCGGGTCCTATCTTGAACGAAGACTTAACAAGAGGAAACGAATCGCAGCGTAAACATTGATTGGTTTTGCTGTCGTTGGAATCCAACGCTCTACTGAGCGCAGATAGGCCGTTTCGAAGCAGGAGCTCACTGCGATCTGGTATAAAGACGACCGATAAAGGCAATGAAGAGTGCAGCAATAGGTAGTGGTTCTATTCACTCTCAACTCCTCTGTTCACCAGGGCAGAGCTTATCGTATTAAATTATAGAAGAGTGAAATAGCTATGATAATAAGCTTGTACTAATATCCATTCAACCTTGATTGAGCTAATAACTGCTTTCCAACCGAATGTTGCAATTTCTGAAGTGGATTTTCCACGTAAACAGGTTTCGTGCGTACAGGCCATTCACTTCAGGCAGAAATAATCTCTCTTAGGATGACTTTTGCAACCAAAATTCGTTGAAAATGAAAAAAACAAAAAACTTCCTACTTCTGATAATCATATCTTTTATTGACACCCCGAGAAAAAGGTATGGTTTCATAGAAACCACTGATAGTATTGCATTGGTCTACATTTTCTGTTCTGTTATGACGGCTCATATTATGGCGAATTAATCAAAGTGAGCAACAACCCCCCCCCCCCACCCCCCAAAAAACCTACCCCAAAACAAACAACAACAACAAGCAAACAAAAAAATAAACGTACAACCAAAATCAAGCAAACAAAATGGTGGTGGCGGTGAAGCAAGGAAACTGTCGATGTTATGCATTATTTTGTGTCTCTTCAGATGTTTCATTATTCTCAGTGGTATGTCTTTCTCTTTCTTTTTCCTGTAAAGATTGATTACGACTTCCGTCTTCTGTTAGCTGAAGTCTTCTACAGTCTTTGATACTATGTTGAGGTCATGTCTCTCTTGTCTGCACTTTTGTGCCGTTGAGGTCATATTCTTTTGTCTTCCTTATTCTTGAACTGTTGGCAAAGGATGTAGCTCTATTTTCTCATCTTCCCCAGAGGTGAATTTCTCTTATCTATCTGAGTGTGCTTTGCATGAGCAAGGGAATTAGGTTAAGAACTCTGAATCTTTCCAGCACATTTGTTTTAGTAATATCACTTTGATGCATTGCTTTTCTAAGAAACCTCCGCAATTAATTCCATCTTTTTGGACAATGAGCATCCCTTGTTCTCTCAAATAACAATATCAGACAGAAGTAAAAGACCTAGGCTTCTGATTTGTAACAGAGAAAGATACAGAAGGTCATTCTTATCTCCATCTATCAAACACCTTCCATCTTAATCATCTTGTTATAAGTATACCTATGATCTTAGAGCATGCATCAGAACACCGTTGAGTTACATTCAGAAAACAGAGTATGTGTCTAGCTTAACATTATTCCTGTTAATATTACTGTTCATTTATATTATGCCTGTGACTGTTAGCCTGTATGTGAATACAAGCATACTGCGTGTGTGTGCACGTTTGTGTGTGTGTGTTTGAGTTTGTGTTTGTGTCTGTGTGTGCGTGTGTGCATGTTTGCGAGTTTGCGTGTTTGCGTGTATGCGTGTGTGCGTGTGTGCGTGTATGTGTATGTAGGTACTTGGTGAAACGATACCAAATCGTCTAACATAATATGACATCATGATTACCCCTCCTTTCAATTTCGGCATCGCAGAGAGTGGAGATGGCACTAAAATGACCAAAATTGAGTCGATAGCGCCGTAAAACACCTACTCAATCAATCATATAAAGAGAGTGGAGAACCCGGATATAAGTAGTAGGTCAAGTAAGTTCCGAATGGAAACCTCAAGTAGATCTGTGCCCCAATATAATATAGTTAAACATGTTCTAATAAGCGCTGAAGGGTCTTTGCCCTCAACTTCGTGCGTGCAATATTCCTTTCAGCTTTCAGTATGACCTCATTCCGCTATCGGTTAAACTGCATACATTTCAATCCCCACAAGTAAAGCCACCTGTATTGGCTTATACACATCAATTATGCAAAAGCTAGAGTGAAGTACCACGGTAAGTGAGAAGCGTTGGGAATATTGTCTTCTACACCTCACCCCCAACAAACACAAAATGTTTTCCACTGGGCAAATGTTATTACAAACTTAATTACACTATATGGTGTTTCCAGAAAAAAACAAATGTCCCCACGTCTCCCCTGTATAAAAAAATGAAAAAAACAAACATTTTTTCCGAAGAAGCTCATGCATCTTAAAGTTAATAGATCATTGCTGTCCATATTCTATCATTCAGGCATAGTATGTTTGATCAATTTCTGAATGAGAGCATGAGTCGGAAATAGAAGCCATCAAAATAAAGTAAAACTGAATCTAATTAATACGGAAAAGCTTGCAACATTTCAACATCCCAATCCTTATTCCATACATCCCGTTTATTATTTTCCAGCTTGCCACGACCGACAATCATGTGAAACATTATATTAGAATCTAGATACTGAATGAAACTTTTTTGTGTTTTTGTAAATGGCAAATTACCCTCAGTATTTGTACTGGTAACGGGTTAGCTACGTCAATTTTCTGTGAATTTTAAAAACTTTCG
>NW_004797365.1:480903-483307 GCF_000002075.1 Aplysia californica
GCCATATAGTTTATTCGTTACCTTTTGCTTTTATGCTGCGCGGAGAAAATTCAGTGTTTATTATCACATCAACAGGGAGGTGGGAGTAAGTTTTCGTGAACGATGAAAATTTGTGTTAAATGTTAAAAGTTTGAAGATTAAATGTATCTAATAGAAGAGTTTCGATAAAAGTCCTTGGGAAAAAAGAACTTTTATGAATACAGGGTAAAACTTTGTACATCGTTTATAGTCAGTCTGCCACTGTCTCACACTTCTTTGTTAGTTCTTGTCTTTTTAGTTCTGATGTTTTTCTTCTCCTTGTCATTCTGTGACTCAGTACGAAAATGTGTATGTGTTTGTGTGTGTGTGTGTGTGTGTGTGTGTGTGTGTGTGTGTGTGTGTGTGTGTGTGTGTGTGTGTGTGTGTGTGAGAGAGAGAGAGAGAGAGAGAGAGAGAGAGAGAGAGAGAGAGAGAAAGAGAGAGAGAAAGAAAGAGAGAGAGAGAGAGCAGGAGAGAAATAGATAGAGAGAGATTGAGTGATCGTGAGAGACAGATATCGATACATAAATAGAGATAAAGAGATAGAAATAAAGAGACAAAGAGAGAGGTTTCGTCAGATACAGACAGATAGTGAGAGATCGGTATCGAATGGTAATCGATTACATTTTATTGCAAATGTTGGACGAAAATGGGTTGAATCATGACTGAACAAAAGTGGGACAAAAACGAGTATTGAAACGAAGATGTCGGACGAAAACGGAAGTACTGATCTAATCTGATCTGATTTGATCTTATCTTATCTTACCTTATCTGATCTTATCTTATTTCTCGTGCAGAGGATATCCAATTCACACATACATTCTAGCAAAGATAGTACATAACAAGATGGGCCACTCAGCCAAAAAAGTGTCCGCAGGAAGTTCGCTCTTTGCTTCAGATGGCGCTGCAGTCTGTTTTGAAGCTCTCTTTCGTTTTTCCAGAAGAAGAATAGGAATAGCACCTCCTTGCGAGCGCAGATCGACTGCTGTTCATCAGCAGTTCGGGTTCGTTCAGTGTGGAGTTTTAGGTTTTTAAAAATTTTTAATGACCTCTAGCCTTTCATTCTTAAGTCAAATTAAACGAAGAAAACAATCACCGTTTCCTCCGAAAGAGGTTTTTTTGTCAGCGTAACCATTTTAAAAAAGCGTTCTTCCGAAATTCCTTCAAAAACTTGTTAGTTTCACTTTGATTTTTTTTACTCAAGTAGGATAACTCTGTTCGCAAAAGGTGCGCTTTTGCGAAGAGGGCGCCACCGAATTTTGAGGACACTTTTTTAATTGGCTCAAAGAGAGAAGTGGCCCCTCTTGTTATGTAGACTCTTTGATTCTAGCAATGAACACTATGCTTCTGTTCTCTTACTTTGGGTAAATGCAGACCTGCATGTTGTGTGCGAACTGTATAGAGATAAACAGGCATGAACAAGTCGTAAGTCTGAGATTCTTTTTTAGATCATGGTGTTAGAGCTATTTTAGATCCTGTTGTTCAGAGAGACTGATAGAGAGAGGCAGAAAGAGAGAGAGAGAGAGAGAGAGAGAGAGAGAGAGAGAGAGGGAGGGAGGGAGAGAGAGATATATAAAAAGAGAGGGATAAAGAGAGAGGAAAAAGGAGAGAGATAGATAGATAGATAAATAGAGAGAGAGGGAGAGAGAGAAAGAGAGAGAGAGATATATCTATCTATATATATATATATATATATATATATATATATAGAGAGAGAGAGAGAGAGAGAGAGAGGAAACATCATTATGCCCCTAAACCCTTTTTTCACGTTTGAGCCCGTGAATACCCCCCATCTCCCCCCAAAAAATACCCACTTACCCTCTCTCCATCCTCTCACCACTCACACCCAGCACTACAATTCTACCTACCCCAAGCCTTTGATTTCTGGTTATAATGGATTGAACAGCCAGTGGTACCTTTGGACTGGTCAAAACGAAAACACAAACTCAGCCCAATCACCTCATCAACCCCTCCCCCCTCCCCCCCAAAAAAATGACCCCATAAAAACAAAAAAACAAAACAAAAAACCACAAACAAACCAAAATTAAAAACCAAGACCATAACAAAACTGTAAAAAACAAAACAAAACGCAACAACACCCGTCCTCCCCCTCCCCCAAAATCAACTAAACTAGCTAAAAGTATCCACCAAAGCTGAACAAAATCCTTGAGTTATGATCTAGACTAGAACTTCCATTTCCCTGTCTGTCTGCCTGTCTGCCTGTCTGCCTGTCTGTCTGTCTGTCTGTCTGTCTGTCTGTCTGTCTGTCTGTCTGTCTGTCTGTCTGTCTGTCTGTCTGTCTGTCTGTCTGTCTGTGTCTGTCTGTCTCTGTCTCTGTCTCTGTATTTGTCTGGCGGGGCAGTGTGGGGGGGGTCTGTGAACCCCC
>NW_004797365.1:483544-491107 GCF_000002075.1 Aplysia californica
TCTGTCTGTCTGTCTGTCTCTCTCTCTCTCACTCTCTCTCTCTCTCTCTCTCTCTCTCTCTCTCTCTTTCTCTCTCTCTGGCCTCGTATGAATTGGCGACACTAACGAACGTTTCAGTCGAAGCAAGGCCACTTTTAAGGGTGGCCTTTCATTGAACCACAGACAATTAGTGGCTCAAATTTAGAACGTTCTGTCGCTACTTATTTCGTGTTGCTTCAGATGGCAGGCCAATTGACAAGAATAGACAAGTCAAAGTTACAATTCAGCTTTAAATGATACGCACAGGGCAAAAAATAATTTCAGTGAAATTAAAATGAAAACTGTAGGCAAAACAATGCTAAAAATGAACAGGTTATATAACATTTCCTTGCATTATTCTTATCAATGCTTACATATTGAACAAATTAATGATATTCATACAAATGAAATAAAAATAAAAATAATAAGTGAATATAAAAACATTCTGCTATGCTCGCCGTTCAGAGCTGTTTTTTTTCGGCAAGTCTTAACATGTCTCAGTCAAGGACGCAAATGCACCCATTGTGCACTAGGATGCCACTTGACATTGATTTGAATTTTTTGAGTCGTCACGCTCACTAATCACTGGACAATATGGAGCCCCAAGGAGAAATTATTGAGTGATGGGTGTGGTTAATGCACCCCCTCCCTGATGATTACATTTGGTGTAAAATGTAAAACTCCAGAGCCTTTTTAAGCCTTTCACTGTAAAAATGGGGAAACAGGGTTCTTAATTATAAGCCTACTCTAAAATAGCTAAGCAGAAAATCATAACCACGCCAATAAAGTAAACCCATGGCAAAATTGCATTCCAGAAAAACTCTATACAGAAATTCGAAAACGGATGTTGATGCTTCTTCTTCAAGGACACAATAAGACACATTAACGAGCTAGGGGCGTTTTAGCAGCCATATAGTCCATAATCTGAGGCAACCTTGTGCATTGCAATATGGGAGATTTCGTGATTTAGTGCCTTTGTTTCATTTTAAAATCTCACCTTCGAGCTGATCAGAAACGCCATTTTTTCCGTGTTTCAGGTAATAACAGGATCTAAAGAAAATGCCAAACAAGCAAACTGCAAAATTAAAAATTAGATGGGAGTAGCAACACAACCACAAAGCGCAGCAACAATGAACACAACAACAACAGCAAGAGCATTAATAACAACAGCAACAACTATAACAGCAACATGTATTCTAAACGGTGTCCACACAATATGTACTTCCAAAGCCAAAAGGAAACTAAAGAATAATGTGGTTTCTGCTCCAATAAGAAATTTTCAGGAGCATCATAAAATTAATACGCATCACAAATATTATGACATTAATCACTTGAGCGTACATTGACGTACGAGTGGAGACGTAGGAAAATCGAAGTACATATTTTAGGTACTCTACCGTTTCATATTAATTCTGTGGCGACTTTGTACATTTTGATGTGGGTGAGCCCTTGATTTAATGCTTTGGTTTAAACAAGGTTCGATCAAGGCACCTCGTAGACACGGGTCGTTTCTTCCCTGTCTGTGGTAATAACTGGGTGTGGGTTACTGTCAGAGGAGATGGATTGGTCGGGTCAACGTTGGCCACGTGCCGCCTTCGCTTTCTTTATACTCTTTACACGAATAGATCGATTTATTCAGACAGTAGTTGTCATAACATTATTTCAGGGAGCATAATATTTGAGTTACATTCAGCAAAGCGATGACGCCATAGCTGTTTTGCCATTTCTTAAATCAAATTAAAGCGTGAATGTGATTTGGAGGTATTACTCTTCTCGAGAAAAGTACTATTACCCTAGTCTTTGGGTATCTTTCAAATGAAACTTCGAAACGAACCGTAACAATATACATTATATTATTATGTATTTTTGAACCATTTAAAATGATATATTAACTATCAAATTATCTTTGTAGTTATCCGAATCGTGTTCTTCTTCCGCTTACATTTTTGTTAGAAAACACAAGACACTAAACTAGTGTGACGACGAAGGTTTCATTCCTTCCCTCCAATCCCTTCGCATCCCATCCCCTTGATTAATATTTTGAGCCACCAAACAATATCTTGTTACTAACACCGAACATTTAGGAAATTTCATGATTTTGCTAAAATTACAAACGTTTGTATACCCTGACAGGCAGGATGGGAGCTTGCCTCCCAAATGATCTAAGTAGTGTCAATGGAGGTAAAAACAGCTACATACCTAAAACACGTCCCTCCCCAAAATACAAGAGACCCAACCAAAATGAATAAAAACGAACACTTTTGTATGGGGCTGGTGTTTCATTGATTTTAGCGCATTCAGGATTTCAACTTTCATTTTGTGATTTCGAGTATTCCGGAAAATATTTGAATATTATTATTGTGTCTTGTCTGAGATCTGTCTTTGGTATTTTTTGTCGAAGGTTTTCAGGGTTTTTTTTTCTGATAAATGTTGGTGGCTTGAGAGTGCCGCTGGTTGGTCTTACTTTTTTGCCCATTCATTTTGTTTTTGTGTGTCGGTCCTCTGTAGTAACTATACATTTTATTTATGTTATCATTGCACATCTAAAACAAATAACAAAACAATAATAATGTGTCCTTTTAGGAACGAGAATACAGATTTCGTCATCTTGCACCACGGTAATTTGAAACAACTATAAGCCTATCAAACGTATACATCGACACTAGCTCAAATCAATGATGCGATGAAGTTTTAATAGTGGAATTGGGAGGGGGGGGGGGAGTCACCTCACCTTTATACACCAAAAGGATAGCCTTGTAGATAACGGAAATTGAATCTTTAAACAATAAAATTCGTGTTTTTTTAAATAGTAGAGGGTTTTACGGTGCTCGCAACTGCATAAGGATTCGTATCTTTAACAAGCAAAATACTGACCATGATGAAGATAAACGAATCGTTCACCATTGCTAGAGTCACTATAAAGCAAAAAGAATAAAAAAATCAGTCTCTTGAAATAAAACAACCACCTTTCTCCCTCGCCCACACCCCCTCCTCTATCCTTGCTAAACTCTTTTGTAAGAAACAAAAAAGAAATAACCACTGAATCGATACACTATGTACCAGGCATTAGTGAGTGACGTCAGGGCTCCATTTTCTCCCAGAATTGTTCGCGTGCTCCCCGACCGTGACCCTAGGGGCAGGCAAACATTATTTCATCCAATCCGCTGAGACGACGAGCGAAGGATATTAGTGGAGGAAAACCCAATAAGCCGCAATATCTTCTTTTCCCGGTCCGCACCACGGCATAATGCATTCAGTAATCCCGTATTTGTTGACGTGCACATTCTTTGTTCCTTCCTGGCCCGCTTTGCTGAAAGCGGCTTGGATTTGATAAACTGATAGAGCGGTTATCATATCCATTTTAGGCGAAAGCTTTGCCGGCCGTCCATTCCCTTTTTTATTTGGATACAACCGAAGCTTGTAGTAGTATCGATTTTGTTGATCTAAAGGAAAAGCAAGCAGATGGTAAACGGGTTTAAGAAAGGCTTTACCGTAAGTAAGGGTAAATCTGATACCGCTTTTGCTGTGCTGCTGTTTTTATGTTGGAATTTTATAAGGTATCACAATATACGAGGGTCGTTCAAAACGTTTTGCCTCCTCTCCAATAACTTCTAAACTATTCAAGATATCTTCATGAAATTTGTACACAATTGACTTTCAATATATATACTCTCACCCCCCCCCCCCCAGAATTATGCTATGATGTTACACCTTTATGCTATTGCTGTTTACACCATGGAAGCTAGGGTACATTGTCGGCGAGAAAATGGCGTCCAGCAAACCTATGAATGTGCGCTTATAGCAAAGAGCTGTTATTGAGTTCCTTATTGCAGAGGAAGCTGCACCCATCGATGTTCCCATGCGAATAAAGCTTTTATATGGTAAAGCATGTGTAGATGTAAGTACTGTTCGAAGATGGGCAAAGGAGTTCGCTGCAACCAGTCCAGCAGAGACAGATTTGCATGACCTAGCTCGTTGAGGTCGTCCCAACTCTGCCAGTGATGTTCAACACGAGGAGAGAGTGAATGAGATCATCCAAGTAAACCGGCGGATTAAAGTAAGGGATGTCAGTGAAGTGCTAGGGATTTCTGAAGGGAGTGCTCAGTGTATTATCCATGGTGTGTTGGGTTACAGGAAAGTGTGTGCACAGTGGGTTTCCCACATGTTGTCACACAAGCTGAAATTGAACCGAAGTCAAGTTAGTGATGAGCTCCTGGCTCGTTATACCGATGAGGGTGAAACTTTCTTACGTCATATTGTCACCGGAGACGAGACTTGGGTACACCATTATGACCCAGAGAACAAAAGACAATCGAAAGAATACAGGCACACTGGCTCACCGAGCCCCAAGAAATTCAAAGTTGTTTCATCAGCAAAGAAAGTGCTTATGACAGTGTTTTGGGACTGCAATGGTTTGATTCATATAGGAGTTTTGGAACAGGGTTCCACTATCAACTCTGAACGATATATTGAGACCCTGAGAAAACCTAGAGCACAGCTGTCACGAGTTCGGCCTGGAAAAAATGCAATTTTGCACCACGACAACACCCGTCCATACACGAGTCGACAAACTCAAGATGCCATGAAAAGTCTCAGATTTCAACAGACCTTACGCACCCATCATACAGTCCAGACCTTGACCCATCATACAGTCCAGACCTTGACCCATCATACAGTCCAGACCTTGCTCCATCTGACTTTTATCTTTTTCCTAAGTTGAAGGAGTACCTCAAAGGAAAACGTTATGCAGATGACGATTTTGTTCAAGAAGATGTGCGTCGCTGGTTCAGAGGAAAACCACCTGAATTTTTTGCCGACGGCATGCGACAACCCATTCGACGTTGGCGGATCTGCATCGACAAAGAAGGCGACTATGTTGAAAAGTAAAGGTACTGTCAGGTAGCAGACGTTCTAAGCTTTCATTTGGTGTATAACTTTTGTATGCAGCATCAGTAATAAAGAAATTATGAACTTGGAGGGAAGACATTTTGAGCAACCGAGTATTATAAGATATTATAATATGGCACAGATTATCGATGCCGTTTTTCAATACAAGAGTTACTCAAGAGGTGGGGCTTCAGAATTAAACGTTCATCTCCAATGGGACCGAGTCAAATAGCCAGAGACTAGAGAGCCTTGAAAACTCCATAAAAACAGAAATTCAAGACCATATTTTTGAGGGTTCGAGCCATTACCATCCCCATCGAAGCCTGGGACGTTGGACGTTTTGGTTTATACTCAAATTACTCCTCATATCTCTTGCCCACCCCGAAGTGTTTTCTCCCACATGCCAAACCCTTGGAATAGAATTAAAATAATGAATCCTACAAGGTGTGTCACACTTCACGTTTCAAAAAATACTTTAAAATAACAACATCTCCGCAGGTCCCTCCTAGAAGGATGTTTGATTTAACACATGTTTTAAACAATTTTAAATACACTTAAATCTCTAATCCAGTTTATATATTCTTTTTCTTCGATCTCATAGAGCGACATGGCATGATTTTAGAGCAATAGAACCCCCCTCCCTGCTCCACTCCTCCCAAAAAATAATTAAAAAGTTAATAAAATAATAAAACAACACATGCTTGACAGCGAATTCATACGGAAACTATTTGTCCCCTATATCCTTCCCAGTACACACATGTATATAATATATATCAACGTCCTCTGTGTAAATGAAACGTTTTTCGTCCTTACGTGCTAACCATATCATTATGAGCTTGATTAGAAATTGGGAACCTGGGGAAGTTATAATAATAATAATAAAAATAATAATAATAATAATAATAATAATACTAATATTAATAATAACGATAATAATTATACTACTACTGCTACTGCCACTGCCACTGCCACTGCCACTGCCACTGCCACTGCTACTGCTGCTGCTACTACTACTACTACTACTACTACTACTACTACTACTACTACTACTACTACTACTACTACTACTACTACTACTACTACTACCACTACTACTACTACTACTACTACTACTACTACTACTACTACTACTACCACTACCACTACTACTACTACTACTACTAAATAGCACAATCAATAAATTAACTTTCGTATAGTCCTACATTCGGCTCTGGACAGCTAAAGTCGTAGCTGAACGACTCTTAAAAAATCAAAATTGTGTCATCATCTTCCTAGGTCTCTCTCATAAGGTTGTATGATTTTAACACTACTTTTAACACTGAATAATATTTCAATATTCCTCTTCGATTTTATAACTCGACAAGACTTACATGAAGAGCAAAGAAATCCCCCAAAACAACAATCGCTTGAGAGTGACTTCATGGGAGTAATAATTAATCTCATATCATCTACCCAATGTACACGTATATTAACGTCCGCAGTGCAAATGGTGAGTTCTTAGCCGTAATCCACAAAAGGTGAGATCGATTATCGTTTGGGGACATGGGGAAGTTATAATATCATCAATAAATTAATTCCTTCTTTCTTCTTTCATACAATACCATATTCTGCTTCGGTTTGTTGGCACAGGTAAAATCGCAGCAGCGCGACTCTTTAAAACAATCTAAATTGTGTCGAAGCGAGCGTAAAACAGTTGCCGTCACTTGCTTTCCCCCTTCGTAATATGGCTACTAAAAAGGGGTAAACACGAACAGTGACATACAGAACAAACTGACAAACAGCACGTATCCAGTTGTCCTACCATCAATTTGTGATGAATGTTTAAACGGCTCCGTCACTTTGTTGTATCCCAGACGCGATGCTTGATTTCTAGAACATTTGCAACAGAGCCAGACAGAAGATAAACAGGTCTTCTAACGAGACACAAATGGCAACAAACACAAGACCTTTGGGTAAGCACACTCGTTGCGTCTTGCTGAGCTCAAGTTATCCCCTCCCTCCAAACTTTTCAAATTCAACTCACGTTCTGTCCACACAGTGTTTACGAAACTGCCTTTTCTCGCCATACTGTTGTGATATTATATTGTATGTTGGACGTTATGCCTTCCTCAACACTCTAGGGTGTCTGAGAAGAAAGAATATCGATAAATCGTACATTGCTGATGCGACTTATCCAAGTCGGTGGACAGCCATAAAAAAATATACTCCAAACAACCCCAGCCCAACAACGTCATCATTAAGGATTCGAACCATGGTAATTCTCATTGCTGTACAAAATGATCCCAATGAAACTAGTGGTGAACTCATCTACACGGGAAATTACGATACGTTTATAGATAGTTGGCCATGAGCTGTCTTCATGTTTTCTTTATTGCTTCTAAAAAATGAGCTATAATATTCTGCAGCCGAACGATGCCAGGTCGTACTGTTGTGATTGTTTTTCCTGTGCTTTGTTGCGCACAAGCATAGCTAATGATATGTGTCACGACGTGTTGCAATCAGCTGCTCTTCACTTTTGGGACATAGGGAGTTGCTGGAACTATCTTTAAGTTTGCTCATTTGTCTTGCTTTGGATGAAAAGAATGTCCATCTATCTTGAATAAAAGTTGAGATACGCGAGGGAAAGAGGTGAAAAGGGGAGGGGGGGGGGGGGGGGGC
>NW_004797365.1:491207-493459 GCF_000002075.1 Aplysia californica
GGGGGGGGGGGCGCCAGGTTTCAGAGGTAAAATTAGCGAGAAATTGGCCGCCTAAGTTTGGTGATTTTCGAAGCTTGAGCGGCCTTGGGAGCTGCAAATTTACATTTTTGTGTGTCTTTGTTCTACGTTTGTCTAGTAAATTCCACCCTGAAATGTTCCCTTAAATGGACATAAAAAGTGCTGACCCCCTAAAAAATGTCATTAATTATTGTTTATAAGAATGGCCATTTTTTCGACTTCACCATTTTGAAGAACGGCTGACTCCACTACGATGCCCCACAAATGGTTTTACCGCTGACTGGGCCTTTGCACGTAAATATCGTATTGGTCTGCCCTAAAAAAATAGTCTGTAGGTGTTTATTCGCCCGTCAACACAAACTACATCATTAAAGAGACTGGCTTCGACCATGCTAGCCAGGACCAACCCGGGCTAAGAGGAATACAACATCCCGCTGGCCCGGTGGAAAGCCCGAGGTGTCCAACAGAAAAGCTCCCCACTCGGGAATCGAGTTCTGGTCTCCTGTGTGTAACTGCAAAGCACCTAACCACAGACACTGGTCTCTGTCCTTTGAATTTTCCCGCAGTGAGAGATTGTCTTCTCATTCTCGTCTGGGCTGTCCTCTCAACAGTTTTTCTGACTGAGACTAGCCGAGGCATTTTAGCTTTTACCACTAAAAAACAACAACAACGTCTTCTCCTGTTTCCTTAAATTGTTGTTTGAAGTA
This sequence comes from Aplysia californica, assembly GCF_000002075.1. Taxonomy (NCBI): domain Eukaryota; kingdom Metazoa; phylum Mollusca; class Gastropoda; order Aplysiida; family Aplysiidae; genus Aplysia; species Aplysia californica. The sequence goes on from NW_004797365.1 coordinate 491,933, forward strand.
CTGTAATAACCTCACTTGTTGGGTTTTTCAGTGTGAAATTCATCAATATACGTGGGAACATTTGTTCAGCAGAAACTCTAAAGGCCAATGGCTTGCTCTGACGTTATAGGAAGTTTCGGACAAAAACATTTCTATAGAAAATATCTCCCTCAACGTCATAAATAGGGCCTCTCGGGTCACGGCGGAACAGATTTTGACGTTCCACACTCAACTTATCCGTTTGTTTCAAAGATTGCTTCGATGTTCTGAACGCCTGATTTAGTTGCTGAGATTACAAGGAAGAATCCCTAGGTAAAGAGGAAATGAGTAAATGAGTCAATCTTCGCAGCATTCTTAGCATAAAAAGTGAAGATACAAGCACGTGAAAAATACATAGACAGATAGCTACCTCCGAATTACAAAGTTCTATCTGCTCTGTACCTAGTTTTGAGAAATTTGACTGTAAATGATAACTTTCACAATATTTCAAGCTTTTAAAAAATACAACCTTGATAACAACTCCGAATGAAATTTAAATAATATATTGAGAGAGCAGATATATAGCATTTTATTTAAGACCTCACAGTCTTAGTAACTCAAAACGGACAAAATGGTCAGTTAGAACTTTGTAAATCTGAGGAAGTGCGATGCTTGCTTTGGTCTTCCAAAATGTACCTAACCTTTTCGGGAAAATTGATATTTTAGGTCTCAAAGTGAAAATGTCAACCATTAAGTATTCACAGAGCCATCAGACCTTAAAAAGTCCCGGAGCAGAGTAGATTTCGTCTTATCATGGGCGAAAAAAAGGGGGGGGGGCACCACATATAGGCTATACTTCTTTTCTTTCCGTATAGTGCGTCTGTCTATCTACAATGCCTTTTCACAATTGTCAGTGACTGTTGACGAGTCGTTGCGAATCTCTTAATATGAATTTAAATCTATCATACCACTAACTTACTCACCGTATCATGTCTTTTCTCACCATGCAGTGAGTAACTTTCGTAGTCGAGCTCACTAAACATCCAACCCATAAAACATTTCTCATGGCTCTCTAGCAATCCGTTATCGCTGTTCAAATGCGCGTCGCGTTTCTCTCAATTCACTTTATGGCCACTGAGTACCAATTTCAGCAATGTTACTCTCATTCTTAACTTTTAGACCTGTCGTTTTCTAGAATATAGTTGAAACAAAACAAATCAATCCTTTGTTTGCGTCCATTAAGCTTCAGAATGCTTTTAAACTGTTTGAGATAAATCGGAGTAGAATTAAAGTCACAAACAAAGCGCTAAGGTAAGCAGGGTGGGGGAGGGGGTGATGAGTCTGGAAGTCGGACCTACTTTTGGCGCCGTCCAACCACTCATACCCGCGGGAAAACAGAACATACAATATTCTATTTCGGTTGCAGAGAGAACGCGCTCAACGTTACACGCAACGTGTAGTTTTGTAGTTTTTTTATGTTGCTGCCAAAAGCAACACTTAATTCTAAACCAGTCTGGCAGTCCACAGTCCCGAACCTCACTGAAGGTGGGTGGGAATAACAATAATAAT
>NW_004797365.1:493844-494991 GCF_000002075.1 Aplysia californica
TCTCTCTCTCTCTCTCTCTCTCTCTCTCTCTCTCTCTCTCTCTCTCTCTCTCTCTCTCTCTCTCTCTTCACTACATCCTTGAGTAAAGACAATCTCACAAAACTTACCTAGACACCGTCGTACACATTGATGATATCACACTGTCATACTAAACAGAACAACATGAATAAACGATACTGAGAGAATATAATAGATAATATTCAGAGAACATGATAATATTTGTATTGGGAATGTCAGAAATTACATATTGAAGCTGGACTGAAACAAACGAGTTTTAAGCGCTGATTTGAATGTTGTTAAAGTGGTTGAGCTGGCAAAGCGTTCCACAGGGAGGGGACGTGGTGTAAAAAAGCCCTCCCTCCGAGTCTCTGACGTTTGTTTTGGACAGGTCTTAAAAGTCTTTTCTTCGCCGATCTTAAAGTCCTAGATGGTATATATTCAATGACCATGTCACAAAGATATTATGATGGTGTAATGTTGTTGACGCACTTAAAACAAAGAACACTCATTTTGTACTGAATTCGTGCTTTCAGCGGGTGCCAATGTAGTTGAATTAGCATTGGTGTTACATGGTCTTTGAGAGATTTCTTGAAAAGTATGCTATCAGCTTGGTTCTGGAGTCGCTGTAACATATTTAATGTTTCAGTGGGAAGGTTTCAAAACAAAGAATTGCTGTAGTCTAGACGTGAAAGTACAAAAGAAGAGATGAGGGTTTTGTCCTATTCTGCGTAGTTCAAAATAAATTAATTTACATGGATGGTTTATGATGGTGCATAGATAGTTTGCAGTCAAAATAAACGCCTTGATTTTTCGCTTTATCTCTGAAAAAGATGTTAGCATTCCCAATAAATATATGGTCAAAATTGCAAAGTAATATCCCTGGTTTGGCATCGCAAAACAGAATCTTGGTCTCATCACCATTCATTTTAAATATGTTTGATATTATCCTCAACAATAGATTTTTCCATGCTGGTGACTAGACAAGTGAAATTTTTATGGTAAAACAGACTTGTATAGCTGAGTGTCGTCCGCGTACATGTGGTAGTGTGTGTGTGTGTGTGTGTGTGTGCGTGTGTGTGTTCATGGGTGTGTGTATGTGTATAAAAAAGTGTGTGTAAGTGTGTGTGTGTGTGTGTGTGTGTGTGTG
>NW_004797365.1:495730-509178 GCF_000002075.1 Aplysia californica
AGAGAGAGAGAGAGAGAGAGAGAGAGAGAGAGAGAGAGAGAGAGAGAGAGAAAGAGAGAGAAAGCGAGAATGAAAATGGAGAACCAATCTCAGTTATTACCTTTTACCATTTATCATCAAATTACTGCCTTTTCTTTGATTTACGTTTTCCCCAGCACTCTCCCCATTCGAAAATCAAACTCAAGTCTTCTTAGTGCCATGGCAGAAAGCGTAGCGTCTACACCCCAGAATCAGCTGGTACATCTAATTAAGCATGACTAAAGAAAACAATATGAAGTGAAATGCCCTTATATAATATGACGCTGAGGTACAACCTCTAGGAACAAATGGGAAATCACTGTTTACATACGATAATACAAGGAAATAACCAAGTAAAGATACGCGTAGTAAATATACTGATGCCATCGAAAATGAAAATGAAACGAACACTTTCTCTTTGAATGAAACACAATGGTCATTTAGAGCAGTTTAGTAAGGCAGACAGACAGAAACAAAAGGAAAAAAAAGAAGCAAGACCTACTAGTGGTGCTCTCCAGTCATGCACAATGACAAGGGAGAGAACATGAATACCTAGCCAATACTTCAAACAGTTAACTTGTAGGATAATTCGACGACGTAAATATATGAAATATGTTTGTCCAGCTTTCTGCAAAAAAGGGGCTCTTTGCTACTTTGCTATAGTTCTGACAAGTCCAGTTTTTGCACAAAGATACTGACATACCAAATGCACAATAAAATTATACTATTGACAGCTCAGAAAATATTTTTATGCTTGCAATCTTGCAGCATTCACTGGTCACTGAAACTTCATCAAATAAGCTAAAGAGTGTTCTGGAATACAAAAAACAAGGGATTAGAGTTAAGTCAAAATACGAGGGGTTGTAGTAAAGGTAAAGTTGGAAAAAGATCAGAGCTAAGTCACGAAGCCCTACTCTAGGTTCAATATCGACGGATGTATCAAGATATGAGCTCTAAAGGGTCAACAACGAGGGACCAGAGCTATGTAAAGATACATGGTCAACAACGTGGGGTCGGAGAAAAAGCAACGTCTCAAAGGATGAACAGCGAGGGGTCGGGGCTAAATCTAGATACATGATAATATTAATGTGTCATAACGTGGAGGAATCAGGCGCTCTTCAGTTTTTGGACATGTGAAGTTAGTTGTATCACCTGCATGCTTATCCATTTATCTTGCTTTTGGTGACAAAAATACCGGTCTGTCTTGAATAGAAGTCGAGTTATTTGCGATTGAAGGAGGTCGGGGTCGCCAGGTTTATGCGGTAAAATTAGCGAGAAAATAGCCTCCAAAGTTTGGTAACCTCCATAGGCTGAGAGTCTTTGGAAACTAAAAAGTTATATTTTTTAGCTATAAATCGACGTGGTTTTTTGGGGGGTGTAAAATCCACTTAGAAATGTGTTTTTAAATGGAAATAAAAGATACTTAGCCAACAAATTTTTTGTGTGAAAAACTTTGCTAGAAAAATGCCGTTTTTTCAATTTGATTATTTTGACGAGCACCTAATTTCACCACGATGCCTCTCATATATAGTAGGGTCAACAACGAGGGGTCGGAGCTAAGTCAACAAACAACTCCTAGAGGATCAACATAGTGAGGTTGGATCTAAGTCAAGATATGAGTCAGTTTAGTTTTAGTAAGGGTTTACGGCGCTCGCAACTGCATAAGGTCATATGAGCGCCAAGGATGGATGTCAACAGAGAAGTCCAAACGGGAAATCAGGCTTACTCTGCTCACCTCTCTAGCCTCAACAGCACAAAGCCTGCCTCGACTATCAAGGCACCCTGGAAATAGCAGTTCACAAGAGAGTAACAAACATATAAAAGAAGCAGATGAAAATGACGATAGTAAGGATGAGGAAAGAAAAAGCAGCAGTTACCCCTTTGTCGTTCCTGCACAGTATGAGCATGACATGGGTAAATCAGCCCATTTACAATTTTACTGTGCTTAAGAACATGTTAATATCCACTCTTTGGGAATGGCCTAAAGACAACTTTAGTCAGTAGATATGAGTCATTAAAGGGTCAACAACGTGGAGTTGGAGGTAAGTCAAGACACATGTACGTGGGGTCGGATCTAACTCAAGATATGGGTCCAAATGGTCAACAACGATCCTTGTGTTGGAGCCAAGTCAATGAATCCTAAAGGGTCACTAACGAGGAGTCTGAAAAATGGTAAAGTTCTAAAGGGTCAACAACATGGGGTCGGAGTAATGTTTTAACGTATACAAGAACTGAATGTACACACATACTGGTAAAGCATTGCTCTTACTGTAAACAAGCTTTACAAATGGTATTTGTAGGTTTTTCAATTTTATTGAATCATTGGGCTTCATACTTTTCACAACTGTGGGGAACAAACCATTGGTGTTATCAGAACGTCTACCACTGAAGATCAAATACCAAACTAACAGCTAGCAGTGTTTGTTTTAATCAATACATTTATTTACGGTATAAAAAAACTGCAAGGACTTTTACAGAATTTAAAAACCATCCCAACAACCTCACACTCAAGCATAAAATCAGCACCCCATTCTACCCCGCCGCACCACTCCTTCAGAAAACCTATACTGCCCCCTCATCTTCCTCCCGCCATGGCCATGGCAATACCTACAAAATCCCTTTCTGAACCTAGCCTATCCACCTCGCTGCCTATAAACCTATATAACCATCTCTATAGCCCAATTGCGACATTTTAACCCTGAGTGCGATGTACACAAATTGTAGCAACAGACCACTATGAGACGGAAAAGTGGCTATGCCTTCTGATGTCACCAAACTCTGATCTGAAAATAATATGTGTCTTCTATCTAAGCGGCGTCATTACAAAACCTCCATTTGGACATCATACAAGGAATTTTTGTTTTCTTCAGTCTGTTTTACAGCACTACCAACACAATTTTACTGATGTAAGAAAAATCAAACTGCCTGGTCTGCTCTTTAATTTGCCTGTCCTTGACCTCTGGTGGAATTCGAGAGTAGCTGCGTGTTGGCGGGATTCCAGATTACTGTCAATTATCTGTTAGTTATTTTGACTGAGTGGCTGAAAAGTTGTTTCTCAGCGCCAAAGACAGAGTTTGATCATGTTAGCCACTCCAACAACCTCACACTCAAGCTTAAAGTCAGCAGGCAACTCTTCCAACACCATTCTACCCCCACCACCTATGTCCTTTGCCATACCCTCCTAAATAATCCTACACTGCTCCCTCAACGCCTTCCCGCTTTTGCCATGGCAATATCTACATTATCCTGCTTCGAATCTAGCCTATGTACTTAACTCCTTATCTACCTAGCACTTATATGGTTATCTCTACTGCCGTACTGCGTCACTTTCTACCTGAAGGCGATGCACGGATATCGTAGCTACAGAAAGCAGACTTGTTTGACTAGAAAACGGAATAGACGTTCTGATGTCACCAAACCTTGTACTGAAAGTAAGGGGAAAAACCTGTCATCTTTTCGTTCAATAATCTTGTAGATCTATTTAAGTGTTGTCTTTACAATGTCTTCAGCTGGACATTATGCTAGTACGAGAAATCAAAATGCGTAGTCAGTAGTTGGTTGCCTGGGATTGTTCTCTATTGTTACTGACATTAGTCCATACCAGAGTAGCTATCTGTTGGAGGGAGTCATGATGCCTGTTAATCGCTTGTCAGTTCATGACAGACATTTTTCATAACACAATGGACACTACATGTATTTGGTCATGTCAGCACGGCACTCATTTGACTGGCTGTCATTAATTGCTTCTTGGGTGTTCCTACGTTACCTTTCAAAATGGAAGGCCGTCGTTTTCTTGACAAATTGTCTGCTGATGGCTTATTATATGGCAGTGGCTGTTTGTGAAAAATAAATTCAAAGTTAGATCTACATTAGTCTGAGTTGCTAAATTTTGAGTTTTTGAGCAAAGCGAAGCACATTGATGCAACGGCCATCATTTAATGCACGGGAAAATAAGACAGACACAAACAACAAAAGAAAAGACAAAAAAGATGCACCAGCCATTGGGACCCTCCATCCACCCACAATAAGAATCAACAGCATGGTGTTACGGAAACAGTTTTTTTCATTCAAGTATCACTGATGTTCCTAACAGCATTACTTCGTACTGAATATAAAGGTACGGATAGACATGACTGCAAAGAGAACCCGCTGATAAGCTTGATTTGATTTCTTGTTCTGGTAGGAAGCCAACAATGTCTCAGTTGTTTTTGCCCCCCACCCCCTCAGCCTCGCCAAAGAAAAATTCCCCTCTCCTCACCCACGCCCCTTATCTTTGTCGGAAACCGTGAAGTGACCGAGGAAAGAGTTTTGCTCAGCGCAACACAACATGTATAATGTTGGCCTCTATAAAGCCGTTGGCAACGATTTAGTAGATCTATATTAATTATGCCTACTTTTAAAAGAGTGCAGTGTGTGTGTGTGTGTGTGTGTGTGTGTGTGTGTGTGTGTGTGTGTGTGTGTGTGTGTGTGTGTGTGTGTGTGTGTATGTGTGTGTGTGTGAGTGTGTGTGTGTAGGTGTGTGTGTGCGCGCGCGCGCGTGAGTGTTACATTTTATTGATACGAGGTTGTCTTGCTCTAGAACATTTCCCAGTGAACAATCCCCCCCCCCTCTCCCTGCCCTGGGATTAGGGGGGAAAACAATCCAGACTTGAGAGAACACTGAAAGAGACAGAAACACCTGAAGGGTAATTCCAAAGCACAATCTCCGCTGCGTAACTAAAAGAGAGAAGAATGTAGAACATGAAAAAAAAGCCAATTGTTCAACTTGTATGCTAAAATTAGACAGCTTTACTCAATGCGTATCTAGAATAAGAACAATAAACAGTCAAAGCAAAACATATGAAAATGTCAAAACTATGGTGTATCATGTTTGTACAACGATTTAAAAATAGAAACATTTTGTGGCACAGTTTTTTTTATCATAAAGCACCAAGAAGTGGACTTAGTCATGACATTTCCATGCTGTTACTCCAAATTATCCCTTACTGACTTTTCTGAGAACATTGTTCTTTTTATTTATACTAAACGCTTTCTCCACCTTCCCACCTTCACCCCATCTCGTCCTGTTTCTTCTCATGAGCCAAGCAAGTGCAATTAAAGGCTCCCACGGGCTTCGTGAACACGAGCATTGCCATAGCCCAGAGAAAAGCGTTAAGTCAACAAAAGACATCTTTTAATGATTTCCTGCCAGTTCAGGATATCTGGAGGAAGTTGGGACATTTCAGCACGTTGAGAGAAAAAGATTGATCCAATATCATTACATTATGACACTCAATCAATGTCCATGCACAAGTGCATCCAACGACAAATTTTGCTGCAAATTCTTACGTTCGTTGCTGGAATAACTGAATCTAAAAGGGCCAAATGTTTGTAAATCTCTTTCTCTTTCTGCCCACCTCTCTCTCTCTCTCTCTCTCTCTCTCTCTCTCTCTCTCTCTCTCTCTCTCTCTCTCTCTTTTTCTCTCTCTTTCTCTCTCCCAGTCTGTCTCGCTTTCTCTTTCCTTCTTTCTCTCTCTTGCCCCAGCTGTCTCTCATTTCCTTTCACCTTCTCAGCAAGTGTACAAGAGTGCTAGTAGAAGTCTATGTGTGTGTATGTGTGTGTATGTGTATGTGTGTGTGTGTGTGTGTGTGTGTGTGTGTGTGTGTGTGTGTTTATGTGCGCGTGTGTTCTGTACATGGTATGCTTGTTGAGAGTTATACCAATACAGTGCAATACAAGTGAACTCGTATTTTCAATGCTCAACTGCAGGGTTTCGGTTAGTGTTTTAGAACTATCTCATTCCAACTATGTTAACCTAATGTTATGTGTAAGCCTCCGATGAAGAATGGTTGCCATGAAAAAACAACAACTCAACTAGTGTAAACTTTGGCAAAATGTCAGCGTCAAAATAAGTCATCAAAGATTTTTCCAAAATCAAGACGTCTGCGCTAGAAAGTATTCCTACACTGGTAGAGAGGCACCATTCTCGAGCTTTTGTTGTTGTTGTCGATGTTGTTGTTGCTGTTGTTGTTGTTGTTGTTAATGTTGTTGTGGTAGTAGTAGTAGTTGTTACTGTTGCTGTTAATCCAGTAACATTTGAATGTGTGCCCTTCGGCCCAGTGTCACGTTAAAAATATGGCGGTCTTCAACATCAGTTCTTTGCTGCAGTACAGGGTATTATTTTGAGTAGGTATTAGGCTTGACTTTGATACGACAAATGACTTTGTTTTTTGAACCCCAAAAGGCATTTTCTTGAACTTTTGCTGCTTGCTGAATTTACGTGGCCCCTATCCCATTAAGCGGAAATGAATGTCGTTATCATTATGATGTTAGAGGGGCTGTTAAAATCACCATACCACTCCAGTACAACGGTGACATCACGTACTCGTATTATTCGCTTGACTCCTACCGAAATTTCAAGCTAATTGACTATGAAAGTCAAATCATGTCATCAAAGACTAGTGGTAGTTTGACCCCCGAAAGGACATTTCTTTTCACTAATCTTGATCTCGAAGAAAAGAACACTCTTTAAATTGTGTCTTAGATGTCGCAAAATCAGGCAATCTATTTTTTAAATAAGAAATCGTGTGCTCAGTTTGTCGCCAAACTTCCCAATTGTCAAACAAAAAGTAATGGAAAAAAATGGTAGAGCTATCGAAAGAAATTGTCGATGTACGAGGTGTGTCTCATCATAATGACGTTTCCTTTCTCTGTAACTTCAAAATCATTCCAGCTAGAAAACTGAAACTTTTTTGCTGTCGTAGAAGTGCATATTGATAGTCTTTGTGCCAAAAGTTGTAACTACACTTTTGACTTGAGCAATGCCAACGAGTCTTAAAATGTATATTTACATCGTAAAGTTTTAACCAGTTGCAAAGCTAAGACAATGGCACAAGAAAGCAAGGATGAATCAAAGTCATGAAGATTATTATTATATTCTTTGATAATACAAACACAATTTAGGGTTAGCCAATTCCGAATGTTGAATACCACAAATCAATAATCGCGCGCTCATATGACCTTAGCAGTTGCGAGCGCCGTAAAACCTTATACTACTACTACTAAATCAATAATGCAAGACAAAAGAAGGAGAATTAGTCCCCCCCCCCCCCAAAAAAAAAATAAATATATATATATATATAAAATATTTAAAAAAATAAAAATTATGCTGTTCAAGAAAATAAAAATAAAAATAAGAAAAATTTTTTTAAAAGACAATAAATTGATAAACAAATCAAGAAATAAAAAAACAAAACAAAAAAAAACAACTTAATACATACATAAATAAAGTTGATAATTAAAAACTAAATGAAAAGTAATAAACTTTTAAAAGAGTAAATAAGTTAGTAAGTAAATAAGTAAATAAATTTAAATAAATAGTCGTGTGTCATCTACCACCACGACAACACAGCTGTCCACAAAGCCATAGCGGTTTCTGAACCTCTAGAGAACTATTCGTGGGATTTGCCAGAGATTATTATACTTATACCGTGTCCTCAGATTTAGCCTTTTGCGACTTTTTCTCTTTCTTAAAATGAAAGAAATGATTCATAGTCAGAGATTTGAGGACACAGATGGAATTCAACAGATGGTCAGGAACTGAATACAGGCGTTGGACAAAGGAAAGCTGGTGAGTGCTTCTGAACACTTGGTGCATCGTGGGGGAAAATGTGCCTGTTTTAATGGAGCATATAATATTATATTGAACAGGTAATATAATAAATGTTTATTTTGAGGTATTGAAACAATTTTGACAATTATATTTGTTTGCGGTATAACACAAGGAAACATAATATTTACGAGACGTGCCTCGTCGATGCAAGAACCATTGAACAAAAAAAATAGTAAAAGAAAGACATAAAGCGAGGGAAAGTTTTGTATGTGTACTTGGACTTTTGATTCAGAAATCTCACACTCCATAAATCTGACACCTATTCGTAAAATAAATGTACAAACCTCTAACCTAAACGATAACAAGTGGATTCTTGAATAATGCATGCTCTCTCTTGCAAAACAAATCCTGAAAATATATAAGTACCGATCAGCAGCTCACGAGCAGAATAAACAAGTCACCCATGAAACACCCACGCAAAACGATCAGCATCTCATAATGTGTAACTTACAAAGCGAAAAAAAAAATCACCAATGTTCCTGTTTCCTCCTGGTTCTTCCCACACGCGTCTGTTCGGTGGACAAATCTATCGAGAAAACAACGGTTTATTTCTCGCTTAGACAGATTATGGGTATTAAATGAGAACATGCGCAATCGTTTGCTCAGTCTTCGGGATGATGGCACGAAAACAATGAGAGATTGTTATTCGTGCAAGTCAAAGGGGACTGATCCATTGAGCGAGTGATCTCCAATGCTCCTCTGCAGATTTCGTGGTTGTTGCGTAGATGATGGCACCAGTTGTCTTGGAGCACATGCGAGTTAGGGTTTGAAAACGAGAGCAACTCAAATTTTGTTATTCCTCTTTGAATATATTTCCCCCAAGCCTTTTCTGTCTCTTAAATCTGATCTCCAGACTACAAAACACGTAAAGGGGAGTTTTGATACGGTTTAAAAGATAACAAGAACGAAAGAGGGTGGGGGTGGCGGTGGGGGCGACAGTAAGAAGGAAAAAAAATATATTCGGGCACTGGGCAATGTCATGAACTCGTTCCTTGACAAAGATTTGAGGTTCGGCCAAATTTTACAATGCACAACAGACGAAAGACAGGTTGTTGAAGGAGGTATGATTATTGGAGATGCGTTTGTCGAAAAACAAGTAAGAAGCACGTAAACATGGCATAGGACTCTTTCCTTCAAAATGGTCCTAAAAGTAAAATATAACTTTTCTCCTTTTCTTCCTCCTCTCCCGCCCATTTCACTTTAACGCTGTTTCTCTTTGCCCGTTTCTTTCCCTCTCTCTCCTCCTCTACTTCTCTTTTGAATGGTGATATTATGATAGTAAATAACATATGTACCCGCAAATTAGGCACATAAAAACACACAGACATACTCACACACAGTACACATACATACATACATACATACATACATACATACATACATACATACATACATACAGACAGACATACAGACAGACAGACATACATACGTACATACATCATACATACATACATACATACATACATACAGACAGACATACAGACAGACAGACATACATACGTACATACATACATACATACGTACATACATACATACATACGTTCTTTATGTCTGTCTGTCTGTCTGTCTGTCTGTCTGTCTGTCTGTCTGTATGTCTGTCTGCCTGTCTGTCTGTCTGCCTGCCTGTCTGTCTGTCTGTCTGTCTGTCTGTATGTCTGTCTGTCTGTCTGTCTGTATGTCTTTTTGTCTGTCTGTCTGTCTGTCTGTCTGTCTGTCTGTCTGTCTGTCTGTCTGTCTGTCTCTGTCTCTGTCTCTGTGTCTCTATCTTTCTCCCCCCCCCCCTCTCTCTCTCTCTCTCTCTCTCTCTTCCTCTCTCTCTCTCTCTCTCTCTCTCTCTCTCTCTCTTCCTCTCTCTCTCCCTCTCTCTCTCTCCCTCCTATCACACACAATATAAATATGAGATCCATGTATATAATATAATAATATCGCGTTCATGCGTAAAAAAGAGACCGAAGGCCTCTAAATCTCACGTGAACTCAATTTTTGAGCAGAACGAAGCTTTTAAAAAAAAACAACTAACAGATTACAGGCATCAGACCAGTCGCATACTCTATCATTTTTGCTTCATGCTCAGTTCGAAGGACACGAAAACAAGTAACAAATGTTCAGGCAAGGAGAATGATAATGAGAGTTTTCAAAAGCCCGAGCGATCTTGAACAAAACCTTCTCGTGCTGTTTAGCGTTTTTCTGTCACGCAACGAAATAAGAACACAAAAAAGAGAGTGGCGTAATATTGAAGTAATTGCTTTGAGGATTCGCGAACACGCGAATGAAAGTGGATTTATGCCATATCTTTAATTTTAAAGTAATTTGAATTAAGCTTCGTTAATTTTTCCTGAAGAGAATGTGGCATACCGATCAACCTATTTCATTCCTATGTTAAATTGTTTGTTTCAAATCTGCTGCCCCGAATATGCCGCGCATAGTCCCAGTAGGAATGTTTATAGGGGTTTTGGAAAGTCAATAGCAAACTTATATAAAGATATGCATTTTGGAGCACATACAAGAATTATCTTCCCAGTGTAATGAGCTTTTTGATTTGAAGATGAGAGGAAACGTACACAGACCTTTCAAAACAGCATAAATTGTCTGAGGTGTGCATCCAACACTCGTAAACGAATTGAAAAAGACATTTCAATTTTAGACTTTTGAACATGTGTGACACTGAAGCGCCATGTCTCCACCACCCTCCCACTCCCGCCCTGGACCCTAACTTCCTTCGTATCACTATCCACAGTTCCCGTTCAATTCTGTATGTTCAATCTCTACCCGTGCCCACAATAAACATTTGAAGATAAGAACAATGGCAGCAGCATCGAAAGAATTACCATTACGGAAAAAGCACATATTTGTGAAAACGTTCTATCATATTCCAGTGCCATCAGACCAACACTAACTCCACCATCGCCCTGCCACCTCCAGCCACATTAGCATAAACATCAGCGCAACAATATCATCAACAATGAGCGCGGTACTACACACATCCCCTTGAAACATCAATGCCACTCTTTCTCTATCGTCTCTACACAAGTTAAAACATTTATAGAGGTCTCCGAAATTTGTTTCAGACACAGTTAGAACCTGTGGCTATTAACCCCTCCAAGTGCAGCGATCAGGAGTCAGACTGACCTGGCATGACTGTTATTGCGCTTGACACCTCCTGAAAACTGGTCCCCGGGGGGGTCAAAAACGCTGAGCTGAAAAGCTCTGACTTCAGACGTCTAGCGGGATTTTGCACGTCCTGCAATTTTTCGTATGACTTATGTTGAAACTTCCCCCCCACCACCACAACCGAGCCTTGAAAGGTCATACATAAGTTAAGCGCTACCAGCGAATGTGATCTTATTTAGTTCCCTTTAAAAAGCAATTGAACAAGAAAGACATTACAATTTGAACTGTAATCTCTTCTCTTTCATCCTCGCCCCCCCCCCCATTCTCTGTCTTTGTCTCTGTCTCTTTCTGTCTTTCTCTCCTTCTCTCTCTCTCTCTCTCTCTCTCTCTCTCTCTTTCTCCTTCCCTCCCCTCTCTCTTTCTCCTCCCCTCCCCTCTCTCTTTCTCATTCCCCTCCATCTCTCTTCCTTCGTCTGCCTCTCTCAATCTCGTTCTCCATCTTTCTATTTCTCTGTTTCTCTGTACCCATCGCTATCTGTAGGTCTCACTCTTTTTCTCATTTAGTCTGTTGTCTCCCCTCCCCCTTTCTCTCTCTCCACAGCTTTTTAAATCAGTGTAACAGGAATCTAAAAAAGAAAGTGGATTTGACAGTTAGTACGCAACATTCTTGGAATAACGTGGCAATGATGGTACTAGAGCGATCAGGAGTTCGTTCGAATTTGTTTTGCCTCTCATGAGATTTGTCTATAGAAGGCTTTCAGCATATTCATCTTTGGCAAATGCAAAGACTGCACACGGTCTCCCCCAAAGGAAAACTGCAAAATGGAAGGAGAATGAAAGGTCGCCCTTTTCTAAAGTACAAAGGGCCATATAACTTCAACATATCTCGACTTCCTAACTCGTATACAGACAGCTGAAGATGGCAATCGGAGGAGAGCGAAGTCAATATTTGTTGAAAGATATACAAATCGCTAGTCACGTGATTCAACCGCTTAAGTGACAAATTTTCGAAAATCATTTTTGATCCCTTTATATCCTTTGATACACCTTATGTTTAAAATCCCGAGTTTGGAAGATTACTGCAAAGTGTTTCAATCCACATGATTCAACCACCCAAGTGCCAGTTTTGCAGCCATGTCGGGAATGGGCAGTTGAATCATGTATTCAGTGACTTGTTGAGGTGTTCACCTGTCGCGTAGGCGGCGTGACCCACACGACTGTGGCATTTGTTAAAACAGACTCGAGGATAACATGAAAACAATCTGTGCTAACTTCGACTCAGATGGAACCCAATCGATAGCCAGAACATTTTGTCAAGTCAGTTTGCGTAAACTATCACTAGGTTTGGTAGTGTAGTTGAGAAAAGACAAGATGGTATCAACGAATCTGTTAATACTGAACGACGAAGTCGGTAAATAGTGGCAAAAGCTACAGCCAAATGAATTTTTTTTAAAGTCTATGATTGACAACTAAAGAGCGCTTATTTCACATTCAGTACAACTATTGGAAAATGTTTTATCACGACTTTTCACGTGTTTTAATTTACCTTAAGTGTACGCCCCTTGCCGTGGCTGTCATGTACTATTCTTGAATCACTGATTAGATAATCAGTGCGGGGAGATGATACTTAATTTGTCGCTCGAAAAATAGCAACTCAAAAACATATTCGCCCCAAAAATTCTCTCTTCAACAAGCCTTCAACTTCAATTCTCCAGTTCTACACTTCAATTTGAAACAAATGTCGTACATTCTACCCAAATGCAAAACAATGAGTTTGTATACAACTGCCCTCACACAGTGGTTATTCATGACAGTTGCAAAGACAGTTTACCTGACTTGGAAATGGGAGCTCCGCAGTTGTCATATTTCCAGCCAGCAGAAGAGGACATGTAATTTTGTGAAAAGTAATTCTTCGACTAACTTGACGAAATTGCTTTCCCATTACTACAGACAGAATACAGGCAAAAATCTATCTTGACTATAACTTCCAAAGCCTCAAAGGCCTTTATAGAGAACAGTACCAAAGAGAACGGAAAGAGTCACTTGCTGTCCCAGACGACTTTAGAGAGATATTCAAAACAAGCAACTTGTTGTTGTACGAGTTGGAAGGATCAATGTGATGTATGCAAGGTAGGAGAAAGAATCAAACATGAAGCTTGCGCAAAACCCAGTGGATGGGACCAGATTATGTTTAGCATGCATAGACTTGGAAGCTGATTTATTGTTACTAAGGTGTTGAACGCATCTGCTGCACTATAACATAACAGTTAACAAACAGGACCAAATTAGATCTAGCTGTCTATATTTTTTTTTTTTTAATTTGGTAACCAAAGATGTGAAGTGTCACGTTTGGCACCAAGGAGAATGACCATTGATTGCGAATGAATTCTCTTCTTGTTCCAGTAACTTCCTAGAGGAGCTTACTGACAATGCCATGTTCATATACAGTGATGGCTGTACTTATCAGACCACAACGCTATCTTGCCAGATGCAATCGGTGACATTTGTACCAAATAGAGCAAAATTGTTGAACAAAAAAACTTGAAAAGGAACAAACACTATTGGAAGTGAACAGCCCACACAGTGTAATCCAAAGGTCCCTGAAAAATGGTAAGGTCTGTGTGCTCATGGATAATCTTAAAAGTTTTTAAGAAAGAAAGACAATAC
>NW_004797365.1:510309-530197 GCF_000002075.1 Aplysia californica
AGAGAGAGAGAGAGAGAGAGTACTCATGGAACGGTTAAAAACTTCTATTTGGCGTGCACATGGCGTTGGAAAGTCATTCTGCTCTATTTTTTGACCTAGCGTTTCCTTTTTTAAACTGCTTTCAAATTCAATTTCGTGAAAAGAGTGAACGTTTTATATTTTTTCGCGTGCTACTGAAAATCTGATTCACAAACGGCTTTTCAAACGGTGAAGGAGCCAAAACTGATTGAACATTTTTTTAAAGAGATCTAGGAATAAAAAAATATGGGAAGGGTGTGGGTGTGGGTGGGGAATGGGGGTAGGGGTAGGTGGTGGGGAGATGAAACCCGACACCTCAGGCCAAGACACCAAGCTCAAAACGATGTTGCTGTACGCGTTGCTCAGATACAGCACCCGCTATCAAGGTACGCGAAAGGCCTCAATTTTTATGGCAGAGACAAATTCGATTTCTTAGCCTCGCGATATTTAATTTTAGCGAACCTTTTTGCTTGGCCACATCCACATGTTATAGCTAATGGTCTCCGAGGGCGTCGCTGAGTTTATTAGAGCGATTTAGTGCGATCAGAGTGTCCTCGAGGCCTGTCACAGAGTCACCCTTCGCGCACGCGCACTACTAGGACAGGAACGTTCTACAGATTGAGTTATCCTAACAGGCACATCTTACAGAAGAAGGGCATAACGACGTCGAGGCGAAGTGCCAAGCCGCTGTGAAGACAGGAGCTCAATGAGCAACTGCGGAATGGGGAGTCTAACAGTTTCGGCTTTCTGGTGAATTTTGTTAGAAAGTGAATGAAAAACAGTTTGTTCTCTTGCCCCCTCCACTTCCTATTCTTTTCTGCCATCTCCACCTTTTCACCCTTTTCCACGCCATTATCGTCCCTTTTTCCTGTTCTTATCCCTCCTCCCCTCTTTGCCATCGTTTTCCTGTTTAGCCATTTTCTCTTTTTTCTTTTTATCTTCCTATTTTCCATTGTCCTATATCTCGTCTCATTTCTCCTCCGTCCCCTTTTCTTAATCGTTACGGACAGCAATGGGGGTTGTTTTTTTTTTAGCCATAGACAGGTCTCTGATAGGTCTGCTTTAAAATAATCAAAACAACAACTAATTTGTCTTGGCCCTCAAATTACACAAGCCTAGAATTTACGTAACAGGTTAGGTTTTTTTTATAGATTAAGACTGATAAACGAGTCTTACATACCACTTCCATAATATCAGCCCATCGTAAAATGGCACTGTTTCACAGCCCCCTCCCGTTTAATTCATTCAAGGAAAAGAAAAAAAACCCAACAACAAAACCAAGACCTTCACATAGAAACTGGTGATTGTAAACAGCATTACTCTTGATGGGAAGTGGTTAAAATCGTATTACGATAAACCACGAACATCAAAACGCGAACGTTTACGGCAATCAATACGAATGTCAGGCAAACGAGAAAATGGGTGATAAACTTCGAGAGCATTGCTTTGTGGAACCGTTTTCAGTACTCAAATGATATTAAAGTCAAAATTTAATTTATTGTTTTTGTTTGTTGGTTGTTGGTTTTTAAAGATTGAAGCCCTATCTGTATGAGCTTGCTTTACGAGAAGATTGGTAAGGTCACTTTGCTGAAGTCAGTTCAAGTTTAATGAAAACACGAAGGCAGTCGTTGTTCAAAGGTAAGATCTGCAGTTGCAAGTCGAAATCGTCAGTTTGCTACCCAAAGTGAGGGATCAGTTTGTTGAGTATCTTCTTCTGTAGGCTGTATACCACTTAGCCCGCGTTGGCAGGGTCAACGCAGCCTGCCTCCTAAATAATCCAAATTGTGTTGATTTTGGGAGGGAGGGAGCTGGGAGTGAGCGTACCTCGGGCATCATTATTATCAACAACTGAAGATACGGAGCGATATATAATTAGATCTATCGCAGCTGACCTGCACTTTAAACAAGTAAATAACACATTTCGGACCAAGTACTAAATCTCTCATCAAGACCACGAGAAATGCCAAACAATAACCAACTGAATGATCGTGGGGTGCCAGACTGCTGAACTGCACTCTAGTGGATCGCGATTATTTACCGTTCATGGATCCTCAAGAAATATTTCTGTAGAACTGTAGGGTCAGGCGGTCAACTGTCCAGACAAGTACGGTGTGTAGGCCGATAAAGCACGCAACAACCATATGCAGTAACTCAGTCTGTCAGGAACTTAGACATTCTATCACCTTTGAGACATTTTAATTCGTACGCTCTCCACCCCCCCCCCCCCCCCCCAGGGTTTCCTTGGTGAAAGTTCACCACAGCCATAATCTTTGTTATTTCATTGTTGGTCTTATATTTCGACGCCATACTGTGCCTCAGTCCGTACGCAGAGCTCAAAAGACCCTCCACCTCCCCCCCCCCCACAATCCCCAATCAGGGGAAAAACTCAGAGAATCGGGATGGACAGAAATAATACGGGAAGGGCAAAGAGAATAATTTTAATTAAATGGTACTTGAAACTTGAAGTTCGGTATGGTAGGTCAAAATGGTCACAAATTACGTCTATTAAGCAATCATTCGTTTGATCACAAACTACCTCCGTCTTAAGCAAGTTTACAGTGTTCAATAGGATACCATACTATACCAAACCTTAATGTACTTTACTATACCATACCATACCATACCATACCACAAAGCACCATATTATCGCAATGCATGCTATATTGAATCCCATCGCGTTGCACTTTATCGGCGCCTCGTGGTCAGTTAAGAAGAAATACCGCGTCCAGACTCCTGACAGCTGTGTGTCTGTTTAGCTCACCGGCACGTTAATCGGTGCACGCAAAGGTGAGCAGGGCGGGTGATGTGGACTAAGAGTTTGCACATCCATGTGCAGTTGAGGTGGCTGAGTCCTACTTACCAGCCATTAGCGTGTTTTCCTCACCCGTCGCTTTAGCACGTTTGGTTGGTACCGAAGTGAGGTTCTACTCGATTTTCGTTTGACAGTGGCTAAAACAAGATTTAAAAAACGAATTCGCTTTGTTCAATCCTGTATGCATCCAACGAGCGGTTTTTGATATAGGGCGGAACGAAAAACAAACAAACGACTTTCTTCAAAACGGAATCAAGATATTAAAAATAATTGTTCGGTCGCTGTCTTGTGGAAGTGCCACGCAAAGCTTCATGGGCATAGGTAAATCGATAAATAAAATAGAATTTTTAAACGTGGAAAAACAAAAGTGAACAAGCTACATTTTTGGGGGGAGGAGGGTGGCAGAGTTAGTTTGAACTGAACCATCTCTTTCAAATATTTTATTCTCTCTGTGATGTTAGGTTAGAACTAGATGCCGCAGAAAGTGGTTTGAAGGTCCCACTGGTAGGTCCTACTTCTTTATTTGCCCTCTGTTGTTTCAACCTGCCTGTCTGTCTTTCTTTTCCCCAGAAGTAAGTGACCATTATTGTGTCGATGAACTTCTTTCTACTCAAACAAACACAGACACTGCCTTCTCCGATTTTGCACTTTCGTTCCTCTCATTTTGCTAGAACTCGGTTCCTTTTTTTGCGCTTGTACTATTGTACGTGTATTTCCCCCTCTTCTCAATTTGTTTGAACTAGATACATCCTACTCTACTATTGAAATGTATCCTATCTCATTTTGTAAGAACCAGATACAGCTTTCTCTGCTTTTGTGTTATTCTCTCCTCTCTCTTTGTTACAACTGGGTAGGGCTTCAGCATATTCTTCTGCTTTTGTATTTTCTATCTTCTCATTTTGTAAGAAAAATATCCCGCATTCTCTGCTTTCGTAATTTTCACTCAGAGTGCATCAGCGAAGAGAAAAGGTTACGATACTAATATTATAAACCAAGCAAAGGAATGACTGGAGAGCAATATTCGCCGATGTCCGTTGTAGATCTGAAATTTGATGATGATGATTGTAAACAGGAAGTCTCGTTTTTCGGGTTTTAGGAAGGAGACACTAGTAGATCTTTTTTCTTATCTCTTCTTCTGTTGTTTTCTGTGCGCCTGTACTACGTCCACCAAGTATTCAATGGCGGTTATTGTGTCGCTGTGACTGTGTGGTCATTATCAGCAGAGAACTAATCTCAGCTGATGGCTCAATCCCAAACCTCCCAGCTTGTCTCTGTATGTTTTTCCAGAATCTGGGTAGGCGTTCGGATGCTTTTCTCTGTTTCTGCCTGTTTTCAGCGTTACCGTTGTCCAATCTTGTTCCCAGCTAAATGTGGCCAACATTATTCTGAGTCGAATAAAGTGCACCCGACAACGATAAACACAATTTTGTTCTGTTTGTCTATTACTGATCAGTCTGTCTCAATTCCTCTGTCTCTGTGTCTTTCTACCTGTCTGTCTGTACATATTATGATACATGTATGTTTGTCTGTACATATGATACATGTATGTCTGTCTGCCTAACTTCTTTCTCTATATGCCTCTTTCACTCTCTCTCCATCCCCCTCTCTCTTTCTCTCTTAGTCTTACTTTCTCTCTCTGTCTCTCTCTGTCTCTCCCCCCCCTCTCTCTCTCTCTGTCTCTCTCTCTCTCTCTCTCTCTCTCTCTCTCTCTTCTCTCTCTCTTCTCTCTCTTTCTTCTCTCTCTTTCTCTCGAATTCATTTCTCTTCATCAGATAGAGAAACGAATGTTGTGGGCTTTGAAGCTGGTTTCATAAATAACTGATCTAAGCAAAGGGAAACCAATAAGTTCACTGTGGCAAGAAATTAAAAAGTAACACTGAATGTGCAGAAATGCAATTAGGCCCTGTTTCCAAAGGGAAAATGAGAATGAACTCACATGAAGCTTGACGAAATTGGAGACTAGTCCTTTAAACAGTCTGGTTAAAAGCATAAGTTACGTTTAGAACAAAATGTTAAAAGACTTAACTTTAAAAAAAAGTTAAACTGATGACATAAGAAGAATAAATAAAGTAAACTAAAGGGAGTCGGGTGTAGATGGTGTTTTACAGCACTTTCGTAAAAGGTTTTCTCTCTGCAGATTTCTGTCTACGGACTCCGGTTTGCTTGTCCTTAAACAGTGTAGGTTTAATCCAAAAGAAAGTACTACCATATTATCTGCTTGTCTCCAATAGAAGACAGCGGGAAGATGATACCCGACTGTACTCTGTGGTATAATTATTAGGCTTTTTATAGCAGCACGCATAACATATGAGTTAGATTCTCGTTGGGAGAAGTCTGTTTTATCCAGTATCCTCGTCTTTCCATTAGGATGTTGTATCAAAAGTCCACCAAGGCGGGCGTGGCACAATCCTGGGTTAGAGCCTCACCGGGGAGTGACGTAATTTATTTCGAAAGGGGCATAAGACATTAAGAAGTAATTTCCAATTAAATCAATCACAGATTTCCAATGTGAGCTTTTAAAAAAAAATCCGGTGAAGGGTTACAGGGAAGAGAGTTGGGAAAATGTAATAATTACTCCACTGAGCTGTAACAGGTATTGTAGCTACTGCATTGAAAGACATGAGTATTTAGGATTATAACGGTGGGTGTTATTCTAACTGGTATGTCGTCTCAACTTATTTTTTTCCTTTCCACTTTCAAACATTCCTATTCAATTGAGTTAATGAAGGTCGCTGGGAAAATAATAAATTATCTACCCTCCCTATTCAATTTCTTTTTATCAATCCAGCTCACTGCCAACACAAAATCTGGCTGTTATTGTGCTATTTTGTATCTCTTTACGTAAATCAAACTTATTATCACTCAGGACTGAGAGATAAGGTGTCAAAATGACCCCTTAATGTCTGACAAGGAGTCACACTACGATTGATACGAAATTCTGGATTTCCCTACCCTCTAGATTCTAGACGAATGACGTACCCGTTGACCTGAGAGTGTACCTAGCACCTTTAACTGACCTTGAAAAATAATGAGGGATTTTGTCTGATTCCAAATTTCGCTGTCAGATTCCTGACGACTGCCTGAAAGGGAAGCCTGGTCTTTTCTGAATTAGCAAGAGTCAGGACTAACAGCCTTTGTCTTGATACTCCGGATACTATCAGGTGCTAGGGGAAGCTAGCGGATATTGTTTAGGATAGGAGTGGAGAGGGCGTTCTAGGAACAGTTGCTGTGTCCCGGATATTGGGTTCGGTGTTTCGTTAAGTAACGGGGGAACGTGGAAAAGGAGGCGGTATGATATGGGTTTAACACCCACCTCTCCACTGTTCGTTTTTAGAGGCAAAGCAGGGAAAAAGAGGGAAGAGGGGTAGGAGGGGGATGATGGGATATGGGGAAGGAGGATAAATAAGAGAAGGAGACAAAAGAGAAGGTGAAAAGGGGAAGGGCAGTGGAAAGAGAAGAAAGAAGAGCTCGAAGGGTAATGAAAAGAAGAAGGGGACAAATGAAGAGTAGGAAATGGAAATGGAGAAGGTGGAAGAAAAGAATAGAATATGACTAGGGAGATCAATGTCGTTCAAATGAATGGAAACAAAATTAGTTGCAGAACATCTCAAACAATCTCATGTTCGTACCCGTATCCATTTCTCTCCTCTACTCCGTCCTTGGCACGTGGTTAGTCAGGTGACTTATGTGACATCCTCTTTCTATTTTATATTTTTCTTCCCAGTGTTACACAATCTGCCATAATTTGTTTCGGGCGAAATGCCACGGTTTTTAATCCGATCCGATACCTTTACTCCGGTTTCTTGTCTTCTCCTTCCTCTTCCTCCTCCCCCTCCTCCTCCTCCTCCTCCTCCTCCTCCTCCTCCTCCTCCTCCTCCTCCTCCTCCTCCTCCTCCTCCTCCTCCTCCTCCTCCTCCCCCACCTTCTATCACCATGAGACCTTTACCATAATACCACCGGATGCTGTCTGATCTAGTAGCGAAGGATGGATATTAGGCAGAATATAGAGAGGGAACTCTGAAGACCTCGAATTGCTAAGGAAGAATGCTCCTATGTACAAGTATAGATACGATTTATGACATTTAATTCTGATGTGGTGATCTTTTTGTACTTCAGACCTCAAAGTTTAAATGCAGGTAACATTCATTATTCCTAAGAACAAGACAGAGCAAAATTGTCATGACTGTTGTTTTTGTAAGAGTTTTACTGCACTTGAAACACAGTTTGATTAGATTTACATGCCGAAGATTAAAGGGTGTTACATACAAGTAACGAACACAAAAAGAAAAGAGAGATAAGGACGACCGATATTTGATAAAAAAGAAAGGGCAGATCACACTGGCGCATCCACCAACCACCTACTTTCGTGACTACATAATTGTATTTTTCGATCGCTATGTCGTGTCCTTATAAAATATTTCAGCCTTGAGTCGTTGGTTTCTAATTCCATGTGGGCATCCAATGTTCACCAAGATTGTACGGATAAAAAACAAACAGAAATTCCTGCGCGATGAATGAAATACGATTGTAATTGTCGTTTCTTGTTTTGTGGCTATGAGTGGTTTGTGAGTTAAGGTTCACAATTAACTTAAGCGTTGTATAATATTATGTCAATGACAAGGCATTCAGTTTACTTCATACTGTACACCATTTCTTTCCGAGCTCTCTTATTTCCACGTTTTGTCCATTTCATTTTTCGCTAACGTTTTCATTTTGCGGTTTGTTGTTTTTTGTAAAGTGTTTTACGGCGCTCGCAACTGCATACGGTCCTATGAGCGCGCGGGACACACTTAATATTTTCAGTTGGTAGGAAATTTTGAAGATTGCCCGGGTGGCAGCCGAAGCCTACTCTTATCGATTTTAGACCACCAAGGGATCTTTAACGTGCGCAACTTGCACACAGGCCCTCCGAGATTTTTCGCCCGTGTCCGTGAAGGCTAGGTGTAGATCTTTCTTACCAGAAGATCAGGGGTGTGGCAGAAAGACAGCAGTAAGGAGGAGCCAAGGAGTAACAGAAGAAAGGCTGCAGAAAGAGTCAGGAGCCCAGAGGAGGGGGCAAAGGAGGTGAGAGGGTGGGGGCAGAAAATGGAAATGAAAGCAGACAACACAACATTGCCAGAGAGCAGGAAAGGAGGGGAAAGGAGACGATTTTAGAGAAGATAATTTTTCGGTCACTACCCGGATTCGAACCCGGGACCTTTGAATGAGAGGCCAACACCTTAACCTCTAGGCCACGAGAGCCCCCATTTTGCGGTTTGAGTGGCCCTTTGTCATGCATGTATATATGTTTAACATTTTGCTAATGATTTGAATCCTTGCATTTCTTTTAAAAAACCGCAAGACTTGTGCATTCATATAGCACTCGATAAAACAAACAAACAAACAAAACAACAACAACAATAACGACAATAAAACCCCACCCGATATACAATAATCATCCAGGCGTTCCCTTTAACAACACATAGTAATCCCTAGCTAAAATATCTCCTGCACATTGTAGACCAGTGATAGTGTGTGGATTGTCTATGTTTTTGATATTATGTATTATTAGTGAATTTACCCGTACCCAAGAAAATCAACAAAGTGGAATCGATCAGATTTTTTTTTATACATATTAACTAGATACGGTTCCAAAGATGAAGTGACAAGAAGACTGTCGTCAGTCAGTTAGTCGTCACTGTAGTAGCGGTCCAAAGCAATACATGGTTGTCGAAGTCTAAGTTGTAAGTTGTACTGCAGGCGCGTGGGCCTATTATACGTAAATTTCAAAAGCAACAATCTGATACTTCAGTTTTTAAAAATATTTGTTTAGTTATTAAACGTGGCTCAATGTCCAGTCAAAATTAATTCCATTCTTAATCAAGTCATGAGATACTGGCGTTTGTAGACAGAAGATTTAAACGACATGAAAGCACCCACCAACCATCCACAAAATGAGAGCACCCACCAAACATCAACAAAGGAAAGTAAAACTTCTACAATGATTTGCAATTAAGCCATATTATGATTAACGTTTATGATTCATGCTGGAGGATCTCTCACAGATGACGTACAGTTGACGGGTGCTTAACGGGAAATAATGCCATTATACCTCGCAGAGCGCATGATAAGAGTGAATGTTATTTTTGATATCTACCATAACTTACCTTGGAAAGAAAAAGTAAACGCATTAGAGAAAGCCCTAGTTTTTAATAAAATGCAAAACCTTCCGTTACTAAAAGAAGAAGAACGTTCTTACTGCAGTTTAAGAGTTCGTGCTGCAGAGTCATAAAGAGCTGTCCTTCTGTAGTATTTGCAAAGGTTTCGTGAGTCAGAATCATGAAAGAGCTGTCCTATTTTATCATTAATTCCAAACTTTATAATACTTACCAGGACGTCTTTCATGGACGTTTGGAGGGCACTACAAATAGGTCCTGCCTACTTTCTTTCCTTCTGTAATTTCTGTTTGTGCATCGTTGTTTTCCCCTCAACTAATTGGCTGTTATCATGTCACTGTACTTTTCTTCACTGGAACTCAAAGAGCGTCTCAACTTCTGACGATTTCTTTGAGTTTTTTTCCTGAAGCCATTGAAGAACGGACCGATCCAGCAGTCAAGAAATGGTTGTGGGCATGGGAAGAGACACTGTCAGGATTCCTTTGATCTAGACGACATACAGAGGTCCGTTGTAAAACTTTGGTCAGAAAAAGTATGTCACGCTACGCAAGCTGAAACACTTCCTCGCACAAGAGTAGCTTATAAATACAAGCCAACAATGTCATTATCTACCTTGGCTAGTAGGAATTACCTGTCTCGTGCCATGTGCCACTAAGCTGTTATATTATCATCCAAATAGAAAACATCTCACAGCTGCATGCTACAAATAGATGGATGGAAAAATAGATTTGCAGCAACACAATATCGCTTTGTCTTCAAAGCCCCAGGCAGGCTCTAGTGAGCGTGTTGTAGGCTTGCTTTTATTTCTGTGGACCTGGTTTTAAACCAAACCTCCATACTGTTGTGAGTTGAATCACACAAATTTGGTTAGAAGGAAACTCCCCCCCACAGTTTACGGAACCATCCTTTAAATCGAGGATGCAACATAAACGAAAGTCACAGCATGCTGGACCACGATGTGCATGGCCGTGGTTCGGACATCTGACGTGGCTTTCTCTTTTCATCACTCTTCTCATTTTCTCCTACGCCACACAACGCCATGCCACTCCACGACGTACCATACCATACCTTACCATACCATACCATACCTTACCATACCATACCGTACATACCATACCATACCTTACCATACCATACCGTACATACCATACCATACCTTACCATACCATACCGTACATACCATACCATACCTTACCATACCATACCGTACATACCATACCATATCTTACAATACCATACCAAACCATACCACACCATACCATACATACCATACATACCATACATACCATAACATGCCATACCTCAGCGCCGTACCGTAATATACCATGCTACACATTAAAATAAAAGGAAGAGAATAATTATTTCGAATCAATCGGCATTTGAACTTGCTCTGAAAAGACCACATATTGTTCAAAGAGGCGTTAGATGTCTAGAAAGACTGGGAAAGCCTCACGCATTAGTTCAAGAGTTCAAGAATATGGATTGAAGGGAAAAAGAAAATCCCGGATAAACTCTATCATTATCAGTGGCTACGTGTATTCTTTTCATTTTTCCCCAGACTCCTCAATCTGTCTGATGATTTATAGTATAATCAGTAGCACGGTAGCTTTTAGCACAACCCAGAGCCTAGGGCTTAGACTATAATGTATTGCTTTCGACCACCTTTACAATCGAGACTGAGTGACTACATTTTTATAATTCGTCTACTAAATAAAGATAAACATTAATAAAGGGAAATTGTACTTGACTGACACCTTGGCAAATTTGTTTCAAAATAAGGTACATAAATGCACACATTTTACTACATTAGTTCTTCTTCTTTTCATGTCACGTCAGGGGAAGACATTGACGATATTGGTATTCCATTCCTTCCTGCTGTCTGTCTTCTTGATCAGCTCGATACATTAATACCGTACATAAAAGCATACATAATACAACGTATAAGAAACATGGACTATCGAACCACCATTTTTGGTCGTCACTACACAGCGTCACTTTTTTTAGCTCGTTTTGTTGTGTTTTCGTTAAAGAATTGATCTAATGACCACGGATCTCAATGTCATGCAATTAACCTATACACGCTGAGCTCACTAACCACTCAGCCACTCGAGTCTCCTTCACCACACTTCTTTCAGGATTCCTGTCTGCTTTTACCTGTGCGGGTTTGAAATTTAGCTGAGCAGTGAGTGGACGTTCACATTATTTGAAAGTGGAGTTGGAAAGCAAAGATGATTAAACTTTTATAACGATACATAGCTATTTAAACATTAACTACTACCAATTTTCCTCAGCTGAAGACCATGAAAATCCTACTCTGCAATGGTCTTAGGAGTATTGAATACAATAAGATCTATCTATCTATCTATCTATCTATCTATCTATCTATCTATCTATCTATCTATCTATCTATCTATCTATCTATCTATCTATCTACCTATCTATCTATCTATCTATCTATCTATCTATCTATCTATCTATCTATCTATCTATCTATCTATCTATCTAACTATCTAACTATCTATCTATCTATCTCATTCTCTCTCTGTATAATATATGTGCATAAATGTATATTATAAGATGTATATATATATATATATATATATATATATATATATATATATATATATATATATATATATATAATTGTGCGTTTCTTTGTGTGTCTTTTGTGTGTGTGTGTAATTGAAAACAGTTGTTGATTTTTCTGATATTATGAACACTATATTTCAAGGCTAGTTCTATTTCGTTCTGGATACATATAATAAAATACTCTGAACAGCTTGCGGTCAAAAATACAAATTTTCAACAGTTGACGATAGTTTGTGGCAGCTTATATCATTACCTGGTATCCTTAACAAGCTGAAGAGGGACATCTAGCATTTTTTACGTATAGCAATGAAACCTATAACTTACACTTACAATAACTCCAAATTATGTGTGTTAAAAAGTTATTTCATGAAATATAATTCCTTTTCAGAAACGCAATCGTTTCTAGAATAATCTCCCTATAAAGCAATAATTATTATACAGTATGAGAATAATTTTATGCTGCTAGAGAAGCAAAAACATCAAGACTGTCAGATCCTGGCATTGACCCCTGCCCAACAGACCGCAGGTGCTCTGTTTGTGGAAAATACTTCTAAAAAAGAATTGCACTTTAAAGTCAGAAGTGAAGACATTTGAAGGTTTAACCAACAAACCATATGTTTTGTTGTGGCGTTTGTTAATCATCTTAAGTTGCTTGCCATTAGTTAATTTACTTTTTTCTCCCTTACCTCGCTCCGTACCTGCGGTCTGTAATTTCTTCCCTCTTTGGATATTCATAATGGACACTATAGAATGGTGATATTTAAATACAAGGCAACAACACTGAAATATGTTTTCAGGTATACGCGAAACACTCGTTTGGTTTTAAATGAGAGCACTTTAGATCAAACTTTGAACTTTGGTTTATTATACAGCTGAGACAACATTTGAATGATATTATTTGGTTTCGTTCTTTTTATACATTTAGGTTTCCCTCTTATCTGAGACTCATTTCCTGGGCCCTCCCGATCTCTTCGTTACTTTATCTATGAAAACCCCCAGAACGAGCTTGATGACAAGACTGCCAGCATGTTTATCGTTCTCCGGAATTGGCCTAGACTGTCCTGCATATAGCGCACAGGTTAGGTGGCTTATTTTGAGACGGGAAATGCGGTCGACAGGGTTGTGATATCGTTTCCTACGGTACAGCCTCAGGTTTGATTAACCCCTTAAGAACATGTACTGCGGTCATTCAACAACGCTTGAATGTCTTGTTTTGAGGCATAAATTCGTTTTTCATATTATAATTTTTAGAATTCGGTTTTCTTTACCTGAAACTTAAAAGGATCGGGAACAATGTTGTATAATATTATTCAATATGTAAATTCGTGTTTCTGATTCGTGTATCATTTGCTCGAGAGATGCGACGACGCTGTGTTTGGTGTGCTGCTTGTAAGCAGGTTGTATCAGCTGGTCCCAAAAGATTTAAATCTACTACTCCTGCTCAATTCAGAAAGTTCTTTTTCTAAATAGAAGAGACGAAACCTTCGTTTAAGGGTACGTCTGTGAAATGAGAAAGCAGGATACAGAGAATCTTGAAAAAATTCCCTTGAACAAATCTCGACGCATTCTGACATGGTTTATTCAATAACCACACGCACTTCTGACTCATTCTCAGGTGTGACATTGGTATAGCGCTCCGTCTTCTGTTCAGCACTCTTAGGTAGAATGAATAATATGGTTGGACGGCTTGGTATGTTCTATTTTCAAATCACTAAGCTTTTTTTGCCCGTTGCCTTGACAATCATCTCAATACGTAAGCTTTAATACCTGTTCTCTTGCAAACGGGTAGACGACGTGATTGATCGGTCCAATGTAGCTATTATTTCTGTCCGAAGCGCTTAATCATTATGTCGTTTTGTCTCTCCTGAATTCAAACACGCCAACATTGTCATAGTATTTTAGATCTTTGTTATCTTTCCGACTATGCTTCCTTCAACGTCCCCCCTCCGCCCACATTTCTTTTTTCCACCCTACCCCCTCCCGGTCTCCAGAAAACACGAGAGCGCTGTCGTTACTTGTCTTTCTTCATGTTCCCCTTATTTAATACTGTTATCTCTTATAACAATTATTATTATTATCTCTATTTGTCTCGATAGTGCCACTGGTAATTCCTACTTTAATACTCTCTCGCCATTGCTATTTCTGTTTGCTTCTCTCTTCACCAGTACTAAATAACCGTCATATTTTCAACTTGTCGAAATGATTTCTTTTAGTCCTATCCATCTTTTGTAACCATGTCTACGGGTTTGCCTTACCTGATAATAATATTATGTGTGCACTCGACCGACGGTCAATCGCCAAGCTACAAGACATGTTTACTCTATAATTTGCACTATTTTAAACTGAGGTGACCCAGGCACCCCGGGGTGACTAAGGCAGATAAAAGGGAAACATGTTCTGATAATTCTAAGGCCGTGTTCACACATACAGGAGTAATGAAGCCGAGTAAGACAAAATTTCTAAGCCCAGCACGTCGGGGCTACTCTGGATACATACCCCAGAGAAATCGGCCTCCCTCCCTGGGTGATATTTCATGCTCACCGTGTGAAATTATTGCACGGGAAGCTTGCTGAAATTTTCAAACACGCTTAAAATGTTCACCGAGCGAAAAATGAGTGGTCGAGTCAAAAACTCGTTCTGGGAAAACTCGGGGAGGACTCAGGGAGTGTCAGAAATAGCTCGGCGTGCAAAGTTGCATACGTTGCCGAGTGACAGTGACACGCCAACAAGATCTGAATGGTAGCCGAGTAAAATTTAATACTCTGGGGGTTAAATTATTGCTCGGTGTGTGAAAATCTTGTACTGGGAGTCTGAGTTACTCAAGCACGGCGTGCAAAAGTTGACACGACGAGCATGCTCCGCGACACGGCGACCTTCGCGCCTGAAGCCATACTGTAGAGATCTGTAACTATTTCCTATTGCCAGGTATCGAAGAGTAACAGCCAGCTTGATGCCAGGTTCCAGTGACTGCCTCCAGAAAGTTTTTGCCTTGTGGAAGGTGGGACTAATTTTCTCAAGCAGTTTTAGGAAAAACTATGGAAAAACTGGAGGTAGTTCCCGAAGGATTCCACAACTTCAACTTGCAGTTCAGCCTTCAGCTTCTCAAACTGTTCAAACAGGGGCCTTTTTATGAGCCATGGTCTAACCCACAGGTCCTCCTTCTCCTCTTCTTCCTCCTCTTCTTCTCTTCTTGCTCCAGCACAACAGCAAGGGCACCATATGTATACATGAAGTAAGCTTCCATCGTCTGTGTCATGTGAGACATGTTGAAGGAAAAAACCAAACCTTTTTTGTCCCCTCTTTATATATCAAAACATTGCAACTCCGGCAAGGTGGTTAGCATGGTCGGCGAGTTTGTCAGCGTATGAAATTCTGTCTTTTGGCCGTACCATAATTATTATTCTACCTTTCAACTTGATATAGCCTTAGCAACGAGCTTTTGATTTAATATTACTTTAGATGTTCAAGTTTTGCTCACCAATTTTATTTAAAAAAACTTATATTACATTAACTCTGTAATTTTAAAAAAAATCATATTTGCCGTACGTACCAGCCCTGTGTTAACAATTATTTACGAATACTATCCCCCAACCCTCATTTCTTTTTTTCTCCCGCTCAGGACGTTTCCTTCGTCATTTCCTTTTCAATGATCTAGTGACGTTTATTTTTTAGATTTATGATAATATACACGATTTATACCATTCTATGTTCATACAGATGAACCCATTATTGATACATTAAAGATAATATATATTAAGGCAAACCCCTCTTACCAGATGACATAATATTATCCCAGCAGAACGAACAGAAAGATTAATATTACGCTAAAAATACACGTTTTGATGCCCTTTCTTCATAAGAATTACCATAATCTTTAAAAAGACACACCGTTCCAGACAGAGAGGGAAAAAAACGAGCTCAAATCAAGCCATTACGGGACAAATTATGTCAAACATCCATTAAAGGAAACTTTATAAACTGGCAGGTAAAGTGTATTCCCGTTTTCCAACGTTCCGTTTAAATCAGTTTTCCATACTTCTCTTTCTCCCATAGGGCTAATATGTGGTGACTCGCTTCTTTTCAGTACTCTCTGACCGGCGGGAATTCCATTAAAAAAAAATCTACGTTACCAATAATTGTTCTTTCTGCTGTCTCGTGTATCCCTGTTCTTTTTCCTAACTTCCTGGTTATGTGTTATGTGTTGACTATTAAGCAACTTGGTTTTTTTCAGTTGAACGGAGAAAGAAAGAAAGAGAAAGAGAGAGCGACAGAGAAAGGGAGAGAAAGAGAGAAAGAGAGAGAGAGAGAGAGAGAGAGAGAGAGAGAGAGAGAGAGGGGAGAGAGACAGAAAGAAAGAGAGAGAGAGAGAGAGAGAGAGAGGAGAGAGAGAGAGAGAGAGAGAGAGAGAGAGAGAGAGAGAGAGAGAGAGAGGGAGAGAGAGAGAGAGAGAGAGAGAGGGAGATTTAGATCAATCAACTCATATATTGCAGGCATTTGGCCTGCACCACTGGCTCGTCCTGCTACATTTCTATCACTCAGTAAGGTTTTGTCTATATTGCTTTTTCCCTTCCCTAAATGCGTTTTATTGCGTCTAGTTCTCTAGACACCCTCCCCCCTCCCATTCATCTCCCTAAAGCGGTTTGCCGGTATGTGTTCTTATGAGATCCTCTCGTATTATTTCTTGTTAACGTCACTGGTATTTCTGTCCACTTCCTAAAGTAATGCATCCCAAGTGGTGTCCACTTGCTGTAAATCACAGCCCAATCTCTCCTGAAAAAGAAACAACAGCCAAAACAACACGCACGATGAGGAACTTAAGTCCACCCTCAAAAAAGGTTTGACAGTTCAGAGAATCGACTTTCCATTTCACGTTCCAAAACGAAACAGTGAGCATTTAGTTGATAAAGAAGGTTAGAAGTGTATCGGCATAATTCTGGACATTGGAATTGTAGTCCAATGGGCTACAAAAACTCCCAATAGTAGCAATGACACCAGCACAACGACTGAAAAAAAGAAGAAAAAAACAAACGATAAAAGTAGAGTAAACAGCAAAAACAACACAGCAATAGCTCTATTGTTTCTGGTTAAATTGTTCGGAATCGGGTATATTTTTGGGGGGACCCCATTACTCAGTTGGTATCATGCTGTAGGTCAATGAAGATATTCAAGTCCCCATAAGAATGCTTTTTGAACTGATATTATTTTGGGGAGTTTTCAAGGTTCTCCACAAATTTACTTGGCCCTATCTGAGATGAATGTTATGTTCCATTTGAGAGATCCTACATAATTAATAGGGGAGTTGAATCCATAAAAAATCGTTTCTATTGTCGAATATGTCATGTTTTACAGTATTTCGCTACCTCAGAATTACGACGGTCTATCAGGCATATTTGGACGTTTTGAGTTAATAAGACCATGAGGTCAGAAACCAAATGTTCTATCTGTCTTCGTAAATCGAAAGAATATTCGGAGTTGTTATCAAAATAATATTTATATAAGTGCATTTGAAAAAGCTTGAGATATTATTGTGAAACTCAGAATTTTTTAACGTTAAATTTCTCAAAACTAGGTTCCGAATTAGATATAATTTTGTAGTTTGGAGACAACGATTTGACATGGTTGGGATCTACGATGCCGATACATGTCCATAGCTGCTTCAGATTTTATTGTTTGCTCTCCCAAAGAATCTATGTGGGTAAAAAACAGACAAGAATGGAAATTATCTTGAAATAAAAGTCGACTCTCCCCATGATCACAAATTGATTACAATTTTGAAAATCTATGCTGAAGAGCGGTTGATTGGAAGGTGACGTCGGCAGGTCCTACTTTGTTCTTTTGTCTCGATTCTTTTAAATGCTCTCTTGCTTTTCCCTTGCCCCAGATTGGGAGCTATAATTTTAATGTGTTTGGTTAAAGATAACAATGTAACAAAGAAGTAGTAGAAACATTGGAAGCACAATAATAATGATCATGGGTGGTGGACTGCACCTGATGCAACAGAAGAAGATTGTTTTGGTGAGTCGCCGTCTACTGTATAATGTAATAACGATATAAGAGTCTGGAATAGATATGGAAAACGGCAAAACTGAAGAGAATAAGAATTAGCAGCCTGAGCAACACGACCGTCAACTAGATCAAAACCGAGACAGTCGTGGTTTTGGCAGTGTGAGCTCTATCAAACCCAGAGAAAATGGAGTGAATAACATGGGTAATGATATTGACATAAAGGTAAAAGAGAGAGAGAGAGAGAAAGAGAGAGAGAGAGAGAGAGAGAGACAGAGAGAGACAGAGAGAGACAGAGAGAGACAGAGAGAGACAGAGAGAGAGAAACAGAGACAGAGACAGAGACAGAGAATGAGGGAGACAGATAGATAGATAGATAGATAGATAGATAGATAGATAGATAGATAGATAGATAGATCGCAGGTATAAAAAAGAAAACCTATATCAAGGGTAATAATTCGGTCATCTTTACATCATGCAATGCAACTGAAGGGATGTTGAATCTGTTAATTTGAAGAGAATTATTTATTATCTTTTACACACACTCTCTCTCTCTCTCTCTCTCTCTCTCTCTCTCTCACACACACACACACACACACACACACACACACACACATACACACACACACACACACACACACACACACACACACACACACACACACACACACACACATCACCGTCTTTCTCCTAATACATTGCATCCCTCTCGACCTGAATGGAAGCTCGCCTGTTAATTGATGTAAATTGTATCGATGGGACCTAAAACACCTCATCTCTCTCTCTCTCTCTCTCTCTCTCTCTCTCTCTCTCTCTCTCTCTCTCTCTCTCTCTCTCTCCCGTTCTGTCATTTCTTCCTCTTACTCTCCTCCATTAAAAAAACCTCTTTCTTAACACATCTCCCTGTGTTCACTCTCCTCACACCCTCCCTCTCCCATCCAAACCTCCACCCCCGCTTTATTGTGAGCAGGACCTCTCTACAGCCCCTTCTCACGCACTCAAAGGCCGGGGCGATGGGGGACTGAGATTTCATTAGCCACTTTACGGCTTCATAAGGACATTATATTGTGCTAAACTTAGTTCATGTCTGTAGACGCCTGGAGGGCCTTCTACACAATGCTCACGTCCAGACAAAGGTCCGCCTTTTAATAACTGCAGCCTAGAAGTAAAGAAAATTAAACTCAGAATATGAGAGAAAGTTGAACACAGGACATGCGCAGCCATTGAAGACAGAGTAGTAAAATGGTGTTTAAGACAGGCTGCTAATTTTATATCTCGATATATATCAATGTGAGACAAAACAAAATCGTTTTATGCCCCCTTCCTTTTCCTTGGCTTATTTCATCTATTCACCCGCTCCCTTTCCTTTGCTTAGAAGTTATGTCTCTCAAAGCAAAGTAAAATGTTTATGTGATGCCATGGTTACGATTAGATCGTGCACGTAAAGGACGCTGGTTCCATTCCATTGCGTGAAAAATATCGCATAGAGCATCCCAATCCCAGTCTTTTTTTCTAGGATGCAGTGACCCAGATAGCCCCGCTTGGTTCTTGTAGGTAGGATGTAAGCAGCCTGCACCACACTGAACAAAAGTGTGAAGATTTATTTATTCATTTGAATAATTCATCTTTTATTGGGGTGGGGTGGGGGGAGGTATAACGAAATTTACAAGAAATGCATAAATACAACATTAAATAATCATCACAAAGTACTAGATTTAAAACAGACATCGGCAATCCTTTCTCGCCACTCATTTCTCCGCTTTCGCGCTTTAAAAAACTATGTCATGTTTTACAATTACAAACTGTTAAATGTCTTAAATGGTGTCAAACGTTCTTCCCATTGGTTCTACCTTACTGGTAAATTACACAAAATTGTATAACTCTAGGCTCATTTTTTATTTAAAAAGAATTAATTTACAATGAAAGCCCCTGTAATGGGGACGAATGTTCAGATCTACTCTTCGTCCTATGAAAGTTATTCGGATTAACTGTTCTTATTGTAATATGTTTTCATTGAGCTGGTCCAAAGCACTCTCTGTAACTGCTTCTTAGCGGATGCCAGTGACGTGTCGCTTTAGGGGCCTAAAGACCTTTGCATAAGACAGGATTTCTGGAGTTCATGTTGGCTCCTCGACAGAGGCAAGGAGGAATGTGGAAGTGTGTGTGTGTGGGGGTGTGGGGGGTGTGGTTGAATTGTCACCAAAAAAGCTCTTACAATGCCTTGAATGAAACTGAGTTTGCATCATACTCGATATTGTATCACACACACACACACACACACACACACACACACACACACACACACACACAC
>NW_004797365.1:532308-546574 GCF_000002075.1 Aplysia californica
GAGTGAAAGAGAGAGAGAGAGAGAGTGAAAGAGAGAGACAGAGAGATGATCGTCTGTAAATAGATTGACCCAAGAATTCGGTCCCGGGGGGCAAGGAGTTAAATCAACTTTGGGGAAAAGGCCAATCACAGATAGCACATGACACACATTCTTTCTCCAACCTCTTTGGCCTGGGAGGAAGTAGTGGTCCGTGCCTGAAAGAAGACAAGAACGTCTAAGGTACCGCTTCGTTTCCTCCTCCTCCTCCGCCTCCACCCCCCCACACATACATTCACTTAAGACCACCTTCCATTTCAAGCACAGCGTTGGTAATACATCATCAAGTTTATGTTCTTCTCATTCTCAGGCAGTTTAAACTTTTTAGTTCTGCGTTCTACATTTCAGATCTTTCTTATACACGTTTGAAAACAACATCTCCATTGATTATGGGCATAATATATCTATCATGAGTCAGGAATAATCAAACGAAGTGTGAAGTTATTATTTCATAACTTATTTTTCTTAATGACAAGTAGTGCTACCTTTCCCCCGCCTCTACCACAACATTATCGTTACTCATGAATCATAGAAACGACAAATGTGAGATCAGAATCCCACATCACAAGGGTAACAAATTTCGATCGCTTTTTAATTCTCTCACACGATGTTCTCTGAAGTGAGTGGACCCTTTTGAACTTTAACACAGCTCAGACGATCGATTCATACAGCTTGGCATAAAAAAGGACTATCGAAAGAATGTTCCCCTAAAGTAGCCTTAAGACTGACCAAAAAATAGATCTAACCCAGTCCCAGCATCTTCAAAAAGGAACAAATAAAAGAAAAAAAAACTAATTTAAAAAGCCTGCTGCTATGAACTATGACTAGTAATATTTGTAATGTTTACTCAAAATCCAAGCAAAGACTACTATTTTGTACCCGAAGATAATGAATAACTTTGAAGAACTGGCGATTTATTTCGCTTTCTGTATAACATAATCATTTTAACGACAAAGGCGGAACCATAGCAGTGCAGTATAAAACCATTTGGTACAGCATACTTTTGGACAACACGTTTTTGAATAAGTAAAGATAAGAGCTCCCGTTCGCGAACTACAATTAAAGGAGAAAATCCAGTTCCAATTTCAATGACAACAAATTATGTCACAGGACCCTTCTTCTTTCCATTAATTTAAGGAAACAAAGTGATCCAAAAGCTATAATTATTTTCGACAGCTGTGCTTTCAATTCTCCTCCCTTCGCTCCCCTCCCACAGGCGATAACAAAAAAAAAAAGAAGCCCCTTTCCCATGAGCTGATAAAAACAAGTTGATCTTAGACGTGAAATTCTTCAGAAAAAGAATGTTTAAATAACAGCAAGCGGAATACCTCTTTAACTTCATCCCAGCGAGCAAAGGAAGGGCTTCTTGATTGTTTAATCCTGAATAACGCTTTCTGAGAAATGGGTACCGTATTGCGTGCATATTAAAGATATAAGCAAGTGAACTTTAGATCACTTAGAGAGAGGACAATTCTATTTTGAAATGACAAACTTTTTCTTGTTGGCAGGCTCCAGTCTCTAAAGCCTCATTTATCTATTTACCAGATATTATATCCAATACATTCTCGGGAAAAAAACGTTTATGAATAATTATTTTAATAGTCGGGTGTAATCAGTTGATTATTGAGGCATAGAGTTCAGAAATTTCTACATGAACAGCGGATGATGAGGCAGTGATAAGGATGATTATGCTGATCAATGATGAAGATGGGAATGATGATGATGATGATGATGATGATGATGATGATGATGATGATGATGATGATGATGATGACGATGATGATGATGATGATGATGATGATGATGATGAGTGTGTGTTTGTATGAGTTTGTATGAGTTTGTATGAGTGTGTATGCGCTAATATGAAATTTTGTTCGCGTCAACCTTCGTACTAATTTTTTTAAAGCATACTGCTTGTTTTACTGCAACAATAAATGGAGCATAACTAATTTATACATTCAAACTGACTATTTTCCTTTATGAGATTTCCACCAACACTGTTTAAACTATAGTGCTGTATAATATTGGTGGTGCAACTTATTTTGAAATACTTCCTCCACTAGCGAACATAAACTCTCCAGCTTTTGCATAATGACTTGCCTCAATATATTTTAACAGATTAACATTTTTGTTAACATCTGTTTGCTGTATTCTAGAAAATTCCTCAATAAATGGTCCTTAAAAATCCAAGTAGGTAGTTTTTACAAATTAAAAAAAAGGTACAAGTGTACACCGTATGAGCTGGGACAATATCGCTTTTAAAAAGCAAGTCTGTCCTTTTGTCTAATCTTGATACCATGCTTATTGAGCGTATGCTCAAAAACCCTTTGGTGCCAGCCAAAAATATGTTCACTATAAATTAGATTAATTTTATGTAACACGCTCAGCCACTAACGAGTGTCATTGGGGAGCAATGACGTAGGCCATAAATTAAATGTGTGTGGGAAGTGAGAAGGTCTGTGAACAATTCCATTTAACGCCTGACGGAGTTTTGTGGCATTTTATATAAATTTATGAAGTAAGGTTTTCCAATCTAGCCTCAATTGTTGTAGCGAAATTATGGAAAAGTTAAGACAAATCGATATAAACTGCTGTGCAAAGTATGGCTGACACTGATTCTCCCGTTAAAGAGATATTTGAGTATTTTTTGGGGCCACGAATTATTGACTGCACTATAAGAGAGAACAAGAAACCCAAAAAAAACACAGGCCGTTCAGTTTTGCAGCATTACGAAGACAGTCTAGGTATGAACGGTGTAACAATTAAATTCATATCTAGTTGATCCGAAAATAACCGGTATTTGTTGGAAAATTACATATCTTTTGACGAAACTCGAAACACAGCATTTCTGCTTAATTAGTATGGGGGGAATGAAGGGCTAAAAGATTGGGGTGGCAGTCGGATGACTCTAAGAGCAGTGTCCTTGACAGCATGCTTTTTATATTTTCCGCTCCATTTCAGGTGATGAAACTCCGAGACGGTTACCTAAGTAGAGTGTCTGCAAATGCAAGTGGCGAAAAGCAATTAGCGTTGCAGCGAAAAGGCTGTGGAGCCTACAAATATGTTCCATCCGATTCCACTCGACGTCGAGTTCGTGAATTATGCAGTACAGCCCTGAAGGTGCTTGTATTTTATTAGGCTGTGGTGATCTTGCACCATTATTGTTGTTTTTCCCCAGAGATCTACGAATGAACGTTGCTTTTGGGGTTGTGCATCTCGAGTGTGAAATCATATGATCTCCGTAGGTGTCTCAGAACCGTTGGATTATTTTGTGAGCTGTGTTGTTGATTTCCATAAGACGAGTTTACTATGAGGAAACAGCTCGAGTCGCAAGTTTCTTGGCAACTGATTTTGCGTTTCCTTTCTCTTCTGGTGGGTACCACTGGCGGGTTCTACTTTTTATTAAAATTTCTGTCTAGTATTGCTGCCCACCTATTTCATTCTGCACTATATGAACGTAACCGTGTTGGTGTGCTTCTCTGTACTTGAAAACAGCAACAACAACAACAAATAGTATGCACACGCAAAACATACATACACACACACACACACACACACACAACAACAACACTCACATACACAAACACACTCGCACGCACATGCATATACGCACACGGGCACGCCCGCATGTAGCTCACAGACACACACACAAAACCCCCCCCAGATAGACAGACAGACAGAGAGAAAATAATGGAAAGAAGGAAATACATAAAGAGAGAGGGAGAGAGAGAAAAAGAGAGAGAGAAGGGGCAGACTGGGATAGAAAGAAAGAGAGAAGAGAGAGAAACAGATATCGAGAGCAAAATCCATGGGGCAGCAGAGTAAAAGGAAAACAACCCAGTCAACAAGAAAACCAAGACCAATGCCCATCAACATCCCATAGCAGCTGCTACACTTGAAATCTTGAAATCCCACACAAATCTGGCCTCCCCAATGCAAGAATGTACAATTATTAGTAGAAGCATCAGCAAGGACAGTAACAAATTGCTCATGGCACAAAAGTCGTTTCTGGGGGAACATTTCATTAGAATGCTAGAACTGTCCATAAACATTCCTCTCTCACCTCTCATTACGTTCGTCGTTTAAGTATCGGATCAAGAAGGGTTATTTGCAGAGGACTCGAAATGAGGAGTTATTTCCTGGCTACAAACTTAGAGATATGCTATTACAAAGGGGTGTTCACTCTTGTACTTTGCTGTGATATTTAAACAGTGGAATAGTTTTTATCTTAAGAACATGACATAGACGTATAGATTTAGGTGTGCTTCCAAGCCATGCTGTCTTGTAAATATTTATAACTTCCCTTTTGTTTGTTCAAGTGAGTTACAACAAATTATAATAATAGCTCGTTTTATTCGACCAACCTAAGATAAGAAGATATAACGATGTAATACGGATTTTACAAAGCTTGGTTGATTAGCTCCAGGAGTAGCAACGATTGTCTGGGGCTCTGGGGTCTCAACGTCAATTTCAATTAGAGCCGCCCCCCCCGAGTCCTCTCTTCTCTCAGTTCTTCAAATAATTTAAAAGCACCTATCGTGCATGAAGTTCATGTTGATCCAATTATGACCAACCATAGATCTATATGGTGTAACGACCAGGTGGAATCTGGCGCTCGTCTCCGGGCAAATTTAATTATTGGTACTATCTTAAAGCTTGTTCATTTATGTTGCTTTCATTGCAAAAAATACCCAGTTATTTTCGGTAGAAGTCGAAGTCTTTGTGATTGAAGGAGATATGGTGTCGACTGGTTTTAGAAATAGAATTAACAAGAAAATGACCTCCAAAGTTAGGTGATTTCCCTAGCTTGAGAGTCCTCGGAAAATGAAAATGTACATTTTGTGTGCCTATATTAATCAATGTTTTTCAGTAATATCCACACAAAAATGTGTTCTTAAAAATTTGGCGTCGGTGGCCTAGTGGTTAGGCTCTCGGACTCGCAACCGTAAGGTCGTGGGTTCGAATCCCGTCAGGGGCCCGACATTGTGTTCTTGGGAAAGGCACTTTGCACACATGTTCCTCTCTTCACCCAGGTGGAAATGGGTACCCGGCTATAGACAGTGAACGATCTTGTCAGTTTGATAGTGTTTGAGCGCGTGAAATCCGCAGCTTGCACTGTATGCTTCCGCGAAAGCCGAGAATGTTTCTGAGTGTTCTCAGAGGGTCTGCCGGTGTAATAATAGTTGTAAAGCGCATAGAGCATGCTCTTGAGCATGGATATGCGCTATATAAATGCAATTATTATTATTATTATTATTATTATTATTATTATTATTATTATTATTATTATTATTATTATTATTATTATTATTATTATTATTATTATTCTTAAACGGGCTTAAAAAGTACTGGGCCCCAAAAAACAGAAATTTGACAAAAATTGACTAACCGGCGGAAAAACAACGGTTTCTTTGATTTCATTATTTTGACTAGCGCCTGATTTTACAACGATACTTCACATTTTATACTACCCTACACTGTTCACCCTGGCTCACGTGTGACTCAGTTTTGGCCAGATAAAGGGAAATTGGGGAAAATGCTGCGCCCATTCGACTATAATGAAACGACGCTGATTCTTTAGTTTTGGTATGATTTTCACGGCACTTGCAACACATATAAAGTCATATGTGAGGCAGCGTGGTGGAATCAGGCTCTCGTCAATTTTGGGGCATGGAGAGTTATTGGTATCATCTTAAAGATTGTTCACTTGTCCTTATTTGGATAAAAAATATCCATTTATCTTAAATACAAGTCGAGATATTTGCTAATGAAAGAGGTGGGGGTCACCTGTTTTCAGAGGTAAAATTAGTGAGAAAATGGCCGCCAAAGATTACTTATTTCCTTATCTTTAGAGTCCGCGGTAACTGAAATTTTATATTTTTTGTGGCTTAAATCAACATTTTTTAGGAAAATCCACACAGAAATGAGTTCTTTAATGGACATGAAAGGTGTTGAGCCAAAAAACAAAAATTAAAAAAAAATTCACAAACCTGCGGAAAAATGCAAGTTTCTTCACTTTGATTATTTTGACGAGAGCCTGATTCCACCACGCTGCCTCACATATTATAAGTGCCGAACAAGTGTTTTACACGTTAATTAGATGCAGTTCCACGGCCCGGTTTGCAGAGAAGTTTTTATAGGGAGCAATTTTAGTTTTGGTTTTCATTTTTGTAAATGTTTTACAGCACACACAATACACATAAGTTATATAAGTGCCGAAAATTAAAGGTGTTAATTGAGTTTATCATGCAAAGAAAAGAATTAGGAGATATATGAACGACAGGTATTTTAGAGAAAAGACGAAGCAAACCATACTCGTACGCCCGTGAACTAGCCACATAGACAGCGAAGAGCAACAGCTATCGCACTGCGGAGTTAAGGAGAAAAATGAGTGAATGGGATCCGCGGACAATGGAGACCCAAAATGCACGTAGTTGGTCAAATAAGTTTACTTTTACCTTTTGGGGTACTTCTTTTTTTATATTAATTTTATACACATCTGCTTTTGGGCAAAATACTCTCGAAAACAACAGAAGAATTGTTTCTCCTGATGAACCGCTCAGTAAGAAATGCAGAAACTACCCAACAACAGCAGCAGCAACAACAGCAACAGTGACAGCAACAGTAACAGCAATAGCAACAACAGCACCAACAACGTTATTATATTTATTGATATTTATACAGCATTCTCGTCGGCCTTGGTGCCATATTAACAACTTCCTCTTGATTAATGCTAAGAGCGCTGAAAATATAATTATATTCCCCTCGTTTCTGCTTGAGTCGGTCTGAATGCCCTGTTACACGCGGGTAATTTTGTTCTTGTTTCATTCACCTGTTGTGCTGGAAATCTTGGCTTGAATACCCATTTCATTTCTTCTAAAGCAGGATCAATTAAGGATTGTCCAGAGAAATCTGACTGGCTCAGGTCTTATTATGTACTCAGCCCAGCTGAAGCAAATGCATACCATGGTAATCTGCGTTTATTTGTTAATGCTACTAATAAGTAAATATTATCTATCTACTTCAACCAAGTCCAAGGCCACGCAGAGTGATCAGATGAGTGACGTTAGCCATCTGTTTTGTTTGTTTTTATTTTGTTCTTTTCACGTGTAAATTTATACTTCAGCATCGAAACAATAAATATACTATGTTTAAACATTGTTGGTTTTTTTTAGTGTGGACTAAACACATTTTCTTTTCTATGCACTTATGAGTATTGCATCGGCTCATGAGGTCGAAAATCCTTTTTAAGGATTGAATTATGTTCCTTCCAAATACTTAGGACCAGAATGAACACTTAAGTCCCTGTGTACTTAGCACTTTAATGTAAGACTGTTTCAACGCATTGCCAGTTTCTTTAGTCAATGTGCTTGTTCTGGTATGGTAACTCATGTAATTTTGATGTCTTCTTTATGACCTTCGTTGTATCAGAAAGATGTCCAAAATTGTTTCGTCGTCCTAGAAATTTTTAGGCCTCGTCATAACGGTGAATAGGAACAGAGAATATACCAGATTTAAAAACAAAACATAGCAATTTTAGCTATTCTTGTATGAAGATTTGCTTTGCGCTGGTCACTGTTTCGCAACGCCATAAAAATACTCTTATTTTAGCTAGGAATAACGAATCTTCCTCTAAGACACCCAATACATTAACATTTAAGCGACCACCCCCCCCTTCCCCTCCCCGTTTAATAACCGTGTCACAAACGCTGCCAAAAGTTATTTGTAAACCTGAACGTATAAACCATTTGGACTCAGTTTTGTCTTCCAAAAGACATGTCTCTTAGGGTGGAAAATCATAATTGAAACATAAACAAATAACCAAACAAATTAACTACCATTAATATCACGATATCAGTGTCCGTGAAGAGCGGTATGGTAATAACGTCATGGAGAGAAGGATCCCATGGTCGATATCACGGAGGCTTCTGATATTTGCCAGCCATCTGTGAGGGCTGAGGGTGAGCAGATGGTGGCACTCAGGGGATATTAAGCCACGTCCGCATTTGTTTCCACCCCCAGTGACAGGTCACGAGTCAAAGGTAATTCAGGAAAGTTCTATGGCCTAATGTGTGGAGCTCTTAACTGTCGTTTCTTAGTACGATCACTTAAAATAGTGATTAAAAGCCTATTAAAAGCACCACTTGCTCGAAAAGTAAATCAGTCATCGGAATCAAAATAATTGTAACTTCTTTTCTGTCGTTTAACTATCATAAATATCAATTAAAGAAAAGTAAACAATGCTATAGTTATGCAATCAAAGAACTGAAAAAGTTTTTAAGACCGAGCAGAAATAAAATAAGTCATTTTGAAGAGGGCCAATCTCTGTCGTTTGAGCACGCAGGGTAAAGTTGATGTTATATTCAAGGTACGATGTTTAAAAGCCTAGCGAATAGAGGAAAAGTCA
Organism: Aplysia californica; assembly: GCF_000002075.1. NCBI lineage: Eukaryota > Metazoa > Mollusca > Gastropoda > Aplysiida > Aplysiidae > Aplysia > Aplysia californica. The sequence goes on from NW_004797365.1 coordinate 540,752, forward strand.
TACCTTTTCTATGTCGTTACATCTTAAAAGTTCTAAATCCAGTACTTGTCGATGTTTCAAATGGGTCGTCTACAAGTATTCCTCTTTTGACTTCATTAAGTTGCTTGGTTTTTAAACGATCCCAACAGGAAACGTGATTTGTATTTCTGAAAGTGTGTGCCAAATTGTAAACCGAGTGCCTTCTCACCAGGAACATCAACATTGATCTGTGAGACGGTGCTGTTTTTCTAAAACAAACCTCATCAAGATCGGCCCAGTGTCCCAGTGAGTCGTCGACCCAGCGTTATCAGTAACTAATATACTACAGCCTCGTCAATCGTGTCCGTCTTCTCCGATCTGTTGGGGCTTTGGAGAAGGTCAAAGCTGTCAATTCACCAAGTTTGTCTTCTGATCTTTATTCTACTTTCTTCTACTATTTGGGCTAAATATATAGATTTTTGTCCAGTTCGACGACGGAAAAGTGACAGAGAGATGAATAGATAGACACTCGCGCGCACACACTTATACGCAAACACAAACACACACACACACACACACACACACACACACACACACACACACACACACACACACACTCAACACACACACACACACTCTCACGGAAACCCACACTGACAGAAATTGGAAAGAAGATAGACAGACAGACAAATATCTATCTACTTATCTATCTGTGAATATTTCTATCTAGTATATACATTATGTAGACTTTTAACTATCTCTACTTTTCCTTCCTCTTCAAGACTAGCTATAGGTGGTTCATAAATGTTGTTTTTGGTCACTTGTTTTGTTGTCGTCCCTCGGTATCTGTACATGCTGTCTCCTTCCTTTTAAAATGTTTCAGTGATCGGTATTACCCTGAACAGCTCGTTTGAACCTACAATTACAAGCTGCATTCGTAAACTATACTTGATTGGCTAATTTTACAGGCCCTCTACTCACTTGGTTTGGTTTTGTCGGCACGAATGTTTAATCTGGCAAATACACGTAATATCAAAATAAAGGAATTTTGCTGACTTTTGGCATTTATATGAGGTTTTAAATCCGTGACATTGGATGGCTAACAAAACGATTTTTGTTGAAGGACGAAAGCTTAAGAAGATTGGCTGCATGGTGATTTACGTATTTGTGGGATTAGTTTATTAGCATGGAAATGGTAGAAATTCAGTGGGGAAGTATTGGAATCATGCAAGATTATAAATCTTACTTACAATAAAGACGTATTTACGTTGTTCGGTTAACAAAGAACGAGTATTGTAAACATTCAATAATTGGAAAGGGTTGGGTATTCACGCAAGATGATAAATCGTACTTGCAATAAGGATGGGCAATTATTCATTGCTTTCCAAGAGTAGAAATAAATGATGGTGAAACTGGCGTGTGTTTTGTAAGGGACAGGCCCTGCGCTCTTTGATTACTAGTTAAAGAGTTTTTCCGAGTGTGTAAGTCATAATCTTTGACTGCTGTTTCTCTCTCGAGCCCAGTTTGGTCATAGCACAAAGCGTCACAAAGCTGCCTAACTTCTTCTAAAAGATCAAAATTGGGACAATGGTGATGAAAAAAGTTTGTATATAATTCTTCTAGAATCAGAGAGAGCCAGAGAGAGCCAGAGAGAGCCAGAGAGATAGAGAGATAGACAGATAGAGAGAGAGAAAGAGAGAGAGAGAGAGAGAGAGAGAGAGAGAGAGAGAGAGAGAGAGAGAGAGAGAGAGAGAGAGAGGAGGGGGGGGGGCGGCGGATGAAAAGACGAGAAATTAGTCGGAAGACTGAGCAACATAGATCTACCCAATTCCGTTCAAAATAGGTTGCTAGTGGACATGACGAAAAAACATCACAATAGCAAGCTATGAATCAGACTCTCCTCCGGATACGTATATCGACTTAGAGCTCTGAAAACTGTTGTAGTACTTGTAGTAACAATTATAGTTTTTCTGCCATGTTATGATAAAAGGAAAAAATGCCCTTTCAGTGGTATGAATGCAGCAACATTGCTTTGTTCCCACGAGAGAAATTAACTAGTTTATGATTCGGCTTGAACTTGAATATAATTCTCATCGGTTATCACGACGATGTTATGTTATTGTATCAACTACAAGGGGTCTTGTGGCCACCTTGTAGTTATGATCTAATCAGGAAAACCCCCCAGATGTGTCAAAAGAAAAACATGCGATGCATAGGTTTTGCCTTACGTCAGTTCACCACAATGATTATACATGTGCCCTGACATGTAGAAACGTGAGTCCATCCCGTACAGCTGTTAACTCTGAGTTTGCAGATGTAAAGATACGGTAGCAGATTCTGTACCAAAAAATTCATAACGTCTTTCGGTATTCGGAAATCATTGCCATTTGTTTCACAAGGTTACATGACTTTAAAGGCAACTAATCTCTTGCTGAAACATTTGGGACGCTGAGCTTCGCCTCTGTAGCAACGATGCACACTTGAATCGAAATAAATATTGCTTTCATGGTTTTTAAAAAAAAGTAAAGGAGAGATTGAATAGTATATGTTCTTTACTAAGATTGTTCTTCATCTATGTAATAAAATATTTGTTTCGAACTGAGTGCTGGGTGATCATGTGGGGATCCGTCTACGGTTCATATGTGTCCGATTTGAAGCCCTAACCCATTCGTCCAGACCCGACACTTTGAATAAGTGTCTACCGTACATACCAAGCTAAGTTTGTGACCTCTGCGAGAGAATTGTGAAAAACAGAAAAGGGGCGGGCAGCACGGAAAAGGAGGAGGAGAAGTGAGGAAGGTGAAGATTGATACCAGGAGCAGGGGGGTGCTGTTTATAGTCTCCTGTCCAGACGAGAAATCACCAGACCGGTGGCTTTCCCTGAACTGGCCGTGTTGTGAGATACATGGCCCCCTGCACCGATTTATTATCTCCCCTTTCTCGTCTGGGCGGGTCTGTGACGTCACACCGAGGCGAAGGAAAGCCAAAGAAAGAGTATTCTGGGTAATTGAACAATAAATGCAGTGGACTTAAAGTGGCAGTTTATAGACCTATTTCCTTTCCTGTCGAACGCTCGCACGACTTTACAACAAATTTCTCTTCCTGTTCGTTCATACTAATTTACTCCCCCAGTATGAAAATAGAATGTAGTTGCGCATGTTTGGCATCAAAACATTTCACCTCTGCTGCATGTCAAATACCCCTGACTGCAATGTAAACTTTTGACAACAAGATAAAGCACCCCCTCCCCCTCCCAAGAATTTCCCCGACTGACTCCGGAAGCAAAACCCCGCTCAGTGTTAATTTTTCATGTTAAATACTATCACAATTAGACTTGGAATTCCTCCACTCCCCCCCCCTCCCCCGGTTTCTACAAACGTTAAAAACTTTAGGCAAATTTTAAACGAAGTTGCCATGATTTCTTCTTCTTCTTCTTCTTCTTCTTCTTCTTCTTCTTCTTCTTCTTCTTCTTCTGTGGATACAAATATTTATAACAAAATACTTATTATGTATCTTTCTCTTCTGTCTGTCTTCACTTTCCGCCAAACTATTACGCAGCCTATTTAGGTTGATCAAAGTAAAGTGCTGCATTTTACACTGATAACACCAATTGGATTTTCGACTCATACACTATACCTTTCCTTTCTGTCATATTTGCTGTCACGTTTTGGTGTTTTTTTCTGAAAGTTCTACCTTTTCTTCATTATATCCAACTCATTAATCAAAGAAACGATTTTCTTAATGAATAATGTAGCTTAAAAAGTATTAGGTAAATGAAATAAAAAAGAAACCAAATGTTCTGGAAGGGGACTCTCCACACTCACAAAAGGAAGCCGCAGGCTTTTTGATTTCAAGTATAAAATTCCATACCCCTTTTCGAAGACAAGGAAAGAACAACTTCCGGAGCAGATAAAGAAAAGAAAGTGACAAGACAAGAGCCAACTGGGGGAGCAATAATAGAAACAGATATATTGGAATAAGGCGGGGGAGGTCGACACGGCTTTCGATTTATGCAAGATACCAACAGGCACAGAAAATCGAAGGGTCAGTCCACGAAATGGATAGATAGAGAGAAAAGCTGCAAAGCAAAACGAGCAATGGAACGAAAGGGGGCGGGAGGTGGTGGGTGGAGTGGAGGTATGAAATTACAAAAAGACATGACCGCGAAGAGAGAAGGACAATTCAATTGAGGATTTATTCAGGTTTCGTTTTGAAGGAAAAGAAAGGGCAAATACAAAACATGTCTTTGTGCTGGACTGGGCGAGATGCCCTTCTACTCTATTTTTGCTATTGCAATGAGAGGAGAGAATGTAATTTTGATTAAGATAATTGAGTATTCATGACAACTAAAAAGCTCCTAAAGAAGAGCACACCTTTAATCTTATTCTTAAAATCACATCACCAGCAGATTATAAAAGAAATGCGAAGATTGAATGTCTTTCCTATGACCTTTCCCTCCCCCTCGGAACTCACCACCATTTGTTTGTACTTTTCGTATCTTCCCCCAGTACCAGACTATCTATACACTTTCCCTCTCTTTTCTTTCCCACATTATCCCTCTCTTCCCCCCCCCCCCCCCTCTCTCTCTCTCTCTTCTCTGCTATATTCTCATTCCAAGATGTACACCGATACCCCCGTCCTTTCTCTCAAATTCTTTTCTGTCTTTTCCAGGATTCTTTTCCTAGGACTTTCCCATCCAACCCCCTCGGGGCCAGAAGCTGCCCTATTTTGTCTCCGTTATTCTATACTTACTTAGGCCAGTCGCTTCTAAAGAACTCAAGGCCGCAGACGACACAGGGGATTGTGGAAGTAATTTTTTCAGGACACCAGCAAAACCAGGGGAAAACATTGTTTAATAAGCATAAGGGACAGTGTCACTTCCTTGGGGTATCCATTGTAATGGATATAGTTCTGCGTGGCATACATATACTGTTTTTATACAACACTCTTCATTTTGTAGAATTTCTAGTGCAGTGGTTTACATTTACCATCTGTGGCCAATGCGACATATCATTATTATTATGTATACTTTTCAAGGTTCTTATATCTAAAATGTTAGTTAAAATAGTATTCAACTGTTTACTAATTGGTTGGGGTTGAGGCACATGTCATCGGTAAACATAATATTATCGGGAACTACAATTCTAAAAGTTAATGACTTTCGCATTTCCTCAAGGCCATCGGCAACCTGCACTCACCCATTACGTTACAGGCTCCTATTTTTTCTCAGATTCGCCTACAGCTCTTCGGGTCGTCTCCCCCCCCCCCAATTTTCCCTAGGGATTCCATGTAAAGGCCTGGCATGCACAGCTGATTCAAGGCTTTTTATGGCCTTGATATCCGCTCTGAAAATAATATGTGGTGTAATGGGTTATATTCTTCATTGATGCACACAAAAACACACGTGTCTGATTCCTGTGTGGGGAAATCTAATTCTTTGAGAATCTCCGTGTTTTTGCTTGGTGCTGTATCGTATTGTATCTTATTCATCCCAAATTGTTTCTGACAGAGTCAAAGAAGCCCAACTCCTAAATGAACAGCCTATTCAACAAAGCTAAAAAAAAACTTTCGTTACATTCGTAATTTGAAAATCATGAGTCTAGTTTTACACCACACTTTTTGTTCCCATAGCATACCCTTAATCGACTTTTAAACAAAGGTATGTCCACCCAAAGTCAGTAAACAAGCTTGGTTGCAAAGATTTTCTGACACATGCACACATACAAACACATTTGCATAAACACACACACACACACACACACACACACACACAAACACACAAACACACACACACACACACAGGCACACACACACTCACTCTCACACACACAAAAACACACACGCAATTACCCCGCACACCCCCCC
>NW_004797365.1:547525-550025 GCF_000002075.1 Aplysia californica
CTCTCTCTCTCTCTCTCTCTCTCTCTCTCTCTCTCTCTCTCTCTCTCTCTCCTTGTCTCTGCCTCTCATTCTCCAATACCTAGACGATTCGGTTTGCTCTACACAGTCTTCCAGACAGCACAGTTCCATGAGTAAAGCAGACTAATTAATGTTATTTTTGAAGCTCTTTGATTGCGCAACGGCGGAGAGAAGTTCACTGTCTTTTCGACCTGATTACACAGAACCTTTCGTCGATTAGGTCAACGACTTTTAATGAAACCTTGGAAATTATGCAAACAGTGTTGGCTGATTCTGATCGCAACTTTACCGATACGGTAACACAGTGGTAAGAGACGGGCAAGTCTGCGCACTTTACATCACAGGCAGGCACAGTTCACTGTAGAACATGTTCAGCTTTCGGAGATAATAAGGGTGCTAAAGGAGGTTAATTAGCAAAACACACTTTTGAATCATACACGCTCTCGGATAAGCGGACATCGTATCGTCCTTTAAGTAACACATTAAAACATTTTGGCCAAGATTATGCATGGCATCGTTTGACTAAGTTTTCACGAAGAACGGTGTGTGGTAAGGGTTGGTGACGCAGACAGGGAATGGAAAGGAGGTGTTGAAGACGGGAGAAGGAAATCTAAGAGAAAAAAAAGGGGAAACAAGAGAGAAAGGGGATTACGGAGAGTTGAATTGATGAATTAAAATAAAAAAATGAACCCAGTGGGAACAAAAAAAGAAAAAGAATATGACAATGATACGATGAAACAGTGTAATGGAACAACACCCCTCCCCCCACACACAAAACAATGTGTAAGTAGCGGAGTGGACATTGTTCCAGGCTAACAACACGCGTCCGATGGGAATCAGAAGGCCTAGGAGAATTCCCGAACAAGCAAATATTATGGAGATACTTCTCCGGGATCTCATCCTGCCGGATCTAGCGATGGGTCGGAAAGACGCAGAGCATTGTTTGGGTGTGGAATGCATCCCCTGTCCCCGGGGGTCACGTGTTACGTGGAAGGGACGTCTGACACCAGAAGCCTTCCCTAGGCCCTCGAGGTATCCGCCCTGGCCTGGGATCTGACCTCTCCGACACCCCGATACTTTCAACATGTTTACGTCCGAATCCTGAGGCCATCGAAACGTGTGAATTGTCCTGGGAATCCGGCTAATGGGCCAGTCTGAAGTTTGGCGTATCGATTCTGTTTATCTCCATGTCTCCTTTTTCAAATGGAGGGGAGCGTAACAAAGCAGTCTGTGTTCGCATCTGGTGTCCTGCTGCAATTTCGAAGCACTATAAGATTTCCATCAAGGGCGGTGAGATTCCTAACATTTAAAACGTATTGTTTTGGTTGAATTTTCAGACTTCAGAGATGGAGAGTATATACCAGGCTCTGTGTCTATAATATCTTTATACTTAAACACCTGACATAACCTGGAACTCTTTCTTTCTAGGTGGTGTCCGTCTATTGCAGGATGTAGCCCTCCAACCCCGTAACACACAAATTACTACAGAATTGATTACAGAATGGCCTTAGTGATGGGTTGATTACTTGTGAATACGGGAACACTTATAAGTGTCGCCATTGTACTTAACAAAAAATAAAACTCCCCATAACGACCTGTTGGATATTCTAACCAAGGGCTTCTGCTCCATAGTCCAGCATGATATATCGACTGAGCTAACAATGTGCTCAAACCTCATTTATAAAAATATGGGTTGGACAAATATGTTTTTTTTCTTCAGGCGTTTCTACTGTTAGTCCCATTCTACTCAGTCCTCTTTTTCAGCGCTAAAATAGGCCTACCTATACACTTTTATTAGAGGCCGCTTGGATCTCCATTTATTTCAGCTTATGGGTTTTGCTCATTTCGTCTTATATCAAGACGGTTAGATTCTTTAATTATGTTTCGTTTCCAAATACACTTGTTTTGATTTTGTTGCCGAAGCACTAGGTATAAAGAGCATTTTTGTTCTTTTTAAAATTTTAATCTGCCTGACATCTTTTGGCAGAAACATTTGCGTTGAGACCTTTTAGTGCTAAACCGTCTAAACGTTTTCTCTCGCAGTGTAAATTTTCCAGTAATAAGGTGTAATGCGCTTCGTCAAAATCACAGTTCATCATACTTTCCATTTCAAGCAGGTTGCAACATAAACCAGATTTCAGTAGGCCTTTTACAGAGACAAAGGCAGTATTTTGGTTTGGGTGTCAAACCCAGGTGTGAGCAGCAAGAAATGGACTGTTCTAACGAGGCGAGAGGATTACATTGTGTTGCAATACACAGAGAATACAGAAAATCTATGTTTAAATTTACTATGCTCATTATGGAGCGTTATGCCATTAGATAAATATATTTTACCCCCTCTATTCAGTTGAACTCTTTATTTTGTGCGCTCATTGCGACATTTAATTGTTTTGATTAGAGATAACAGTAAGACTCAGGCGTTGCTATACCGAATGGATAAATCCCTTACCATTTGACACAGGAGCGTTGCAACATGCCATTA
>NW_004797365.1:556785-557888 GCF_000002075.1 Aplysia californica
TGTGTGTGTGTGTGTGTGTGTGTGTGTGTGTGTGTGTGTGTGTGTGTGTGTTTGTGTGTTCGTGTACTAGAACATGAAAATGGTTAGGTGTTTGTGTATTTGGACTGAAAAGGGGAGGGGGGAGGGCTGTTAAAAACCAAAAACGTGTCACATTCCAAAATGGCATGTTTATGGACGTATCTCCTGTTATGACCGTTTTTTGGATCTTTCAGTATCTATACAGCAGAGTTTACTGTAAGGCCAAGAGCACATCTGGAGTAGAAATATAAATCTAATCTTAAGTGTTAGTTTACATGGGTATTAATCACAGTTCTATATCGTCTATGTATTTCTCAAACGTCCTTCTTGTTTAAACTTTGTGTAAATACTGTGCCATTTACATGATAAGGTAGACTAATTCGAAAAAGTAAAGACAATACCAAAACAACCATCAACAATAGCAACGCATTTTTAACGAGTGCATGCTCTCTGTTTTCGATGGTTTAGTATACTAATGCCTTCACAGCCACAATCATAGAACCCCAATTAAATGCCCTGTTATAGTTCAACAGCGTTTTGAACATCATTTAAATAGTAATGTTCTTACACCTGTAATAGATCACTTCTTTAACAAGAAATATCAGTATCCTTCCCATCTATCGGGTGAACTTTAAACACAGAAAAGACCTTAGTATCTTGTGAAGAAATCTACACCCTGTTTAATCTCAAATATCCGGGTTCGTTTAAAACTTTCACCCACGCCTTACCCCAGTATTAGGTAAGGTTAAATCTTGAGGCTGCCATTCAACGGATCTTGAGAGATAATATTTACCTGGCATGATCTAAATAACGGTCCGAGAACGCATTCATGAAATGCCCTCTCCAGTGAAACTCTACAGCATCTGTAAACTTTCCCCTTCAGCTTTGCTATCACCTACGTTTAGGCTCCTTGATTTGCATCAACAGAACGGTCGGGACTCCGATCCTTATCTTTTTTTGCTAATGTGTTGTGATTTAAGAGTTGATCTATCTATCTATCTATCTATCTATCTATCTATCTATCTATCTATCTATCTATCTATCTATCTATCTATCTATCTATCTATCTATCTATCTATCTATCT
>NW_004797365.1:565043-566017 GCF_000002075.1 Aplysia californica
AAGAAGAAGAAGAAGAAGAAGAAAAAGAAGAAGAAGGAGAAGGAGAAGGAGAAGGAGAAGAAGAAGAAGAAAAAGAAGAAGCAGAACAGAAAACAACAACAACAGCAACAGCAATAACAATCACTAGACCCCTAAGTAATTGTAATGTACGTCAACGTTCCTGTTCTGAATGCCTGTCTGCAGGTCGTATTTCTTCTTTGTCCCCTGGTCTTGCCCTCTAGGTGCACAAAGAGAAAAAGTCATTCCCGTGCCCAGTGCTTCCAAAAATGAGGTAATGGGGTTGAGGGAGGGGAAGGGAACCCCAGAATGAGCATAGAAGAATAAAGCGAACGGACACGACGGAACACGATCATGATTAGAACGTAAGGTTAAGCCAGTTTCGTTCTTTCATAGGAAAGTTGTTGATCTTAGAGACGACAGGTTGATTAAATTTAGGAAGAACCATATGAGAGTAGATGGTTCGGATATTTAGTTCTGTTCTCTCTCTCTCTCTCTCTCTCTCTCTCTCTCTCTCTCTCTCTCTCTCTCTCTCTCTCTATTCCTACCATTCCAATTTCAATCTTAGATTTTTTCCCGTCAGCCGACCCTACACGCATCTGTTTCTGTCTCCAAATTTGAACAGCTGCATTCCTATTTGGTGATTAAGTTGCTCAGTTCGTCCTTTTCCTAAGTAATAAAGTACATTCTACTTGCTATCTATCCCACACAGGTCCCCCCCCTCCCCATTTATTTAGTTAAGTTTTCCCCCTTTACCCACTGGAATCTAAGAGAATTGACTGACGGTGCAACACACACTTCTTTTGAAAATATTATTATAATCTCTTTGAAGATTTCTCTGTTGAAATGTCCTTTATAATGTCTATCTGTCTCTCCCCCTCCCCTTTCCTCCCTTCTCGCTCTTCTACTCCGTCTCTATCTCCATCTCTCTCTCTCCCTTTCTCTCTCTCTCTCTCTCTCTCTCTCTCTCTCTCTCT
>NW_004797365.1:566117-567300 GCF_000002075.1 Aplysia californica
CTCTCTCTCTCTCTCTCTCTCTCTCTCTCTCTCTCTCTCTCTCTCTCTCTCCCTCTCTCTCCCTCTCTCTCCCTCTCCCTCTCCCACTCTCTATCTCTGTCCCCCCCCCTCGCTCTCCTCCACTTGTCCGTTTCTATTTTCTCCCTCCTTATGTTGAGTATTTTCCCCCTGACCATTACTTCTCTTCTTCCCATCCGTCGCGACAAAGCCATTGGAGGTCAAGCCATCTAAGAAAATCATTCTTCCTAGTATTTCTGCCCGTCTCCCCGGCTATTTCTGTTCCTCTCATTGGTCCGATATTTCATACTTAACCCGAATCCACCCTTCTCCGACAAAAAGCTATACTCTGTCTAGTGAGTGCTTATTTCCCATCCTTTACTCTAGTCGATCAAGGAATAGTAGTACTCACATCTGAAGAAAAAAAAAAGACAAGAAACAAAAGGGATATTAGAGGGAAGAAGAGAAATAGCAACGTAATTTGTCTCTTGGGCAATATTTGGTTTTCCATAGCATGAATAATTTAATCATGTAGTATCGATGATAATCATACATTCCGAACCCACACACAATATCATTAGTCATTTAGATTAAGCGTTCGGTTTTGCTTCAGTTGTGTAATAGTCGAGAATACTCTATTGAGGTTGAGTTTAATGTTTATTACTTATGAACTTTAATATGTACACGATGTTTTTCTAGGTTTTATAATATAAAAGTTCATTTTTGAAAAAAAAATCACAGATTAACCTCAATTGTTATGCCATAGTGGGACTGAATATACTCCAAAGAAGATTTGATTTCGATAGGTAATTTGTGTGTGAGTACGAGTACGTATAAGTGCTGTATTGGTGTGTATGAGCGCTCGCGCGTTTGTGTTTATGTGTGTGTACGTGTATGTATGCGTGTGTGTGTGTGTGTGTGTGTGTGTGTGTGTGTGTGTGTGTGTGTCTGTGTGTTGGGTTTGAAGTGCCATTGTCCAAAAAGCATCTAATTAAATAAAGCCGGTTCATCTATTAGTAACTGATAAGTGGTGAAGTGTACAATGCATGTCAATATGGGAGTGTATAATTTTATGTTTGTACGTTTGCCTGTGTGTGAATGCGTTCCTCAAATAAGAGATAGAGATAGATGGATAGATAGATAGATAGATAGATAGATAGATAGATAGATAGATAGATAGATAGAT
>NW_004797365.1:570708-572448 GCF_000002075.1 Aplysia californica
GAGAGAGAGAGAGAGAGAGAGAGGGATAGGGAGTGAGGGTGAGAGGATTGGGGGGCGAGGGAGGAGTGGGAGCCCTAGAGAATATGACTGAAATTGGGAACTGTTACGGGAAACGATCCGTTGTCTTCGGAATTGAACACATCTCTCTGTATCAGAAGGGCTGAATTTGCATTTATATCATTTGAATATTTCAGAGATTAAACTTTCATGAAAAGGTGAACTCTTTAGAGCAGTTAAGGATGACAGATAACTTCCTAGTAATTCAAACGCAGAAAAATCGATTTCACAAGGAATTGCGACAAATCGAGTAGATATATGACAATATTGGTTTTGAAAAGTACGAAGTACGCTGTAAATAAGCTGAATGAAAGAGCATCAGAGTGTTGTCGTGTCAAAACTGACTGGAGTGCTCTTTCGCAAAATATAAAATTATGAACTGCAACATTCAGAATATTTTATTCTCTTTCAGAGAGAATACAGCAAATTTGTTGGTGGAAGTATAGAAAAAGTAAAGAGGAAATATCCGTATGATCCAGCAAGCAATTTCTTTTTGAAGACTTTTCACAGGAACAGCATGTGTTTTGTGGGTTGACATAATATGAGATACAGAATAAAGTATAATATTGTGTAATGTTGTGATCCAAATGTTGGTCCCCTAACAAAGCATCAGATCAAGAGAAAATCTTTTCGTGTGTACTCTTAAAATCTGACATATCTAGGGCTTATAATGATTGTAATCTACTGAAAAATAACTCCCAGTTGAATTGATGTAGATTTTCTAGAAGGCAGTCAATTTCGTTTGTCTTTCCGAGCCAACCCAAGCTGAGTAAGATAAATTGTCTCATCAAACAAATGGAGGTACTAGCTTTTTTAAAAAAAATTCCCCTTTTGGGGATCGACGTGAGGTCTGCTGGGTGAGAACAATAGTCTATAGACTTCGGTTCTGGGTCTTAATGATGGACAGCTCACAGTTGTCATGTTGGCCAACCTGTATCAAGCCACAACTGTCATCAGAATTTTTTTCCCCTTGTTCCGATATATTTTTTCTTCATTTTGAAACCAAGGGAACTCTAAGACACCTTGGCATTGTGTATTTTTTAAGCGGCCCTCACACACACGTGCAAATGAGCGCAAGCCAGGCAAGGCACCTCGTCTTCAACTTGGGGCCGGGCTTATAATTTGTCAACACAAACAAATAGAAGTCACGCCTGTGGATAGTCGTCAATTGTCTGGCTTGTTAACATTATCGGAACTGTGTGTAGAGTGTCTTTTTATGTAGAATTTTTGTCAGACAACAAATCAGCATGGTAGCAGTGTCAAAATCACCGCACATTTGGCGCTGATAACGATTTTGAGGTCAAATACGCTTCAAATATACCCAACCACTCCACTCTACCCCTAGCCGATGAAACATTATTTAGTGCACCCCAGATATTTGGACCTGCACCCGGCCCCATGTACTCTCGGACACACACACACGGCTATTTTCGACGGTTTTAGAGTTTCAGGGCCAGACCTGGGCCCCAATCACAACGTGTGTGAGGGCCCTCTATGGGGAGCACTGATCTCTCACAAGGTCATCTTTGTTATCATTGTTTCCCTCTCTCCCCAATCTCTTAAAAATAAATTGTGTTTCTCTCGTTACTGTTTCCTTTTCTGTTCAATTTATTGTTTTGCTTATAAAATTTTGTCTTCTAGTTCGTCTGTTTTTGCCCACCCCCTCCCCTTTGACATTCAATT
>NW_004797365.1:572548-578390 GCF_000002075.1 Aplysia californica
CCGCCAAAATAAAATAAATACACCAGTCTTTTTACGTACACTTCGTTATATTCATTCATTCGTTCGTCTATTATTGAGACCTCACCCACCCTGCTCCCCCCTCTCCCCACCCACAAGCGTTCAATGAACAAACTGTCCCAAACATTAGAATAATTAAATATCAATGCCTTGACCCACCATCAACTTTCTCACACACTCAATCATTTATTTATTCATGTACTTTCGCATTCCCTTCCCCCATCCCCCATCCCCCACCACATTCCCCCATTAACATGAGTCCCAGACCCAGTGAACATTATCCCTTCCTCATTTACATCCACTATTGTTTCTTATGCCAACTCACCCATTGGCCTGAATACATTAAAACTATTATTAGATTGGTTTGTTTACCCATTCATATAGTATTATTAATTTCTGTAACCATCACACCAAAATTGTATCCCCCCCCCCTTCCACACACACACCTCAAAATGATCTCTCCTTTTCTCTCCCATCCCTCTCACCCTGTTACTTCGAAGAGCTCATGAGTTTCTCACCGTCAACGCCACTGCCCGATCGCGCGGCAAGTTCACGCGTGAGCGCAGCGCGCTTTTCTTACACTCTTTAACCCTCTTCGTGAGTACTGGACGGAAAGGAGCGAGCGAGCGAGACTTGCCAGGGAGGGAGGGAGGGGAGAAGCGGGCGGCTGTAATCCGTTCGCTGGCCACCACTGCTGGGGTTTGTCTTCCCCGACATGAGTGGCAAGCCGCGCTACTAGTCTGCTGTTGTCCGTTGACCCGCACTCACCCCCAACGATCTCAGCGCTCACCTGCAGTGTCGGCACGAAAGGATAACCCAGTCAAATGTTGGATCTTCTTCAATATCTATCCCAGCAACTGGTCCGCTGAAAAGTTTTGACGATATGACACGAACGTATCTAGAAACATCTCTTCCTTTGTCTTTGTAGAATGTGAAAATCTGGACTAGTTTTCTGGGCGTGTAAAGGAACACTAACGGTAAAAAAGTGATTTGCGTTTCATTAAAAGATACTTTTATTACTTTAGAAAATCTCCAGACATCTTCCGACTCACGCCTTGTGTCTCTCAAACATTTTCGCGGTGCACATTACTTTGACCCTAGTATCACCCGAGCTGACTGTTATTAGAAGAAGTATTTTTCTTTGAACACTTGAAAAATAACAATTTTCAAAATATTGACACACTCACTCTGGAAACATTTTATCAATCCCAAAGACAAGAGACCCACAAACAGTTCATCAAAACATATTACTCAAAACGAGTTAAATAATAATTTTTTTTTAAACCATGGGGGTCAACGTAATATCATTGTGATGTTGTCAACTGCAGCTTGACAGTGGCGTGGCTGTTCTTCGAAAGAAGGGTTTTGCGTGCTCACATAACCTGGTCTTTATTCGTCTGTAACTTGAAGAAAACTTGGAGTGTGACAGTGAAGAGTGCGATTCTACTGTCGTGTTTGAGAGACGCTTTACATGACTCCAAGTGCTTATGAATTTGTTCTCACGCTCAGTCTCAATACAGGTAAGGATATCATTATTTTTTAATTGTCCATTTTGGCATTGTCAACTGTCTTTTTCTTGTATTTTTTCCCCCTTTTTTTGGGTCTTGTTTTGTTCTGGTTGAGATTTCATTCTCATAAAATGGAGAATGTACTAGATTCTATAATTTTATTACGGAAATTTTCTGTTGTTGTTTCTTTTTCACCATGTGTACTGATTGTTTTCTTCTGTTTTACAAAGTAATCGGGATACTATTCGTTGCCGAACTTATGTCATTGGAAATACGTTCAAATATCATTTGTAGTCAAAGCAGATAAGATACTTCTGCTCTTTGCAATTTACTAAAGCACAGTCGATTACAAATTTATAATAATATAGGAGCTTGTGTCCTGCATGTTTGAATCGATAAGGGATTGTTTGTCTTTTTTCCATTAAGAGATATTTTGCTTTGGTCGCTAAACACTGCAAGATTGTTTTCGTTATTGCTTTGATACTTTTTTAACATGGATTGAATATATTCATATTATGTGGAAAATTCTTGGGATTGTCGTTTTTTAACTGTAAGACAGACATAGTTTATTCTAATACTTTCATTTTAAAACCGTGCAGTTGTGAGTATCTAAATTCATTATGTTTTAGAAACTTGTACTGGCAACTATCAAATTATACTTAGAACTCGGAATAAGACATAAAACTAAGTGTATTTATAATAATAATAATAAATGACATTTATATAGCGCTCAAACCCGATTAAAGTACACAGGCTCTGAGCGCTTTACAATACAGTACAACGTACAAACAGTAATATAAAACCTTGTGTTCTGAGTAAAAGAAAATTACTCAAAATATTCATCTTATAATTAATTTAAAAACAGAAATGACTTTTGCTGACATCTGAATGAATCAAAAGATGTGATCTCTCTTAAAGTGCTTGGTAAAGCATTCCACATCTTGGGGCCTTGGTATTCAAATGTATCTTTTGATAATGTGGGAGTGACGCTTATTGTTGTATGACATGACAAAACCAGTTGCTTTTTATCCTTCTTGAAAACTACAAAAGGCTGGATCACTCATGGCTTTTCTTCAGTGTACTTCTAGGTCGACACGAGGATTTAGCAAACTGTGTGTGGCGTCGGTGGTCTGGTGGATAGGATATCGTGAGGTTGTGAGTTCGGGAGAGGGGGGGGGGAAGGTGGATGAGCATCAAGCCCGACGTTATGTCTTTGAGAAAGGCACTTCCCAAGGATTTTCCTCACTTCACTCCGGTGTGAATGGGTACCCGGCCATCTTGTCAGTATGTTAGAGTTCAAGTGCCATTAAAATGGCAGCTAGCACTGTATGCTTCCCAGGTAGTTGAGATTGTTTCAGAATGCTGTTAGGTCTGCTGGGGTAATAATATAGATTATAAAGCTCATAGAGCTTGCTGATGGGCGGGAATTTGCGCAATGATGATAATGATGATGATGATGATGATGATGATGATGATGATGATGATGATGATGATGATGAGATCAACGTCATCCTCCTCATTATTATTATTATTAAACTAGAGGAAAAAATACAGTATTACAAAGAACTTCCTTGCACGTACTCGACATTAGGGGGCCGGATCCTGTGACATTGGTTATAATGTGACAGGCCAGTCTGAATATTAAGTCTCACTTCCGAGTTTTATGCTTAATATTTGCTAGTATGAACTGCGAAAAGAAGGAAAAGTTCGGTAATCATTACATAACCTATGAACAGTGTTCTTCTTCAAAGAGACAGACGTCAGCGGAATATGAGTTTAATTTTTTTTTACAAATAATGTTGTGACTAAATTGTAGATTGAAGTACATTTGACTTTTCACTCTCAAAGTTGTAGTCACCTTCATTAAAAGAAATATACCAACTATCCAAAAGCCAACAACAGCTGAAGTTGAAAGAAAAAACAGGAACACTTAAACAAGTGTCAATGTGTCAAGGAAGAACAAACTGATATGAAATTGCCAGCATCAAGCACTTTCAACAAAACTGGACATGTTTGTCCTGTCCCTAAGAGTTTTACCACCAAGATCTCGTGACAGCCGTTGTTCATGAGTATGCCCTGGCAATGGAAGAGAATCAAAATCGTTCCGTAATTATGCAACAAAGTTAATGGCATGAAACAAAAGGACACTAAAACCTCCTGTAAATAATTTACAAGGACTCGTACTTATTATCCGGGTATCTGCTGCATCCCATTCCATCTGACCTTGCCAATCAATAGTGGGGTATTCTTGTTTCAAAGCCAAGTTATCTGTGTAAATACAATGCCCATCGCAGATTAATAAGTGAAGAAATGGGGTACGTATCCAGAGGAAGGGTGTTACATGGATCTCTAAGTTATCAAATTGAAACTCTTGGAATCGAGCTGTGGCATACGAAAGTTCCGATGCTTGAAATGATAATAATTGCTGGAAACGCGCTGAAGAACATAACCATATAACGTTCCTCCTTCTAAAGAGCGCAAAGAGTAGGTTGAAATCAAGTGAAAATTCTGTTTTAAAGGCGAGCTGTCTCCATTTTTATCTATGGTATGTATCAGAAAAGAAATAATTATGACAGCTAGGTGAAAAGGGCATAGCGTTCATGACCTCACAAGCTCAAGTGCTATCTTCCTTCTTCTTCAAGCCATTGGGGGCAGTGAACGCTGGGTTGTTTAGCAACTGCTGAGTTTATAAATAAAACAGCAGCAATATACCTAGGGGATTTCTCTGAATTTAGACATTCTCCCGTATCTTTCCTGCTATTGACCATGGATGGCTTTACTTTTGTTTGGATGGGTACCTGCAGCCCTGGAAGCGCCAATAACTGAGTCCAAATATGTTAGACTACCATGTGGTTAGCCCTGGTTTGAATCTCCAACGAGGTGATCTTGAGTTTTGGTTACTTTGGATATTTTGTAAAGGATTTTTACCCACTTGACATGAACACATAAAAATCATAGGCGCCGCCCCTTAATTAAGCTTAGTATTTGTTATCGGGGCGCTAAACAAATACCATACCATAAACCTTAACCTGTTGACCAACAGACAGTGTTTACCCTCCCCTCAGTTGTTTTTTCCGCTGGAAGTATCTAGTTTAACTGGCTCTATCAAAAACCCCAATGAGATGTTTGTAAAAAATAAACAACCTAAGAATATCGAAAGGGGTGTTGACCCGATACACGTACTTTACACGTTATATTTTTATTCCTAGGTCATGATAATACGTTGTGGTTTGCAATTGCGGGTACTGGTGCCTTGTACGTGATGATTAGGCTCGTCCGCCTGTTCGTATGCGTGTTTGGTTGGTTTTCATATAAAGGAAATACTTGATCAAGCATCCCCGCGTCTTTCGTATCCTGCTGGAATGCTCGTTATACTCGTCAACCTGGCCAATGATGGTAGGCTCGACGTTGTCTACACGCACTGGCGCCTGAGTCACGTGAACGAGGATGTAAATGTAAATAATATTTACTGCAACTTTATAGCTTCGATGCATGCAAAGATTTAAATTTGGTTCCCTTTTCATCATTGAATGCTGTAGTAGGAACTCAACATCACATTACTTTCGGCCCATTCTCTTTTCAAGGAAAACATGCCTGTCAAGATGTTTAGAAATAAAAGCTTTCCATCAATTTGATTTGAATACGTGAGATGTTTAGCTGCTGCTCACTTAGCCCGATATGTATTTTTCTTATCATAGCAAAGTTCCCACTAAAGTGTTAGCGTTTTCCCATATGGGGGCACGTTGCCATCTCTGTACGTTCACTTTGTCCCCTGTCTTGCTCTCGGTTTTATGCTGACGTTGCTAGAATTCCATCTAATTTCCGAATTTAATTTTGTCCCCCCCCCCCTCTCCACGTCTCCCTAAGGAATTTCTTTGAAAGATTCAAGCCTCGCAGAAGACGCCAAACAAAACCCGAAACAGAAACGCAATACAGTAGGCGTACAAGAGACTCCAACCCTCCCCACTCACCCCACCTCTGATTACAGTTAAATTCCCCTGGACGAAATGAGTATACAGAGGACTCCTTTGTGATACCACACCTCATCGATTTTAGATTTCGGGCGACATTACCAAAACACGCTGGGAACCCAATGAGATGTGAAATACCCCATTATCGGGAAAAGGGAACATTTTGAGAAATAACATCGAAAAAAGACAAAATGGGTTAGGAATGGTCCCTGTATAGATTTGTTCATTCTTGAGACTGGGACATTCTTGAGACAGGAACGGGGACCTGGTTGCATTTTAAAAATGTGTTAAAATTCGTTTTAAATAATATACACCGAAAAAAAGAGGCGGGAGTAAGGGTTCGGC
>NW_004797365.1:580517-582842 GCF_000002075.1 Aplysia californica
ATGTTAAAATATGTGGATGTATGGGCCAAAGGCCTTTCAAATCAATAAATCATTTTGAATCTTTGAATCTTTGAATCTCTCTCTCTTCTTCTTCTTCTTCTCTCTGTCTTTATAATATTATAATGTCTTTCTCTGTTCCTCTTTCAGTTTCTCTCTCTTTCTCTATCTCTGCCCCCCCTCTTCTTTGTTCTCGTCTCCCTTTTTCTGTTTCTCTCTGTGTTTGTCTGTCAGCCTATTTGCCTGTCGGTTTGTCAGTCTATCAACCTCTCTCTCACACAAACGCAGACAATCGCACACATATACACCAGCACAAACAAACACACACATGCACACAAACACACAGACACACTCACCTACTCACACAGACATCTTTCAAAACACACATAGGTGTGCTTATATATTAAATATTTTATAGATTTTGTTGAATAATTTGAAAAAAACAAGTGAGAGGCAAAGGGCCAAATGAGAAAGGAAAGGTAGATGTCAATGTCTCAGACGCATCTAAAGCGAATAAAACTCCAGAAAATAATAGAAAGCTTTCCCCCAAGAGCACCCCTGCAGGCATTGCATCGAAGGTTGGCAGCTGCAGCAATCTCGTTCGGAGATATTTGAAATCCCCTAGATGGCATCCGATATTTACGTCTGGGTATCAAGGGAACTCTTTCTGCTCTATAATTCACACCGGCTTTTCTTCGTTTCCCGTTATTTCTCAGATATAAAGAAATTACTTTCTGCGATGTGTGTAACCATAGAACTGCAATGATTGGCTCAGCTGAGATCTTCTCTAAGAAGTAATCAACTCTTATAATCTAGTGATCATTGTTTTCCTCTTCCTTCATTTTTGGAGGAAAAATATCCCGGGAGGCCTAACGACGAGTTAAGCGCCGAATTGTGTGAAAGTGAGAATCTGAATAAATAGAAATGGCTGATTGTTGGCCATGACCCAAACTCAGTATAATAGTTAAACTCCCTATTTCTCCCAATTTCCTTCTGTTTCTCTTTCGTACTTACATGCAATTATATGTAATTCTTGAGACACTAGCTCAAATGACAGGAGTTCATCACAAAAAGACCAAACAAACAACAAAATAACTGAAATGTGATTCAAGTTCTAAACTGATTCATAGCATGTTACATTCAGCTTTCTGAGATCAGGTGAACAGACAGGGTGACCAACTGAGAAGTATTAATGAGAACAAGACAGAGCCCAGTCAGAGATGGTATAGAAAGTTGGCGGTGGTGATGGATTGCACATACTCTCTGCATAGCTGAGGGAGTTTTGGACTGGAATCTATAACGTAAAAGATCGAGGGGAAGACCACGTAGAAAGTGGAGAATAGTCACTAAGAACTATGTACAAAAACAGATCGACATGGAATGATGTCAGGAAGCTAACTCAAGATTAGGAAGTTTGGAGATTGCTTGTCCTTACCTTGATCCAGGGAGAAAAGGGCAACGCTGATGATATTCAACTTTTTAGTTTTTGCTTAGTGTTTTACGACGCCCGCAACTGCATAAGGTCATATGAGCGCGCGGGACACATTAAACATTTTCAGTTGGTAGGAATTTTTATTTTGCCCGGGTGGCGGCCTAAGCCTACTCTTATCGATTGTAGACCACCAAGGAATCTTTAACGTGCGTAACTTGCACACGGGACCTCGGAGATTTTCCACCCTTGTCCGAGAAGCCAAGGTGTAGATCTTTCCTACCAGAAGATCACGGGTGTGGCTGAAAAACAGCAGTAAAAAAGAGCCAAGGGGAAGCAGCAGAAAGTCTACAGAAAGAATCAGGAGCCCAGAAGAGGGGGCAAAGGAGGTGAGGGGGTGATGCGGAAAGTGGAGACGAAAGCAGATGACAGATCGTTGCTAGAGAACAGGAAAAGAAGTGAAAGACAGTTTTAGAGAAGAAAATATTTCGGTCGCTACCTGGATTCGAACACAGGACCTTTGAAAGAGAGGCGGACACCTTAACCTCTAGGCCACGAGAGCCTCCAACTTTGAAATCAAGCTGTATTTCTCTATAAACCGAGAAAATTAAATGATAATTATCTTTATGTGGGCCCTGGCTCTGAAACATCTGAAATCGAAAGCTTAGACTTTTCGAAAACAATATGATATTGGTTTCAATAGCTGACAGGTTTACAATAGCTCCATTTAGCTGATGTTCTGAATCGTACTTCTAGAAAGAAAATCTATTACTTGTATATATTGACACCATCGCTCAAAGTGAAGGAAAACTCAAAATACAGACAGACAGACAGAAAGACAGAAAGACAGACAGACAGACAGACAGACAGACAGACAGACAGACAGACAGACAGACAGA
>NW_004797365.1:585040-586534 GCF_000002075.1 Aplysia californica
CCCCCCTCCCCCCAGTTTGATCTGTCAGGTTCTTCCTTCTTCCGAAAACTCCGTTTCTTCCGAATAGTACGTCTACTATCAAAGTCAGGACCCCCTCTCACGTGGTTCCTTTATGGGTACTAAGCCCAATTTTGAAAGCAGTCACGGCAACCGACCCAGGAGACCAGACTCGAAATCTAATAATATAACAATATAGTGGTGTTTTGTCCACAACGTGTGCGCGTAAGAAGGAAATGTCACATCGCGTTATTACGCTCAAGGAGAAAATTGTTAACTCCGATCTGGAGGTCAGGAAGGATATCACACACCATCTTAACTGATGCAGATCGATCTGTGGGGCAGAATATATTTTGTATCCACATTATTATATTAACCATTCTCTTGGATATAATGTGTCTAGGAGCAATCCGTTTACGATTATTTCGCTTCCTACCGTTCTATTTCTCCCTCCCTCCCTCTCTCACTCTCGCTCTCTCTATCTGTCTATCTATCTGTCTATCTCCCCCTCTCCCTCCCTCCCTCTCTCCCTCCTTCTCTCTCTCATGTTCCGTCTATCTCCCTTTCTTTTGCCTCCTCCCCCTTTCTCTCTCTCTTTCTCGCTCCCCCCCCCTCTCTCTCTCTCTCTCGTTCGTTTAACTTTATAACACAAGATCTAATACGTAAACCATCTGTAAATATGTTAACCAAACTGAAGAAAATTATCCCCCGAAAATACTAACACATGGCTGTTAACTCCACGCACAGAACTCCTGTTGCTGAAACCAACATCTTTGCTCGCAGATGACCTAACCTATTAACACCGACAGTAGTTTGTCTGAAAGCTGATTTCTGAAAAAAAGTCTTAAATCAAAGGGACCGAGTCACGATTTCAAAGCTTGCGTGACTCTCTTATCTCCCTACAACCACCTCATTTTACCAGTTAGCTCACATTTTCCCCCACAGTCTTAGATTCAACCCACTCTACCCATCACTCCCACCCCCACCCCCTCCCCACTCCTTTACTCAACCCCTCTGTTCCTCACAAACGTCAACTTCGGAGCAAGTTCATGACATTCATTTGCAAGTCTTGCAGGCTCGCACTCCACAGCACAATGAGCTGGTTATTTTGGGTTTTAGTTCCTCTAAAAATAACACGCTTATTTTTTTATTTTTTTGCGACGGTTTCATTACCATTTCACACATTTCTATCTACCACAAAACGCACGGTCAGTAGGAGGTCTTGAATGTATTTACCTTCTACTTTCAGTAAACAGGTTTGGTTTTCTAAAGGTTAGACTCACAAATATGACTAGTTCGAGTTCCGTCTGGGTGCAACGCTGCATTCTTGGAAAGAAACCCTGGTAACGACGATGATATAATAAGAATACAATAATCGCTTAGTGTAAATTATCATTATTATCATTAGTATTACCCCCACCACCACCACCACCACCACCACCACCATCATCATCATCATCATCATCATCATCATCATCATCATCATCATCATCATCA
>NW_004797365.1:586781-589118 GCF_000002075.1 Aplysia californica
TATGAGGCTGAGAATGCTTTGAAATAAATTATAAGAGGGTCTTTTAGAATAAATCAGATATAGGCCTAATATGTCATGCATGCAGCTTTTTTCTTTTGGTGGGAATACCACATTGTCTTATATAAATGAGCTCAGGTCTATCTGTGTATCATTATATTACTATCATTCTAATTCGCTCCTGGTAACATACTGACTGTTCTTGTATGGGTTAGAGAGCTATACTACTACTACTACTACTACTACTACTACTACTACTATTACTACTACTTATTACCGTCCTATAAACAGATCATGACCTCGATTATGACACCGCTTCCTGGCCGCGAAAGGCTAGACAAAAACAGCCAAATGTGAAATAAAAGAAAATAAATAATTGTCATGTTCTATCAAAGAGTTAGCCTCACTTGTAGATCTATAACATATAGATCTAATACTGACATCTCTGCTTCTTTGCTTTGTGTTTGTGTATTCTCATCTAAAGTTTAATTTAATTTTAGTTGGAATTTATATTTAATAAGATAGTTTCCCGATTATTTTGTTTTTATTCACAACTCAGAGTCGCCGCCTCGGGTAAGATTCTTGTGTGATATCTCCAGGCCATATATCATATCTGGTCCCGTTTCACTTTGATTACCCTGTCAAACAAGTCAGCCTTCGCCTCTGCATTCATGACAATTTAGCTGTATCTGGGTAGTCTAAAGAGTTCAGTATCCATGTCTGGAGTTTAATGTCCTCACCTTCAGTTTTATTAGACAGCAAATGCCGTATACACTAAGGCAAAAAAAAACAACATTCTCATACAACAACATCAGTACAAACTAACTGGAAGAACCAATAAAATCAAAAATAGCCACTCTAGTGACGCTCACAGTTCAAAAACAAAATCATACTAGAATTCCTAATTGAAGAAAAAGACCACGTTTACCATAGGAACAAAAGTGACAATAAGAATTGTAACAAAAAGAAAAACAGCAGCGACAACTAAAACTAAATTATATAATAATTATTTGATAATAATAAAAACGATGATGATACTACCTCTACTACTACTACTACTACTACTACTACTACTACTACTACTACTACTACTACTACTACTACTACTACTACTACTACTACTACTACTACTACTACTACTACTAATGGTGGTGATGGTGATGATGACGACGACGACGACGACGACGACGACGACGACGACGACGACGACGACGACGACGACGACGACGACGACAATAACACCACCATCACCACCACCACCACCAACAACAACAACAACAGTGATAAATACAATGATAATGATAATGATAATGATAATAAATCAATTGAAGAAAGAAGAGTGATCTCAGAGGGTATTAAAGCCTTGTCAGGCTGGTCGACAGGCTAGAAATGGGTGGGTCTCTGAAATTTATGAACAAGTGGGGTATTTTTTTCACTAACAAGTCTCAATTACGTGCTTTCGTTTCGCAAAAATGAGGGAAGTCAGAAAGTTTGGGGAATCGAGTTATAGTTATACAAAGATCGTACAAAACAAGATGGTTCACTTCTCTCTTTGAGCCAATTTAAAAAAGTGTCCTTAAAATTCGGAGGCGCCCACTTCGAAAAAGTGCGGACTTTGCGATCAGAGCTGCCCTATTTGTGTGAAAAACAATAAAAATGAAACTAACAAACTGTGCTATTTATATATTTTTTTTCTGAAGAAACGAACGAAAGCTTTGAAAGAAAGACTGCAGCGCCATCTGAACCAATGCGCGGACTTCCGCGGACACTGTTTTGTCTGAGTGAACTATCTTGTTATGCACCCGATTTCCTCATTCGGGGTCAATTAAAACCAAAAAATGAATAAAAACAAAATAGAAAAGAAAGAGAAGGAAAAAGTGCACAAAGTTTAAAATGATTTGACTTTGGACAGGACATAATATACAGTTGTGGATCATCAGCATATACATAAAAATTTATGCCATGGGCTTTAATAATATTACAGATAGTATAGTGATAGACCCAGGAAAGAATGTTTGGCCACTTCACAAAGCAATGGAATTTTGGTGTACTTCGCACTTTGAGCTACTGACACAAATTGACTGAGTGCGGTCACTTAAGTATGACGTAAACCACCCAAGAAAAGTCCCAGAAAAACCAAACATTTTACATAAACGTTCCAGAAGGTTTGGATGGTCAATCGTGTCAAATGCAGCGCTAGGATTTAAACGTATAGAAATTCGCTTAAACATGACCTGTTGACACACCGCCCCCACCCTCCCCCCCAGTTACACACACATACATTTCAACCTAATTCCCGATACTCTTTCTTCCCCCCCCTTCCTCTCCCCATCGCCCCCA
>NW_004797365.1:589407-590668 GCF_000002075.1 Aplysia californica
CTCCCTCTCTCTCTCTCTCTCTCTCTCCCTCTCTCTCTCTCATTCACCGGTTGTGCGCTCTGACATAACACGATAGTGTTCACAGATAATGGCAAAAATAGAAGCAAGTTACTTGACAGATAAGGTCATGACCTGGGAGCTCATCTGGAAAAAAGGTGTATATTGAATAGAAACAAGCTCCTTTTCGCAAAAGCATAATATTAACAGTGTTTAAGGCTTTCCTTTATACTAGATTTTCTTAATTCTGTTGGATTCATGTTCATTGGGGTTAGGGCTAAGAACATTGCTATCAACTATCCTTTCCGGTTCGCTTATCAGTACTTTGATTCAGTTGGTACTCCAGTAATTCTGACCACACGAATGTCGCAACACCAACAGTCGGCCATTAGTCTTCTCATACGGTGAAAGAGCTCATTAACCCACACCCTTAAGGATCAGGTCCATAACATGTACTTAGTTAACCCTATGTAAACTAAAACTCGACAATAGACGTCCTTGATGAAAAGAATGTATTCCTACATCGGAGCAAGGGGTTTGAAGAGTTAAGAGAAACAAGGATACCCGTAATCCGAGTGCTGAACCCTGACTCATAAGTTTGCTAAAGGACTTCCCTTACCAGCACTAATCATAGACAGGAATGTCAGCCTACGACAACTGATCACGCTAATCAAGCCTCACTGATGAAAATTGTCATCCTAGTCCCTCCATGTGCTGCGCTACACAGTGTTCATTACTACACACAGTGGCTATCCAGTCTTACCAAACGTGCCCTGAGAACTCCCGAGAGTTAATCTCCAGGAGAATCAAAAGTAAAATCTATTGAGCCCTATTGTCCAAAGGTCGCGGGTAGAATGTTGTTGCTGGCTACAATGTCAGACTAGTCCTCTGTTGTATGGAGATGATAATATTATTTCCTTTAGGATCAATGGGTACAGGGCTCTTTCGTAAAGGGAGATGACCGGGCCAAGGTACAATACAAAGCAAATTACTTCCCCTATCAGTCTTTGTCTTGTGGCCACGTCAGCAAGAAAGGGGAAGTAAACGCTCCACAAGTTATGAAGTGAGCAATTCAGGCCTGGATCGGAACTCGAAAGAGAAATCAGAAGTCTGATGCGAGTGGGTCATCCAAACGGAAATGATGAAGTCGAGCTCAACGGGCGCCTAGGGGCTTTGGTTCATAAAGTGTGACCCACGGGACGTATTGTGTAAAGATCAGGGCGGCTGTTGTGGGCACAGATTGACATGGGTTTCTCTCCCCCCC
>NW_004797365.1:592582-593837 GCF_000002075.1 Aplysia californica
GGGGGGGGTAAAGTACTGTAACAGTTCCCTCGAGGCAAAACACTGCTTGAAAATCACGAATGTTACTATCAATAGACTTTACCCGCAGGACCCTATTTGAAAGGCAAAATGAATTTACATTGAGCCAAACAACGCTAAACAATTGCCGCCTTTGAAATTTGCAAGCGCCCTGCACATGGCTGGATTTGCAGACTCATTGGTTCTTCCCGCATTAATTGTTGTAAAATTGAACTGGTAAAAGTTTTTTTGCGCCCCCTATCAACACAATTATTGAAAATTTAGGAGGCGGGCTTCTTCGACTCTGAGCGTAAGTCAAGGTCAACGCGGGTTGAGAAGGAAACGGTGTCCGGCAGCCAGATGGAAAAGTCAAATTAAAAATAAACATCCCCACAAAAGAATCGAACGTACGTCTTCTACTCGAGACATCAAAAACGCCTAGATCTATAACAGCTACATCTTAAACACCGGAGTCCCGTCGAAATACAGTAAACAATTCGTTTGAAATGTGTGTGCAAGTACTTCCTTTTGCATGTTAAAATAGCTGGTCTTTACCAACCCTCTTTAATCATTATGTCTTTAACTCGCATTTCCTTAACATACTCAAATAAACAGAAAAAGAGGAATATAATGTATTTATATCTCTTTGTCTTTATCTCTCTATCAACGTACTGTATATTATTATTGTTACACACACACACACACACACACACAAACACACACACACACGCACACACACACCTGCACGCGCACGCACACACACACACACACACACACTAACACTAACACACCCACTAACACACACACACAGACACACACACACATACAAACGTACACACACATGAACATATTACACTGAATGGATAAAATCGGTGTTGAAAGCAAACAGGAAAAGCTGAGACGTCAACTTTGACCCCTGTGATGTTTTGTGCCGACTAAAGGGACCAAGCTCATGCGCTAGCGTCCTCAGCTGCCATTGGGTTGCCCTGGCAACGGGACCACGCATTAAAAGCCTGTGATTGTCCGTGTAATATACGGCTCCCTCGCTCCGAGGCGAGAGGGCCCTCATCGTCCAGCGAAACGAGCTGTCTTATCAGCCAGTTGCTTGCCCGGCGAGATGTGTGGGGCTTAGCTGGCAACAATAGTATGATCCTTGGCTCAACTCGGAAATTGCGATACGTGTTGCTCTACAGGCACAAAGGGGAAGGAGAGAGAGAGAGAGAGAGAGAGAGAGAGAGAGAGAGAGAGAGAGAGAGAG
>NW_004797365.1:595101-596277 GCF_000002075.1 Aplysia californica
GGGTACGTGGAATAATTTGGCTTTTGGAATAGTTTGTTTGTTTGTTTGTTTGTTTCTTCTTTTGTTTGTTTGGTTAGTTGGGTGGGTGGTTGGTTGTTTTTTTGGTGGGTTTTTTTTAGTGTTTTTAAAAACTAAAGTTCCAAAGGATGGGGTGGAGGTGGTGAGGTGTGAGGGTATTCTTAAAATCTTTCTTTGTTTGTTGATCACTCTGTTCTGATAATGTTGATACAATGTTTCGTGGGGACGTTTCCCAGGGCTCTGGGGTGTTGTGGAGCTAGGATACGTGCAAAATATAAACCGTTGTTATTGTTATTATGATGTTATTTTGCTGTACGATATAATACAACTCAGTTTACACTTTCTGTCGAGCTCATGGAAGTTTTTGTTTTGAAGTAATGATAATAAAGCATACGTTTTTGTTGTTCTTCCTTCAGGAAAATTAAATATGCACAAATATTATTCGCTTTTGATTTGCTCTTTTTTTTCAAAATACCGGTAACTTATACCCCCCGTTTGCATAATTCATGTCAATTAAAAGACCGGTTTCTTTGACACTTTATGCAAGCGCCAACCTTGGCTCAGATATATTATCATCCCAGCAGAAATATGGGGAGAAAAAAGACTTTCGAATTGGATCATGTCGTTTGCGTGTAATAAGTCTAAACAGATGTTGATTTAAATAAATCTAATAGCTTGTTCATTATAAAGATACTATTGAAAAGACGACGGTAAAAAAACAATATCCCCTAAAAAAGAATAAAATTTAAAAAACACAACATAAGACCGTCTGTTAAAGTAAGAAAATTATACTCCTGGTGATCGTTCTTCAATATCTGTTCAAGAGAAAATTAGCAAAAAGGCTTCGTTCGTTGTTTTTTCCCGCACACACGTGAGTGGTAATTTATTTTTTATACCCTCATTGACAGCAAATACACAACTGGTCTGGGCTTTAGAATTTTTTTCAGGATGATAATGATTCAAATTTAATCCTCAAGTTTTTGACAATTTAGAGTTAGTTTCAACGTATATCTATTTCATGGAGTTTTACATTCTAAAAACTGCACAATTTATCTTTCCCTTTCTTTCTTCCGTACCCACGCACAATATATGCCTACACACAAACAGTCTCTCTCTTTCTCTCTCTCTCTCTCTCTCTCTCTCTCTCACACACACACA
>NW_004797365.1:596403-613332 GCF_000002075.1 Aplysia californica
CACACGCGCGCGCGCGCGCATTCGAGTCAGGCTTGTTGGTAGGTTACAAAATTAACCGACTGAGCTAACACCAGATCATATTAACATACACTCTTAACTCGAAGCTCCCTGCCTCCAAATAGACACTTTAGAGTAGAGTAGAATTTTTAGACTCACTTGGAGTAAAACAAATAAACAAACGAATGAACAAACACACTCTCTGAACTTTAAGCTTCCCCGCGGCTACGCTGAAAATCGTTGCTCAACGCGGAGATGGCTTTGGAGCTAAGCGCGTGTGGTGCTAACCAAAGTACAGGCAGCAGGGTGCTGTCTGCTTCCATTAGCGACCGGCTATTTTTACCCCAGTAAACTAACTCCTCTGGTCAACAGCTCACATTTCTGCTGTTCTTCAAATCCCCTCAACGTTGCTCGAGCTCATGAATTGCGTAGCGGGCTCCGGAAAGCCGGGGCTGAAAAGAACAGGAAGGTTTGAAAAGGCGGACACGGCGTTTTGTAATACCTTTTCCTGTGATCGTTCGCACATTGTTCTCCGATTGTTGCTGCTCTTTTGTCTCTTCACTATTATCCTGCTCTTGTGGAGTCATCTATCGCCCAAAACATTGATTTTATGCTTTTGGGGGCATTGTACTGGGCTCTCGTGGAGGCCACTCTGGTTTGAATCCAAAACATTGTGCTCTTGAATTTAAGATATTTTGACAGTTTTCATTGATCGCCTCCCATTTGGCTGGGTCTTATCTAAAAAAAGCAACCAAACACCAACAGCTATCCTTTGCAAGTCCTCTCAACACAAGCTAACTTTCTTGAAGGGAACGACAAGTCCAAAATAATAACTTCTGGAGTCAAGTAAAACTGGCAGGCTGCTTCCTGAACTAGTCAAAGTGTCTTCTGTCACTTATTTTACAGAAGGCATGCTGAGAAGTTTGCCTTCGCCCCCAAGTGTACACCACCCCTCTTTGTTTTTTGTCTCTAAATGATGTGCCTTTGTACTGTCTTAGTCTTAAGACATGGTTTAGGGAGTGCGTTCTGTTTCCAGCACTGCTGTCATATTATTATCACGACTACCGTCCGGAAGCTGTTTAATTCGGACCAACTGCCGTATACGGTTTCAATTATTACTGTCTTCCTTTCTAGCTCTACAGCCACTCTTCTCACATAGAACTCATCAACACATTTTAACGGAATAATCGATGTTTCTTGTCGTGACATCTTCGAAGACTTCTTTTGTCGCTTTTTGCAGATAAAATTGAAACCCATAAAAGCGATCTAGTTTCTCCACAGACACTTTTTATGGAATTCCTAACAGAAACAAACAAATTTTTAATTTTTAAAAAGGTCACTACCATCTAAGTGTGACATTCTGTTTTGAAACATTTAGTTTCGAACTTTCTTGTATCTTGTACAGACAGATTTCTGTTGTTGTAAAAGTCCATAAATCTAAGCACTGGAGAAGTCTCCCGATGGACAGAGGTTGTATATGCAGTCAATTAACATCTAAAAGATAAGGAACAGAATAGATAAAATATCGGAATTGAAAGCTATAAAGTATTCTCCTCACCCCCTACCCCCCCCTAAAAAATCGAGTTTTCTCTCTCTCTCTCTCTCTCTCTCTCTCTCTCTCTCTCTCTCTCTCTCTGTCTCTTTTCTCTCTCTCTTGTTCTCTCTCTCTATCTCTGTGTCTGTCTGTCTGTCCGTCTATCTGTCTGTCTGTCTGTATCTATCTATCTATCTATCTATCTATCTATCTATCTATCTATCTATCTATCTATCTACCTTGTCATAAACTCAGTTACACATAACCTCACACACACAGACACACACACACACACACACACACACACACACACACACACACACACACACACACACACACAAGCACACACACACATACACACACACACACTCACATACACAAATACACAGACATACACAAATCCACTACTGAAAGACGTTCTTGTTAGAGTTAGCAGATTAACTAAGAAATTCGAAAACAAGCAGGATTTATCTCATTATCCAACTAAAGTTGTCCTCGGGTGCACCGTTAGCTATGTTGGCCTCCTGTTGGAGTACAATACAGATTAACCTTGTTTAAACGCTTCGTGGGGCATTCTTGATGATTAAATATTGGCAATATTTTTAAGGCCTTGATTCCACCTAGATCGGTACTATTTGTGATGGACGGGTTATTTTCGGATGTCTAGTCTCGTATGAGTCAAAATAGTATGAATACAACTTTTGATAAAGAGATTATAAATACACGT
Source organism: Aplysia californica (assembly GCF_000002075.1). NCBI lineage: Eukaryota > Metazoa > Mollusca > Gastropoda > Aplysiida > Aplysiidae > Aplysia > Aplysia californica. The sequence goes on from NW_004797365.1 coordinate 598,662, forward strand.
ATAATATACTTCTTTGACATCATCATATTCCAGTATTCTAGGTAGAATGGTTTTGAATTTTACTGAGGATGGAAATGCATTTGTGAGATGCGCCCCATAAATAACTTTACAGTATTGAACGAGTTGTTAATGACATACCAGGGAACCAATATTGTTGTCCCCCTAGCGGAATGTTTTGAAGCGTCCAGCCTTGGAAATTATCGAAATAATTGTGTCGTGGACGGTGTTAACCTACTTTTACCTTTTAATATTTAATTTTTAGAGACGAAGATGGCTCGATCTCCTGGAACCATGAACATGACACTGTATGCTCTCCTCGCCCCCCCCCCTTTCACCCCACCTCACCTCCACGGACCCAATTTCCCTCTTTTCCCTTCCCCCTCCCCCTCCCCCTCCCTTCACTTTCCGTTCTGCCTTTGTCAGTATTTCTTATCTGCCTCTGGTTTACTGTTTGAAGTTGATTTTCTGAGAGTGTGTCTACTAGAAATTCCATTCTCGTACTACTACTTCTCCTTCTCCTCCTTCTCCTCCTCCTCCTCCTCCTCCTCCTCCTCCTCCTCCTCCTCCTTCTCCTCTCCTCCTCCTCCTCCTCAGCCTCCTCCTCTTCCTCCTCCTCTTCCTTCTTCTTCTTTTTTTCTTCTTCTTTTTCTTCTTCTTCTTTTTCTTCTTCTCCTTCTCTTCCTCCTTCTCCTTCTCCTTCTTCTTCTTCTTCTTCTCCTTCTCCTTCTCCTCCTCCTCCTCCTCCTCCTCCTCCTCCTCCTCCTCCTCCTCCTCCTCCTCCTCCTCCTCCTCCTTCTCCTCCTTCTCCTTCTCCTTCTCCTTCTTCTTCTTCTTCTTCTTCTTCTTCTTCTTCTTCTTCTTCTTCTTCTTCTTCTTCTTCTTCTTCTTCTTCTTCTTCTTCTTCTTCTTCTTCTTCTTCTTCTTCTTCTTCTAATACAGGAAACAGATATGGAAGAAATGGGTCGAAAACAAAACAAGAAATACAGCTGAGATCACGCTAAAATACCCCTTTCTCTCAAAAGTCTGAATATAAAAACACAAATCGGCCACCAAATTTTTCTTGCATGTCTCTGAGGACCATAGAAATTTGGTTTCTTGCAAAATACGCGCGTAGGGACGCAAAAAATATATCAGTGCAAGAAATGTTCGTTTTCCTTCCTCAGCGTCGCTTGTGGTGAGAGATCAACCTTTGGGAATATTACTTTGGTTTTGCTGAGTGGTTTGAAAAAAAACCCAAATGTTCCTGAAAAATGCATACCAGTATCTGTTGCGTGGCAGACAGACGCTCACAGCTGACCCACGAAGGAGACCGATTTTGATTCTCGAGTAGAAAGAAATTGTTGTCGAATACGTCGGTCTTTCTGCTGGGATATTACAATCCTCTCCGCTCAGGTTGGCTCTGACAGGCAGGGTCGAAAGCCTGCCTCCTAAATTATGAAAGTTGTGTCGGTGAAGGCTTCAAAACAACTACATCTTAAGGTGCTATTTATTTATTTATTTATTTATTTATTTATTTAATTAATTTACTTTTATTTATTTTAAAAAATATATTTCGGCCGGGGGGTAGTGGGGTGGAGGGGGGGGAGGTCGTTTAAGGGTTTGTTTTGGGGAAAAAGAGGGTTGACGTAAGAATTGAACTCTCCTCCAAACCATAAATGAATTCTGAATCCTCGAATCACAAGATTTACATCTTATGATTTGGAGGTTGTTGCTTTTCTTGACCTAATCGAACGTTTGGTTCAGAAAACGACGTGAAAGAGTCTCAGAGGTTGGAATAATTCGCCGGGACACTATACGTTAATCCTACACAGAAAGACCGTGGCGCCCATCATCAGCTCAACAGTCGCATCAGATGGTGTTGGAGAAGTGTTGATTGTGTTTATAACAAGTTCCTATGAGGTTGAAGACGTGTGATTTGGTTCTTTGTCTGTGAAGACAGAAAGGAGTCAGAAAAAAATACCATTACTGTTAACAAATCTTGCAATTGGGAGATTTAGTGTTTCTTCCAAAACTCTCAGAGAACGAAGTTAACATTTTCGAAACAACATCTAGTGGGGCTGTTGTAACTGTCTCACGTTGTGGTGGATTTCAAATCCATATCAAGGTTATTGATAGATAGATAGACTGACAGATAAATAGAAAGCCCATGTGATTCTCATTACTATCGTCATTATCCTAGCCAAAATTTTGCTAGTAAGCAGTCTCAAAATGTTTCGTTTGCTATATCATTTACGGTATTCAAACCATTTGCCTAATCCTATGAGAAAAGTTTGTGAAAGCGGAAGGTACTGTCAGCGCATTAATGAATGGAATGACATACACAATAAAACGTCAGTTAAAAATCGTGAAATGGTTCTATGGATATTCAACAATTTTATTGTCTAAACTTGAGGATCAAACGTGTCACTGACCAACATGCTTGTCAGTCAAATATCGTTCATGAGAATAAGATATTTCGACAATTTGAGGGCCAAGTCACTCACAAACTTTGAAAATGTATCCATTTAGGAGAATTCAGTCCTGTCAGCAAATCTCCTACTCGGAGTAGCCAGGTTAATAATATGTTGAAGAAGATATACTAAACGTTTACCGTGGAATGCTCTTTACAAGTACCATGTCCTCTACATCTTCAATGCCAACGTAATGTTTCCTCCTGATTAGAATTTTAAACTCTTGACGATTTGTACAGCTTTCGACATGTCGCATTTGCACCAGACCATAGTTACATTGCTGCCCCACTTTTGCCATAACCTCACCTCTCTCACAAGAACATCACCCTTCCCCCCCCACCCCCGCAAATCCTCCCTCCCTCACCTTTCCCTGAGCACATTAACAAGTGGCCGGCCTCAAATTACTTCTACTAAAATCAGAATCCTTATTGATTGGCGGAGTGCAATAAAACAGATATCTGTGCAGATCGCTCACAGCTTGATCTGAAGCAATAAAACCAGTCACAAGCTTGGGAGGTGGCTGACACAATGGTTTAAGCACAAGCTAAACAAATCTACAAATTTATGGCTGCTCTCGGAATTGTTTGCACCTTGTAATACCCGAGCGATAACGAGGCCGGTTGAAGTTTTTTTGTGACCAGGGCGCGGCGAATTGTGCTTACCGAGCTTTCAAATGTGAGGTAAGAGAGGCCCAGACACGGAGCTTGTTCTGTTTTCTGTTTGCGTTTGTGCTGTTGTTGTTGCTGCTGCTTTTGCTCCTGCTGCTGTTGTGGCTACTGTTGCTGCTGCTGCTGCTGCTGCTGATGATGATGATGATGATGATGATAAGAATGATAATTTTGTCCTTATATCTATCGATGTTCTTGTCAGTATTGGTGTGACCCGTTTTACGACAAAATACAACTGTACATTTGTTTCCATTTTGAGAGAAATAAAGATTTATATTCTTTACTCAGTAACTGAATAGATGAGCAATTTGGTTTTTAAAATAAAGATGATGTACGGCATAGCTGATATATTTCTTTAAAGAGGGGGATTGATGAGGGCTTCACGCATTCTTGACAGAATGCTTCTTCTGCATTGAATGTTTTTCAGAACGAGACAAATCCTTACTAATAAATAAGATTCTTTTAAAAAAGGAGAGCTGGTTCTGAGCAAAAAGAAATTGAATAATGAGGTCATGGACATAATAATATAAATAATTTATAACATGAGTTATGGTGGTAGATGATGATTTATCCTACGAGTAAAATTGACAAGTTGTAATCACTCGTTGAGATAAACCTTAGTCTACCACAATAACGAGAGTAATACATTTTTAATACCATACTGATATCAGTTTGCGAAATAGTTCCGGGTTAACAAAGTTCAAAGGACCAACCAACTGGACAAGGGGATCCATTCAAGAGTCCCATATGAAAACAACATTTTCATGCCCATATGAGTTAGAGTGAGGATTGGAAAAAATCAGGATTGTTGTCCTTTATTCCTAACCCCAGTAATTTACATGTTGTGCTATCCGTATGTCCCCCTCCGCGAAATAAACCAATACAAAAAAAGTAATAACGTAAGCATAGCCAAAGCAAGCAGAAAACGTATAATTCAAAAGTAGAAAAATTAAGAAACAGCATTTATATATATGACATGTTGCCTTAAGAATAGAGATAACTTTGATCTCAGTTTGGAACACAATTAAGAGCAATGTAGAGAGTTGTGTCCACTTTCTACCATAGGGACCGTGGGAGACAGGTGTTTGGTATCTCATTTGGGCACCTTTGGTGAGCGAGTTTGCAGAGAAATTTTTACAGAGGACAAAAGCGTCTCCCACAACATTGCACGGTCTAAAAATGTTATGATTCAGGTTTATACTTTGCTTACAAATGGTAAGAAGGCAAATATAGTGCGCAAAGTAATTTATGCAAATTTTTTAAATATATTTCACGTTTGAGATATCATCAGCTTAGGCCTATGTTTCACATGTGAAATGTAAGAATTTATTTTACCTGAAATGTAATGCTAAAACAACTCCAAGTATGGTATAAAATGATAATAGATAGCTTGTTAAGCGCGAATCCACGCTCAACAGCAAGCTCTATGCGCTTCACAATCTATACTATTTCCCCAGCATACTTGAGACAATGATAATACATAACAAGATGGTCCACTCCTCTCTTTGAGCCAATTAAAAAAGTGTCCTCAAAATTCGGTGGCGTCCTCTTCGCAAATCCGCACCCTTTGCGAACAGAGTTACCCCACTTATGTGAAAAAAAATCAAAGTGAAACTAACAAGCTTTTGAATAAATAAGAATTCAAATTTCGGATGTACGCTTTTTTAAAATGGTTACGTTGACAAAAAAAACAACTCTTCCAGAGGAAAAGGTGACTGTTTTCTTCGTTTAATTTGACTTTAGAATGAGAGGCGAGAGGTCATAAAAAACAACAACAACAACCTAAAACTCCGCACTTAACGAACCGGAACAGCTGATAAACAGCAGTCGATCTGCGCAAGCAAGGAGATGCTATTCCTATTCTTCTTCTTGAGAAACGAAAGAGAGCTTCAAAACTGACTGCAGCGCCATCTGAAGCAATGAGCGGACTTCCGGCGGACACTTTTTGGCTGAATGGACCTTCTTGCTATGTACGATCTTTGCTTTGAGAGCATTCTGAAACAAACTAAACTTCCTGGGAAGCATACAGTGCAAGCAGCCATTTATAGGCGCTAAAACACTAACATACTGACAAGATCTTTCGCTGCCTATGGCCGGATACCCATTTCCACCTAAGTGAAGTAAGGAAAATTCGTGTAAAGTGCTTTTCCCAAGGACACGACGTCCGGCCCGCGGCTCGAACCCCCGACGCTGCAACCTCACGATTACGAGTCCGGTAGCCTTACAAATATGTCACCGACGCCACAGATGTCTAATACATCTCTAATAGATGTCTAAACCTGCGATTATAATGATAACAAAACCTACAGAATTAGTGTTATTGTAAGACTGTCTGCATTAGAGGTCAAGAACAATAACAGTTCCCGCACAGCCAGTGTTTTTCTCTAAATAGCTGCTTCTTAATTTTCTTTTGCAGCTTGAAACCATAATATACCCCCGGGGCAGTGCCACTGACTGAAGTGCCTTTAGGCCATTCCCAAAAGGGGGGGGGGGGGGGACAGCTCTCGTTCAAGCATAGTAGAATTGTAAATGGGCTGACTCATGTCACGCTCATAACTGTGCCCTGATCTACAACAGGGAACTGCTGCTTTTTCTTTACTGATCCTTACTATTGTCATTCTCCTCTACTTCTTTTGTTTGTTTGTCACTCTCTTGTGACCTACTATTTTGGGGTGCCTTGATAGTCGAGCAGACCTTGAGCTGTTGAAGCTAGAGAGGTGAGCAGTCTAAGTCTGATTCCCTGTAAAGACTTCTCTGTTGACCGCGCCCCTTGGCGCTCATATGACCTTATGCAGTTGCGAGCGCCGTAAAACCCTCTACTATAAAAAAACAACAACCATAATACAATGTCCCTTTCTTTTTTAAATTCAACGAAATTGACTCAATGGAAAGAAAAGCAGTAAGTGACGCTTTTTTTAAAAAACGGGACATAAAGCATGTCAACCAAACGTCACACGACTTTGCTAAAGGCTGATAAAAGTTTGAAGGGAGCTCTTTCTATGTTTAATTATTCTATGTCATTTACTTATGCTCCAAGGTATGTTTTTTTTTACTGTTTAAAGAAGAAAGATAGGGTCCACCCCCCCCCCCCCCCAAAAAAAAAGACTTTAGTTTTGGATTTTATTTACCTTGCTTCATACTCTTGAATGGCCTACTGTTGTTGGACAATTTTCCAAAATGGCGTTTTGTCGTCAAGTTGTTCATATGTTTGCTTTAAAGACCTGAAGTTTTATTTGTTTCCTAGATTCGTTTTATTTTCGATTCCCTTAAAACTGATTATATTGGCCTACTCGTCACAGTTGATTTAGGAACTCTCGCTTTCTCTTGCTGTGTATGCCTGTCTGTCTGTCTGTCTGTCTCTGTCTTTCTGTCTTTTTTCTCTTTCGTCTCTGTCTTCTCTCTCTCTCTCTCTCTCTCTCTCTCTCTCTCTCTCTCTCTGTTGGTTTATGTCGTATTCATTCCCATTCTGTTATTTCAAAATGACACCCCCCCCCTCTATCTCTACTTGTCTCTTGTTTTCCCTCCTTTCTTTATCTCTTTCTCTGAAACCAAGCTTCGTGTCTCTTAGGCCAATTAATTGAATAACGTGTTAATCTATATTTAGTAGTGGGGAATAGGGTGTTATTTCTGTAAAATAATGAGCCAATTTATTTGGTCAGTATTTTCTATATTGTCGTCAAATGATAGGATAGAAGGCACGATATATAGGCTGACCGCTTTTGATTGGGATTTTGATTCCGATTTCATGCTAGTGGCTAAAGTCACCTATCAAACAACGGGTAGCTCTTTCTTGTGGTTAGAGTCAACAGGCTTACTTTTCTATGATCTGATCAAATTACGTTGGAAAAGGCCAACCATTTCTAGTGCGGCTGGAAATAAGGTTAATCAGTCAGTGTGAAATGGACACTGACGATAAGATTTATCTTACGCTTAGAATTAATTTATTCTACAGAAAATCTATACAATTAGGTTGACATATTATTGACATTCTGCAAGTTTTGTTGCACCAGCTGGATAGGCAAACAATCTGCTCTATATTTCACACACACTCACACACAACCACACAAAGACACACCTTCATACACACTCACAAACATACACACACACTCACCACGCACACACACACACCAATAACAACACACACACACACACGCACACACATCCCTACACACAAAACAATAACGATCATAACAGAACAGCATGGCGCATACAGGCATCCTATCTGTCTGTCTCTCTGTCTGTCTGTATGTCTGTCTCTCTGTCTGTCTGTCTCTCTGTCTATCTGTCTGTCTGTCCCTTCTATGCAGAAAGCTAGCGCATTCTCACTTAACTAACCGCACCAGCAGACGCACACATCCAGCACAAAACATTGATGTGAAGAGAAAAATGATCTCACAATGAACTGCCCTGACCTGTACAGAGAGAGATTTTCTTTGCTCTTTCCCACTTCTGATTTTCTGAAAAGGGCATTTGTCACTTGGGTGTCGCTTCGTCCACTTTGGGAATAAATGTGGAAGCTTGCAACAAAATGGAGCCAAATGAGAGAGGACGTATCATTCATTCTGGAGGGTTGCTTGCACTTACTTAAATATCATCTTGTATTGATAATTTGACAGAGCGTAATGGCTGTCCTGTTCTTGTGTCTGAAGCAGACTGGAGGAATTATGGGAACCAGAGGAAGTTCTGGTTACCTCTTGAATCACATTGTCAGCCTAGGTGAAGTTTGAAAAACGATCTCATTTTGGCTGCCTATTCTAAAAGTAAAATCGTTCCGGAAAGGGAATCTGTGTAGCTGAAAGGATGGCAAACATGGTACGAGAAAAACATTATGTGGCATGCAACGTGTACGATTCAATTTGTTTGCTTGATATCATTAATGCTTATGATAATATATGTGCACAAAATAATTTTTTGGTTTAAAGAAAATGTGACATTTGTTTATAAATGTCTATAAGGTATGAGGGAAACAAACGGCATGCTTCCTTATAAATTGTGGTACAATTCAACTATACGAACTCATTAAAGGAGGCTCAGACAGGTAAGGAAACTAATATTACTACTAATAATTTTTATTGTTCTGATTTAGTGCTCTAAGCCGGTATACTTTTAATCGGGGTTGAGCGCTAAAATTATTATTATTATTATCATTATTATCATCATTATTATTATTATATTGTTATTATTATCATCACCATTATTATGTATCAAACATATACCCATACGACCATGTCTTTATCTTTTTCCAGCGTTCAATCAAAACAAAAGTAAGTTACTAGATCCCACCATGGTCCAGTAGAGATGGGAAACACTTACAGCACACCTAATCCATTTCACTCCCACAAATTACCATTTCGAAAAGTGTATCTAAAGACTATATATATATACGATCAAATGTCTGCACTTGGTAAATAGATAGCTTTATGCCAACATTATTTTCACTCATGACCTGTTCGAGTGAACAGCTGGATCTTGAGATTGGAGTGATTAATTTTATATCGTTTTCTCTCACTATGTGAAACTTACAAATTCCAAATTGTCTTCTTTTTGCAGTTTGTGAAATGACAACTGTCGGCATAGGCATAGATTGTTTGTGATAATGTAGATACGGTCAATTAAATCAATTTTTTTTAAATTCCTTCTTTTTGACTTTTTCCATCAAAATGTTACCTAGTTTGGATGTCAAAACATGTCACAATAAAGCTGCTCAGGCATTTGGAATCCTATGAAAAGTTCACCCCCTTACTTATAAATCATGACGTGGAAGATACGAGTGTGGTGGTAATTATTGTTAGTAAAATGATAGACTTCATTGGGATTATATTATCCTCCCATTTAATCAAACAAACAATGTGAGAGTTCGAGAACAAAATGTATGCCCTCAGACAAACTATTGTTCAGCACATTAACTCATTCGCTACGCCGAGCCGTGGGGGGGGGGGGGGGCGCGGCTAAAGTGCCGTCAGTACGTTAAGCCGCCCACGGCGGCTCGACAACCGATCTTCAATTTTAGCTTAGATTCTATTCCAATCCACATATTCATGTTAAAATAAAGGTCATAATATAATGTTGATTTCCGGGTCAAGCATTTCTACTGAAAATCGGAAATTTAGATTCAGTTTTGAAACGCGATTTCGTAGTTTATTCGACTGTGTTTTACCGCGATGCCAAAATTATAGCCCGGACACCAGTCAAAGTAATTTTACACAACAAAATCTATCATTATTTTGCCCACTAAAGAAACGTAGGACTCTTTTTTAAAATAATATTGATACAATTGGACTCATATTGCCAATGCACTGTTATTGAGAAATCAATAATTTTGAGTGCTAGATCTAGGTCTAGATCTGAATTGTTAAAATATGTTTTTCTACCCAAAATCACTACTTTTTGATGAAATTACACAAAATGTGCCACTCAAGACATGTATAGGTTTATTACAAATGCAATTCTGAATAATTCCATATAAGATACGAGTGGGTTTTTTCTGTTTGTTATCATTTTTCAAGATTATAAAATCTTTTATTTTTTTTCAGCATCTGATGTTATGTTCAAAATGCACAAATATTATGGAATGTAGGTAAATAACTGCAAACTTTTCAATATTTTTCAGTTCTATATTCATTTATGGTTATTTTGATGTATTATTTGACTAGGTGCAAACATATTTTCTGAGTTTCACCAAAGATTATTAATTTTTTATTTTCAAATTTTTTCCGCATCCAATCAGAATTGTGTTGCATAATCGTCTCTTACAGGAACCAAAGTTGAAAAATACATAAATATTTTGTGGCTCTAAAGACCTCTTAACTGTCCACTAGTCATCATCTCATTTGCCCTCCCGAAAAAAATTTCGTCCACAAGCCGAAAATAATAAGTAGCGAATGAGTTAATCTTCAGCTCTAATACTTTACAGTTTAATGTAAAAACAGACAACTACACTCACACACACGTACTCACGCAGACACACTTACAGACACACGCAAGCGTACACAAATCACAATATGTAGTAGTAGTAGTAGTAGTAGTAGTAGTAGTAGTAGTAGTAGTAGTAGTAGTAGTAGTAGTAGTAGTAGTAGTAGTAGGAGTAGGAGTAGTAGTAGTAGTATCATTGATATTATATTATATTATGTTATATTATTATTAGAAGTAGCAGTATAATTATTTTTCGTTTTCATTATTATTTTCATCATCAGTATCATTATAGTATTATTATATCATCATTATTATCAATATTGGTATCAAGTAGTAGTAGTAGTTGTTGTTGTTGTAGTAGTAGTAGTAGTAGTAGTAGTAGTAGTAGTAATAGTAGTAGTAGTAGTAGTAGTAGTAGTAGTAGTAGTAGTAGTAGTAGTAGTAGTAGTAGTAGTAGTAGTAGTAGTAGTAGTAGTAGTAGTAGTGGTGGTGGTAGTAGTAGTAGTAGTAGTAGTAGTAGTAGTAGTAGTAGTAGTAGTAGTAGTAGTAGTAGTAGTAGTAGTAGTAGTAGTAGTAGTCAGTTTATGCTACTGTTGTTGTTGTGTTGTTGCTGTTGTGTTGTTGTTGTTCTCTTTGTCGTCGTTACCTTTATTGCTGTTGTTGACCTAGATCCTTTGCAACAAATATGATCAAGTCATTGTGTTTGTGTGACTCAAGGGTTCTTCTCTATTAACTTGCTCAATCACCAACGTGTCTTCCGTGTCCTTCGACGTATTAAATAGGCATGTTTGTGCATGCTTTAAAAGGCTTTTATGATAGATGATTGAAGTCCTTTTGTCAAGAGAGTAAGGCAGAACAAGGTCTGGGAATACTCCATGAAAAGAAATGTTTAAATTCTTGAGAGGAGTTGGGGCAGAAAAAATACGAAATATGACGTATTGCAGACAGACAGACAGACAGACAGACAGACAGACAGACAGACAGACAGACAGACAGACAGACAGACAGACAGACAGACAGACAGATAAACAGACAGACAGAAAGATAGACAGACAGAGATTTAAAAACTAGAAAAAAGTAAAGGGAGCGAACAACACACACAAAGAGGCAAGTAAAATGGAAATTGTGTGAGTGTGTGTGTGTGTGGGGGGGGGGGGGGGGCAATGCCAGAGACAAAGACAAGCAGGGGCCAATAGATGGATAAAGAAGAATGGAGTGCTATGGATTCACAAAAGGCCAGAGAGAGTGCTGGAAAATGACTTACTCTCTTTTAGACTCGTTCCATTCTTTGGCGGTGCTGAAGAAGGAAGAACGAAAATATCGAAAACACAACTCCAGAAAGATGCATAAACTTCATATTTCACACAGAAAAAACTTCCACTGATCTCTGCATTTTAAATTCATCGATCATTATTTCTGCACTGTGTGGTAATTTGGCCTTTGACTACTCTTGGAACAGAGCGGCACTTCAGATTTAAGGACAGCAAGACTCGATCGAGCGGCGTTTCTTCATGTCGTGTCAGGCTTGTACGGATGCTGCTATTTCATTTTGTAGAGTTAGCATCACCCTGACTTTTCGAAAGTGCCAGTTCATCTCGTGTCCTGAATAGATCATCTCTCCTAATGTATCTTGTTCTCTTGAGTTTCCCAGCTGTAGATCTCAGAGTACTTGATTTAAAGGTTCTTCTACTAATATCACAACTGCTTTGCTTGTTATAAAGGTCTATATGCCTACTTGGACTCAATGAGCCTCAAATTTCTCGCAGTCAATTGCTGGTTTTCAAAGTATAATATTCTTAGTTATCTAAATTAATCAAAGTCTTCTTTTTCTTCAGGTTTAGAAAATCATACTTTTCTAGCTTGTTCGTTTTCGCATGTAAACAGCCCAGGTGTTTTCTAATTGGAAAATCGACACTTATGATTCATGTTTGTCCACATCTGAAGAGCAAAATATCCAAACCTTCGTCCATAACACCTCGAACCGGAAATAGAGAAAGGTAATTTTGAAGTAAAGGCAAACGCGTTTTCTTCTGACAAACGAGCGGGTTCTATGGGGCCTATCTAATTAAAGTGTCCTTTACATCGTTCTACTCTTATTACTCTTTCAGTTTGAAGAAATAGACGTGACATTAAAAAAAATTAAAGTGAAAAGACTATTGATACATACATGTAATTTAGGACTTTGACTATGTAGTAATTGCTGGGCTCAGATATGCCTTTTAGCACGTTAGCACGTTATTGTCGAGAAAATGCTAGGGGTGATGCGTACATAATACTGTGCTAATTATAGGCATGACTTCATCGACTTTTATCACGACCTTCGTTTTAAATGTCTCCGCCGACATTAGCATTGCCATTAGCGTTGCAATTACCCCCCCCCCCAACACTTTCCCCATCCCTGTAACACGATTACACCCCCCCCCCCTTTATCCCATAATCCCTAGCTCTGTGACTGTTGTTCAAAACCACCTTGAAAGCAAAGTGTAAAAAAGAATTATCGTAATCAAGCTACGAAGACTTTTCCCTTGCCTCAACCGAGCAACCAACCCAACTAAGAGAGCTTTTTCCAAAAGTTTAGTATAATAGTTAATGTCGACGAACCAAAAGCGAAAAAGAGAAAGTGATAAGAGACTCTAACTTAGGGACTTCTGAAATGTATAAGTTTTATATTTAAATTGGTGAGGCATCGTAGTGAAATTGGGCGCTCGTCAAAATAATTAAGTCGAAGACATTTCTGTGTGGGTTTCACTGAGAGACGTTGATCAAAGGCTAAAAAAAATGTAAATCTGCAGTTTTTCAAGGACTCTCAACCTTTGGAAGTCACCAAACTTTGTTGATCATTTTCTCGCGAATTTTGTCTTTGCTACCCAGGACCCCTACCTCATTTAAAGGCTTCTCGACTTCTAGTCAAGACAGATGAGCTTTCTTTTCATCGAAGCAAGATACATGAATACATTTTGAGATGATACCAGTGACTCTACAATGCTCAAAAATGGACGAGCGCCCGATTCCAATGGAATTTTCATCATGTTTTGACAACATTTATTCTTTTTTACATATGATGTGAGAGGGCAGTGACATCTCTATTTTGTGTTACCTGCCTAAAAGGGTTTTTTTTTTAAAAATATTCTTTTCCTGGCTTTTGAAAAACGGTATATTCACTGCATAATTTTGTTACAAAGATTGTACAAGATGATATTTTCCGAGAAAAGGACAAACTAAATTTGTTCAAATATTTGCCGTTTGTAAAGGTCAAATTGGCTGGGTTTTTTAATAAATGAATTACTTGAAATTTTCAAGATCAGACAATTGTAGATCATGTGGCAGCACCTCCTTTTGAAATTATCTCAGAATGGAGTAAATTCGGGGGAAATGTCACGTGAACATTTTGAATCATTTTTTAAAGACCCGGGAATGAAAACACAACAGATAAAAAGACATCAGAGTTGAAAGAAAAAAGAACAGAAAAACAGGATGGGAATACCACTTTATGTGGGCGTTATTATGGTTAATTTAATGTTTATCTATATTTTATGTTTTTAGATCATAATAGTGTTGTATGGAAAGACCACCTTTGTAGGAAACCCTGCAGTGTCAACAATTAGCCCCCGCCCCTCCCACCGGCCGTAAAATAAATATCATAACAAATGGTTTAATAAAACATAGAAAAGAGGAAAAAGAAAAAGATGGTAATATAAAGAAATAGGAAAAAAAACCACATTCAGTTTTAAAGTAAACAAAATGAACATCATTTTTGCAATATTATTATTCCTCACTATTTTTCTATCATATTTTCCCCTCTGGCTCTCGTACTTGTGTCTCAATTTCTCTATCTCCTTTTCTCTTTGGTCCATATCTCCCGTTCCCAACCTCTCCACTTCTTCCCTGTTCTGCATTCGTTTTTCCCCACCCTGTCGCTTTCACTTTGAGCCCAAATCACCCCCCTTTTCATCTACGTCCCTGTTTCTCTTCATCCACCAATATCTCCCTCGCCCTTCCTTGCTTTTTCAACCAGACTTTGATCACACCAGGGCCGTGGCCTTTGACCTCCGTGGCGTCCACAGCTTTATCAGGGACGAAATATCCGAAGTGGCCGAGGCGAAAATTCAATTTCCGTGTTTCCGGTCGCCCATTCTACGGGAGGTAATTCAATGTTGCTGTTTCTCCCGGTCGTGCCAGAAAAAACATGACGTGTGTGACAGTGTGTTTAAAAACCTTGACGCCTTCGCAGTCTCTACGAATTTACCACACTGTCCGCCTATTGTTGGGTCTGGGGTTTTTTCTTTATTATTATTCATAATGTCTTTCTGTAAAGGACATTCACAGAAAAAGTGCATATCGCAGACATGTTGTTCAAAATGCTCTAAGCCCAGAACGTAACAACGTTTCCGAAAACAGAAAAAATCCCATTTCTTTCTTTTGACAATTGTACCTTTGTTATGTAATTTTTATTGCTCTTTCCCAACATTTAGAACCTGAATTTTCTACAAAATATTTTTCCAGCACGTGCAATCGATACCACTTGTTCAGAGGCATACACACATAATAATATATGAACAGTCAGACAAACGTACAGTCCCATACAATTACGTACCGAGAGATAGATAGATAGATAGATAGAGAGAGAGTGAGAGAGAGAGA
>NW_004797365.1:613594-615547 GCF_000002075.1 Aplysia californica
GATAGATAGATAGATAGATAGATAGATAGATAGATAGATAGATAGATAGATAGATCTTTTTCACACAAACATAAACGGTAAAAATCAATATAAGCAAAGCGAAAAGAGAGAGAGAAAGGACCTCGTAAATTTAGACACTATCACGATAGCTGGAGGCTGTGAAGGAACCGATACCTGTGGTTTCTGTTATAATGATAATACATTATAACACCGAGAGTTTCGAGAATGACATGTCGCTATTTTTTCAGGTTTTGTACTCATGTCTCCCACACTGCCTTCTTTGTAATTGACCCTTTCTTAAAAACTCTCTCTCTCTCTCTCTCTCTTTCTCTCTCTCTCTCTCTCTCTCTCTCTCTCTTTCTTTCTCTCTCTCTCTTTCTCTCTCTCTCTCTGCCTCTCTCTCACGGTCATTTTAACTATATATCTATCTATCTATCTATCTATCTATCTATCTATCTATCTATCTATCTATCTATCTATCTAGGTGTCTCTCTTTCTTTGCCTGTCTGTGTGTCTGGCTGTCTGTCAGCCTCTATCTGTGTCCGTCTGTCTGTCTTTCTTTCGGATAAACTCTTTCTCGCGTTTCTCCCCTCTCTCTCATGATCTCTTGCTTCCTCTCTCTGTCTCTCTCTCTCTCTGTCTCTGTCTCTGTCTCTCTCTGTCTCTGTCTCTGTCTCTCTCTCTCTCTCTCTCTCTCTCTCTCTCTCTCTCTCTCTCTCGGGATAATTCCCCTCCCTTCTCCTTCTCTTGATCAGAATGTAGCCTGGTGACCAACGGCTATTCTGAAAAGATTATTGAACTCTGCTCACTATAAATGTCTTCTCGGTTCAAAGGATACACTAGTTTACTTTCCTTCCTGGAGTCCTTCAGGCAGAGAGACCTTAATTAGGTCGAAGATGTTGACTCTGAAACGACCAAAGTGACCAGGTTCTGTGAGAATTGTCTGTTGTTTGAGGCAAAAAAGGATGGGTGAGGGAGCACAAAATTTGGGGGAGGGGGGGGGGGTCACAGTTCATGATCTATAAGGAAGGATATAATAATTAAATAAATGACTGAAGTGATACCTACTTGTTTTATTTAACGTTTACCAAGGATTTGATGGAGTTAAACCACCAACGAAAACGCAGCACATATGCTATGCTTATATATCGATACACAAAGTCAAATGCACAAATGGGAAATGTTAAGGTAAATCCACATTCAAGAAAGGAGAGCTGAAAATGTGCTTAAAAACTTGATTGCTTTAAATAAAATACATAGCAGCCAAATGAAAATCATTACAGTAATATGTAGATAGCTATGTTACTTTCATGATTCAATAGTAGTAGTTCATCCCTTAACTGAGAACAGCGATGGCAACAACAATAACAAAAGCAACTGGAACAATTATAAAGATTGATAAAAAAAATAACATCTATAACAATAATGATAATAATAATGATAATGGGGCTCGCAACTGTATAAGGTCATAATATGAGCGCACGGGACACATTAAACATTTTTCTGTAGGTAGGAAATTTCGAATTTTGCCCGGGTGGCGGCGGAAGCCTACTTTTATCGATTTTAGGACCACCAAGGGATCTCTAACATGCACAACTTGCACACGCGATCTCATAGATTGTTCACCTTTGTCCGAAAAGGCTAGGTCTAGATCTTTCCTGCCATAAGATGGGTGTGGCCGAAAGACAGTAGAAGGAGCCAAGGAGTAGTAGTATTAAGGCTGCTGAAAGAGCAAGGAGCCCAGAGGAGGGGGCAAAGGAGGTAAGGGGGTGGGAGCAGAAAGTGGAGACGAAAGCAGACGATCGAACATTCTTAGAGAGCAGGAAAGGGGGTTAAGAAGAAAAAAAAATTTCCGTCGCTATCCAGATTCGAACCCGGGACGTATTGAATGAGAGGCGAATACCGTAACCTCAAGACCACGAGAACCCCCATAATAGCAATAATAAATAATAA
>NW_004797365.1:615647-630778 GCF_000002075.1 Aplysia californica
TAATAATAATAATGATGGTAATGATGATGATGATGATGATGATGATGATGATGATGATGAAGATTTTGATGATGAGGATGATGAGGATGATTTTATCTGCAGGAAAACACGGCTAAAAATATGATTGCATTACAGGAAGTCTTCCTGAAAGATCTGATAACTGTAGAGTTGTATATATCGTTTGCGGAGTTTCTAGACTTTTTGCAAAGGGCCACTTCCGCTTTAGAAGCTTGTTTATAGCGTGTGACTATTTTTGATCCACGTTATTTGTGCATTTTTGTCAAACACAATTTTCTGGTTTAGTGGAAACCTGTCACTGGATTCATCATAGGAAACGACAAGATGAGAACGAACTAAAACCTTGGTCCTTTAGAAATAATTCATACCTTTATAAAACCCTCGATACTCAAACTGTCAATGGCGCTCGCTTTTGGAAGGGTTGGTGGTCCTTCGAAAATGGGAGCTTGAGCCAAAATGTGTAGCCTTTGAAGAATTTCCTCAACGTACGGTAGGGATCTTTGTGATAACGGGAACAGTTTGGTAAGACGTAAAAAAGCAGACATAGAAGCAGGAAAGTTTCGACCGGCTAGTCTGATTATCTTCTTCTCCCGAATATCCATCCTTCTCTACCTTGTCGTATTAAAAGTAGAAAGCCACGGAAACATATTATCTTTCCTAGTCTGGAAGATCAATCAAGCACAGTGATAAATAGAATGGTAGTGCACAACCCTGGCACGCGTCCAGACGGCATTTTGTCACTCTGAGAATATCCCTTCATTGGTCACAGACGATACATGGTAAACAAGAGAACAGTTATGAGTCACTCTGGTGTGTGTCAGTCTCCGGGTACAGTCGCTTTGATAACGGTTAGATCTAGGTGTTTGGTGCTTGGTCAGTGGGGGAGGGGGGAGGAGAAGAAGAGAGAAGAGGAGAGTGGAAGGGGGATGGGGTAGTGAAGGCAATGAATTTCTGTTAGTCTGTGTTTTTTAAAACTCCACCCGAGGTTGACTTTATGTCTGGAAAGAGAGATGAAAAGAAGAAATGTAACAGTAAGTTGAAATAATCCGAAGAACACGATCTGATTGTGGTGCTTGAGTGACTCTCGACCTGTCAGGAATAGTCATACTCTGCGGTGTGTAAACGGTTATCTTTCTCTGGATCTCATATGATCAGGCAACAGACAGTTAAATAGTTTTCCATGAACGTGAAATGCTATATACGATATCCCAAATTAAGATAAACTCAACAAAAATTCTCATTTATATCGCACAATTTTATTGCAGTACTCTCTCGGAAATTTTTAAGACCTGATATATTTTCTTCATCGTGCAATCAATCAACTGTAAAGCACTTGCTAGGCGTCCTTGAACTTACCATTTTATTCTTGTACTTTGAAATTATCCATGGCAAGTTCCTATTTTCGTGGGGAAGTGTAATCAATTTTTCTTTTGTTTTCTTATTTCCCAAACGAAGGATGGCGAGAAGAAGCCACTGGGTGTATAATATGCTGAATTTAAAATAATAAAAACTAGAAATAGCATCTGCCTCATCTGTGACGTGTTGGGTTTAGGGCTTTCCCTGAATTCAACCGTGTCAAACTCGAAAGGTTTGGCTAATCTTTCTTCAGAAGAGCACGGCCGCAAATCCAACAGCGAAGCATTACCCTTCAACCTCAACACCGAAGCAGTGACAGAGAGAACTTTCAAATCAATACGAGAGGCTATCATTGCTCTGTCCGTCAGACACTCCCATCTTTCTCGCTGCTCATCGCTTTCTACTCGATATTTCTCTTACTCTATTCATCGAGCTTCCCTGTTTACCCTGATGGCACTTCCACTTCCACAACAGTCGAAGCTCTTCTACCTCATACTGTACGGTCCCGTTCTTTAGTATGCACAGAATTTGACCTTGCCGAAGCTGAACAGGTTTGATATACCGTACATACCAAGAGATTCCATACACTGACAAAGGACCCTGAACCCTTTTGAATCTTTTATAGTCACATATACAGTGAGAAAAAATCACCACAACAGTTAAAATAAGGAAAAATCAATCTCTTTTTGTGAAATTGGGGTCTGTTTATGTATTTCGAACTAACAATACATCATACATTGGGCTGTCAAAGAAAAGACCGAAACACATCAACCGTACAGCCTTTAGTAATGGAACTTTGCAAACTTGTTATCATGCACACGTATAACAACATTACAGGAGGGTTTTGATCCAAAGCAATTACTTTTTTTTCAATGATATAAGTACATGGTCGAAGAGTTTTTTTCATAGACTGGAAGACATCTAGGAGTATGGGTTCCCTTTTCACATTTCAATTTTTTTTTGGTAAATGCTTGTTTGCAAAAAGTCCTCCTGTAGATTTATTGCAAATATAATGGGGAATATATATGTGTGCAAAATTTGATTTCCATCAAGCATTTTTGGAGGGAGAGCCATTGAAAGGGCAGAAAATGTTAAATTTTAATTTGAGAAAACAGAAAAGAAAAAAAAAGTCAAAACAGGAGAAATATCATCCAAACAGCCTCCAGTGTCATAGCAAAGATGACAACTCACATACAACGGACTACTTGTAAAGGTGTAATCTACACTCAAAATATGATAAATGGACATCTATAGTGAAATTGTGTTGATTTTACTTAGTAGAAGCCTTGTAGAAGACTGCTTTCAAAGGCATTTATTTTATATTTTGAGAATATATTTGTGTGACCACCCCTACCTCCTAAAGATACAAAATTTGACACTTTGGGCCAATTTTGTAGTTGTGGCGCTATGTGCAATCAGCGCAGGACATACTATTTTTCCTTAAGAATCGACCAAAAGCAGGGTATCGGTATCTTCAACCCAGGTTGATAATTTGTCTTGATCCCTTACGCTTGAAGCCCCTTTTCGTCTTATTGAACGTTGAAGAAATACTGAGAATAAGTTGTTTCCAATGTATTTAGTTGAATAGTGTTACATTCCCCTGCCGATGTTGAACGATTGTGATGTGCACTACACTCTTAGAGTTCTTCACTGATACTGAGAACAAGTTGCTTATAATTTATAGGATGGAAAAAAAATGTTAGGGTACCACTTTCAACTCTGACCCTGCCTAACAAAGGGACGCAAAAAAGTAAAAAGATAAAACGGCAAAGGAGCTGCGTCTTTTGGAAAGTGGTTTACACAGTAATTTTCCAATGCAGATAAACAAATGGCCAGTATTATAGTGTGCCTCTTCACTTCTTTACTGCTCTGTGTTATGATGTTGGAGAAGGTTTGTCGAAGCTCTCAACTCTTATTTTCTCGGTGAACTACACCTACTGATGAGCATTATTGTATAATCTTAAATACATTCAAAGCATCTGGGATTAAATGTTTTATGAGCCCAGATATATGGCTTATGCATTCTACTCAACGCCTTTGATAAATTTGTTATAAACTTTGTGCGACTTCGTCGATACAATTAAGATCATTATGCAGATAGACTGTTTGGTCCTGCCTGTCAAAGGCAACCACGTGCGCGCGTGCGTGTATGTATGTATGTGTGTGTGTGTGTGTGTGTGTGTGTGTGTGTGTGTATGTGTGTGTGTGTGTGTGTGTGTGTGTGTGTTTGGGTTACATCTTAACATAGAGACGGAAATACTCGATAGAAAACTGCCTTTCATGAGGATTGACTCCAGTCCTTGGAGTCCAAAGATGGGAACCTAGCTATTGCACAACAGACACGGGCCAGTGTAAATGAGACCTCATAAATATGTAACGCCCACATTGTGGTGAAACCTTTTGTCACAGAAATCGAAAGCTAATCGAAAGGTTGGTGTCATGGATCTTTTCTCAAAGCGAACGCTTTCCCGTCTTGTCGAGGAAATAATACTGTTAGACATCCCTGGGTCCCTGGTTTTCAATTTGTATTCACAAATCTTTACTGAACTCGACAATTGATTGATTTCGGGTCTCACACTGACCCCCATGTTTAGGGGAAAAAGGCTGGAGGAAGATCAATCAATCTGACAAAATAAATGCAAAGTGATAGCGTGTTTTTGCCACAGGAGAACCAGTTTTGGGGGGGGCTAAAATAATAAGGGCACTTTCGTTGTTTCAGGAGAGTTACGTTGAAGCCGTATTAGCCTTCAATTCTCTACCTTCCTGTTACTAAATTGGTTGTTTTGGGGGGTTTTTTTCTTTAATATTTTTCAGAAATCCTCATTGACAACTGGGGAAATTATTTACATTCACACTGCTTCTTAATACACGACATGTGGGTGGTTTTGAGATGTTCTGCACGATAGAGTGCCGTTCTACTCCAGGAGGAGGATAGAAAACATTTTTCCAAGCCCTGACAGGCAGTTCGCACACATAAATGAAATCATGAGAGGTCTCACGTTCAGTTGAGCTGCCATTGTGCTTTTTATTATAGATTAGTCAAGGTGAGGCCTGGTCAATGATTTATTCATAGAAAAATATTAGGTATCTCTATTGGGAGAGCGAATATCCAAATAAATGCATTACACATAGACGTATTAATCATATTGCCATCGATCGACATGAGAGAGAGAGAGAGAGAGAGAGAGAGAGAGAGAGAGAGAGAGATAGAGAGAGAGAGAGAGAGAGAGAGATAGATAGAGAGAGAGAGAGAGAGAGAGAGAGAGAGAGAGAGAGAGAGAGAGAGAGAGAGAGAGTAATAGTTCCCTTTGAACATTATATAATATATTTCTTCTCTTAAGATAAATCTAATACATACCTCACATCAATACGCTTCGGTCAAATTGTTAGACTATCATGAACTATAATTGATACTGGTGGTTGCACTTACACAGCCTTACTGGTATAATACTTTACTAAGGAGCGCATGGTCTGGGTTCAATATTCCAAAGAGAACGTTCTTGAGCTGATCTCGGATCCTATCGAAGAGGAAAGCTTCAGCAATTTTTTTGTTTGTTTAGTTAAACATTGAAAACATTTATCTTGTTTCTCTTCTTTAGACTTGTTAAAAAAGAACTATCCTACATGAATATTGATTGTGTACGTTACGTACTCTTCGTTATGAATGAAACAAAGGTGCATATCAATTAACTCCCTCTTTTTCTGTGGTCCATAGTTGTTGTTTTTTCCTTTTAATTTCGTTTAACTTTTCTCTCCTCCAATTACCTCAATGCATTCTGCAGGAAATGTGTTATCAGTAGTGAGTGGTTCCTCCACTTGCCGAGCTCTCACTTTCATTAAGAGATAAGAGAACCTGTGCGGCACCGTTTAGAGCCTGTGCCCTTATCCAACCCCTTATCACACATTTCCACGAGAACGTCTTGGTGTGATCCATTAGCTAAAGAGCGCTCCTGAACTAAGACCTTACGTTCAGTGCCCTTTTGTCCGATTTTTTTTTTCAAAACTATTGAAAATGAGATGGCGTTTCTCGACAAATTATTCATTTTCTTACCTGCCTACTTACCAGCCTACCAACCTATCAACCTACCTACCTACCAACCTACCTACCTCCCTACCTACTACACATACATACTCACAAAAACACACATACAAACGTTTTTGCACTTACGCATATTTAAAGAACACGTGCAGTTTCATATCTTGTATGAGGGGGCTCTGGTGGCCTAGAAGTTAAGGTGTTGGCCTCTCATTCAAAGTTCCCGGGTTCGAATCCGGGTAGCACTTCTCTAAAATTGTCTCCTTTCACCTCCTTTCCTGCTCTCTAGCAATATTCTGTCGTCTGCTTTCATCTCCTCTTTCTGCCCCCACCCCCTCACCTCCTTTGCCCCCTCCTCTGGGCTCCTGACTCTTTCTGCAGCCTTTCTACTGCTACTCCTTGACTCCTTACAGCTGTCTTTCTGCCACACCCCTGATCTTCTGGTAGGAAAGATATACACCTAGCCTTCTCGGACAAGGGCGAAAAATCTCGGAGAGCCCATGTGCAAGTTGCGCACGTTAAAGATCCCTTGGTGGTCTAAAATCGATAAGAGTAGGCTTCGGCCGCCACCCGGGCAAAATTCAAAATTTACTACCAACTGAACGTATTAGGTGTGTCCCGCGCGCTCATGACCTTATGCAGTTGCGAGCGCCGTAAAACACTTACCAAAACAAACCAAAACATATTTTGTATGTATCTATCTATACCATGTAGGTGTGCATGTATTTGTTTGTTTGTGTGTGTGTTCCGATTTGTTTGTTTTGTGTGTGTGTTTGTTTGTTTGTTTGTTTTTGTTGTCTTTGTCTTTGTGCAACATTTAAACACAGCAGTGCATGAATTCAACCTCATAAAGCCACACACACACACATACATACACACACACACACACACACACACACACACACACACACACATACACACACACACACACACACACACAAATAGACAATTCTTTTGTATTCACAAGAATGGGCACGCACACAAGAACACCCTAACCACTTGCACTGTATCAGAGAAAGAATGAAAAAGAGACAGAGAGAACAAGAGAGAGAGGATATGGGGAGGAGAGAGACAGACGGGGAGAGACAGGCAGAGAGAAAGAGACACTGAGAGAGAAATGGGAGAGCGAAAGAAATGGAGGTAGGGGAGATAGGGGACAGAAAGAGAGTGACAGAGAGAGAGAGAGAGAGAGAGAGAGAGAGAGAGAGAGAGAGAGAGAGAGAGAAAGAGAGAGAGAGAAAGAGAAAGAGAGAGATGGGGAGGAGAGGGGGAAGACAGAGAGACAGAGAAACAGAGAGAGAGAGAGAGAGAGAGAGAAAGAGAGAGAGAGAGAGGAGAGAGATAGATAGATAAAGAGAGGGAGATGGGGGAGGGGGGCAGGGGTTGGGAACACACATTCCAAAACACACCAACCTACACAGACCCGCCCAAAGAACGCCATGTTTATTCTTGTGCATTTTCCTTGAAGACAGGCCAGCCCTTTCACCTGATGTCTTCTAGATAACATGGACAGGTTTCGTCAAGACTTCGTCAGAAAGGAATGTAATTGATGTAAACAAATTTTGAAAACTTAAAAAAGAAATAATTCTCTTTCTCTTCTGTGTGTCCTCAGAGCAACCAGAAGCAGACACAAAATCCGTTTATGTTACCGAGGCATTAGAAGGTCGATCAGTCTGCGATCCCCCGGGTAAGTTCTGAATCTTCTCCTACTAGAGAACAGTAGAGAAAAAACCCCTAAGCGATCTTGTTTTGTTTCTTGTTTTTAGGGAATTGTTGCAGTGTCTGTCTGTTTCGTGCTGTGTTTCTTCTCAAAAATCAATTTAAAGAAAGTTAAAGTGAGTGCCAGTATATTTTCCACGTTTCAGTTTGTGTAAGCTGTTCCCAGTAGAGAGCTGGTAATCTTATTAAGCGTGTGTGTCTCTTTGTACTAAGGCAACAGATTTTCCTTTATGTTTGGAGGGCACCCCTGGTGGATCTTTTAAATATAAAAATAATATTTTCTTTACATATCTAAATACAAGGTGTCCCAAAAGTCATTCACCATTATGAAAACGTTCTTCGTACACGGAAACTGATGCTTTGATGGATGCAGTAACTACAGAGAGCCAAGAGCACCTCTGAAACATATAGGCGTACAAAGATAACATGCTTTCTAAGTTGCTGACGAAGCTCAAAACAGTATTGATATAGACCAATATAATTATATATATATACAATATATAATATATATATATATATATATATATATATATATATATATATATATATAAATTATAACCTTACCTTTCTTTTTAATTTACGAAGCTGATTCTTTCGGCTCTTAGCAAGCACTCAATGGCCGTCAACTTCTCGATAAGCAAATTATTCTGTTTCCTGAACTCTCTCTCTCTCTCTCTCTCTCTCTCTCTCTCTCTCTCTCTCTCTCTCTCTCTCTCTCTCTCTCTCTCTCTGTCTTTCTCTCTTTCTCTGTCTTTCTCTCTTTCTTACTTTCTTTCTCTCTCTCTCTCAGTCTATCTATCTATCTATCTATCTATCTATCTATCTATCTATCTATCTATCTATCTATCTATCTATCTATCTATCTATCTATCTATCTATCTG
The DNA here is from genome assembly GCF_000002075.1 of Aplysia californica. NCBI lineage: Eukaryota > Metazoa > Mollusca > Gastropoda > Aplysiida > Aplysiidae > Aplysia > Aplysia californica. The sequence goes on from NW_004797365.1 coordinate 623,659, forward strand.
CCAGTTTCTCCCCCTCTGTCCCGTCTTTTACACCCCTCTGTCCCAATAATTCCATCAACAATCCCTGTACAATTCATCTTTCCTTTGCATCCCTCCCTCTCTCTCTCTCTCTCTCTCTCTCTCTCTCTCTCTCTCTCTCTCTCTCTCTCATTGTATTCAACTTTTGCGCTAGCGCTTACTTTCATCCTTCCCCGACCTATTATGTCAGCCTTCTTTGCTACACTGCGTTCCTCTAATCCTTTCCTTGCTATTTCTTCAAAGCGCTTTCCTGGTTATCACTTTTATCGAACATCTGTGCCTGTATCCAATCCAACTCCATTCTCTCAGTGTCACCTCATTTTTATCAATTTTACCTCCACGAAAGCGTTGAACCTCCTTAGGATAGCGAAGGTAATAAGTACTTCCACCTCCCCCACCCCCCCCTTTTCCCAGCGTGGTTATATAAACAAATTGTCTTTGAGTAAACTACCAATACTCTGATTTTTGTAATTTTGATAAGATATATATCAGCTGTAAGGCAACGCAGTAGTTTTATCTCGTGTGGACTCCATTTTGTTTTTGTTATGTTTTAAATCCCTTTGAAAGCTTTCAAGTCCACTGGCGAAGAGGGGAATTAGTCCAATACAGAACGGAACATTCTTCGGAGCCTGGGCATTTACCTTAATACATTTGGACTCAAAAGATTTTTTTCAACAGCCTCGACTGATGTGACAAGCACTCCATAAAGACAGAGATTGGAATAATACAGTATAAAACTCACATTGCGGGTATGCAAAATCAACACCTTTCTTTCTGCCTTCCTCTCCTCAAGCACTTGCCCCAAAATATGGACTCAGAGGAGACTTGTTTTTGTCCTGTAGGGGGCGTTACACTTTAAAAGACCAAAGAAAAACGCCAAAGTCTTCTGTGCGGAGGGGGAACGAACTGGGGATACCTGCAAACCATTATCTTGTTCTCCTTACAAAGATCACGTCCGCTCATCCGGCATCCTTCGAGATTCAACTTGGGGATATTTTTTTCCGTTTTCCTTAAGCTCTGTTCTGGCATGGGTTTTCTTTCCATCCCTCTTGGGCATCCTTAATGTACTTGCAATGGAATCAACATAAACCCATTCAGCTGTCTCGGCAGCTATCTACAAGGCCGGGGTTTTAGACACGGTGGCCGGTTCGCCGTGAAATCGTCTGTGAAACGCACTTTTATATACCGCTGAGGTAAAGGGCATTGACAACTGGTTTTTTTCGAATATTGCTGGAAGCTGCTCAATATAATTCATAACGCATCTGCAAACAGCCCCATCACTCCCTTCTGCGAAACTTTGTCTTTGTCAAATCCAGTTCAATGCTTCAAAAGAAATGCTGGAAAGTTCACGCACTGAAGGCATTTTCAATAACTGGTCTTAATGGATAAAAAGTGTGAATATTTCAGCTTGTTTACAGAGTGGGGAGGAGTAAAGTCAAATAAATCATCAAAATTCAGAGATGTTACACGTTCTGTTTATACACAATGATATATACACAAATAGTTAGAAAATGGCCTCAATGTATGCATCGGCAATTTAGCGACTACATAACAATATGAGAATTTTGCTATTTGGAAATTTAGAAATAAAAAAAGTGTGTACTAAGGCAGATACAAACAAAGACGTAAACACACACACACACACACACACACACACAATTACACACACACACACACACACATACTATATTTATATATATATATATATATATATAAATAAACACACACACACACATCACACTCATACACGCGTCCATTTGAAACCTCTTCTATTGTGTGTCTGTTTTCTAGACAATCTCTCTGTCTGTCTGTCTACCCCCCCCCCCCCATTTCTCTTTCTCTCTGTCTGTCTGTCTGTCAGTCAGTCTGTCTGTCTGTCTGTCACTTTGTTTCTCTCTGTCTGTCTCTCTCTGTCTCTCTGTCTCTGTCTCTCTCTCTCTCTCTCTCTCTCTCTCTCTCTCTTTCACACACACACACACAAAACACACACACACACACACACACACACACACACACACACACACACACACACACACAGGGGCGAAGGCTGACTTGTAATCAAAGTCAGATGGGACCAGTATAGGGCCTGGAGATATCACACAAGAATCTTACTCGAGGCGGCAACACTGAGTTGTGAATGAAAACAAATCCTGAATTCATGTTGTATGCATGTTCAACCGCTAAAATAATCGGGAAAGTATCTCATTAAATATATATTCTAACAAACATTAAATTTATAATTAGATGTGAATACACAAACACAAGGCAAAGAAGCAGAGATGTCTGTTCTACAAGTAACACCAGTGTGTCTAAACTCTTTGGTAGAATATGACAATTATTTATTTTTTATTTCACATTTGGCTGTTTTTGTCTAGCCTTTCGCGGCCAGGAAGCGGTGTCATAATCGAGGTCATGATCTGTTTATAGGACGGTAATAAGTAGTAGTAGTAGTAGTAGTAGTAGTATAGCTCTCTAACCCATACAAGAACAGTCAGTATGTTACCAGGAGCGAATTAGAATGATAGTAATATAATGATACACAGATAGACCTGAGCTCATTTATATAAGACAATGTGGTATTCCCACCAAAATGTTTCGCGGCCAGGAGCCGGTGTCATAATCGAGGTCACGATCTGATTATTGGACGGTAAAAAGTCGAGGAAAAAAACAAGAACTCGCAGCAGTCAAGATATTATTATGAGTTAGTTCCCCTCACATATGTGAGGTAGACTCGACCGGTGTAATAGTTAGCATACATAATTAGTGCTTGTGACTGCTTATAACTGTGGCCCGAATGGGGTGAACAGGGTATATGTGGCAATGAAACAGCTTTGAGTGCTGTATACATGTTCCCTTCAACTCTTTTGGTAGACTCTTCCAGCCTCACTGTAAGCTTTCTTAATCAAAGCTTGCGACTGCTTATGGAGTGGCCCGATAGGGGTGAACAGGATATTTCTGTGACAATGAAACCGTTTTGAAAGTTAGGCATACTGTTCGTTGGTGATTATGAACGTCTTTTTACGTAATATAATTTTTGAGGTTTACGTCTATGTGTGAATTTGACTGCGACAATGTTTCAAAATTAGGAAGGGAAGCAGTGATAATTTGATTATATAGACGCTTCGTCACTGCACACACACACACACACACACACACACACACACACACAAACACACGGACGCACGCACATACACACGCACATACACACACAACCATCCCTACCTGATACCCGGGGGCGGCTCGTGGGTCTAAAAAGTGGGCCTGCACAATTAAGTTATCTTAGGCTGAAGATAATCAAGGGCAGAGTAAAAGGGATGGTGTATAATTTTAGGATCTTTGGGTTGATGGAGGAAGACCTTGTGCTTTTATTTTCATTCTTTTTACTTGTGGCTTTGACTTCTAAAACTAAATCTGTTTGTTAGCTAAACGTTAATTTTCATCCATCCTGCATCAAAACTGAACACTCAAGTAATACCTTTCACCACTCTACTACAAAACCGTTCAAGAGCACAACTCATAGGACCGCGACTTAAGTATGTCACGTTCACCTCCTCAGGTTCACAGTCACAGAGTCACTTAAAATAGTGACAAGACAATGAACCAATCAAAATTCACTTGAGCACTCCGCTGGATTGCTTCGGGGCCCACATAATTTTGGCATGGAATAGTGCACAATCTATGGCGTTTATTTTTAGATTGCCTACTGTGGGCTATGTTTCGGCGCTATTCGGCAGGAGCACATTTGAGATGTGCCGTCTTATTAATATTAATGTACCGTCAAATTCTCTACAAGTGTCGTCATCGCTTGTGTTATCCCAAAGAGCGATATATAGGTCAGGTTTCCACTGTTGACTATCCTGTTATGTTTAGATACAGCGCATGAACTTAGGCATGGCATAGTAGATGTTTTACGGCGCTATAGAATATAAATGACAGGTACGGCGCCAGCGAGGGCCTTGCTTTGATATAATATTTGGCTAGTGTTTGTTTCTGTCGTCTTTTATTTTATTATTGTGGGTGTTTTACGTCATAGAACATTAAATCATTTTGGGCGGCACTACACGACCGTGCTCTAAAGACGAACAGCGCCTGCTGAGTGATACCACTGCCCCCTTACCCCCCCCCCCCACACACACACACAAACACACGGGCACACACAAACTGATTCTCCTCTGCATACACCCACACACATGCACGCATATACATAATAATATTATGCTCTGAATGGCACAGATAACACAATTCAAATTGAAAATGAGTACTGGCACTTAAATGTATGAATGGCACACAGTAAGTATGGACGTGCACAAACATAAAACACAACAGCTCAAGTGGAAACTTCTGCCTCTGAAACTGGAAGAAATAAGATTTATATTATAATATTTTATTGCTAATTTCTGGGTGTGTTAGTTGAAAAAAAAGAGGTGGGAACGAGGATTTGACATGGTTGCATTACTTCAATGGCATTCTAACCTTAAAGTGAGAAGAAAAGAATTTTGCTGACATTTTCAGTGTTTGTTCCATTTAAATGTAATTTATAATGCATGTACACATATTGGGTTTCAAGAGACAGTAGGCACCCCTCGCTATAAACAATAAAGCTTTTGTGGTACAAGAGAAAGCGTGTCTGTCACGTCTGTGTCCTTTTCCAGTCAGTGTGTCCTCGGAAATGTCGGTTGCACTGGGATCAAAGAAAGGGTTGATGTGTTACGTCAACGCGAGTCTGCAGATCTTGAGAGTAGGCTAAGCATTTGAATGACGTTATTTTTTTTTGTTGCTTTTTGTTTTTTGCTAGGGGTTTTTGGGGGGTTCTTTTTTCAAAGAGATTGTGTGGCTCCATATTTCATTACCTGCAAGCTTCTATCACCTGCTCGTTCTAAATTCCCACTGTCAGGAAGTCACATCTTTTTCTGGGGCATTTTTACAACGAGGAAGAGATCGAATTTTCTTTACTTATTAAAATACGTGAGCTAGGTGTTTAATTGCTGCTTGGTAATTTTTTAAAATTCCTCCGACTTTTTTTCTGTGTCATTGACGTGCCGGTCTATTCTAACTTAATGCAGCCACCATTGCGCCGATTTGTTGTTGACAGCGCGGCTTTGGAGTTTATCTCAACGTGCGTAACAAATTCCTGTCTCTTTGCTATAAATGTGTGCTTTTTTTTTTACAGAGGGGCCTATTGTTCACTTTTGTCAGGTCTCTTGATTTCATAAGACAACTGTATACGTTGAAATGAGAAGGTCAAAAGAAGAACTACTCTATTACCTTTTCCTAGTGAAGAGAGGCCTTCCCTCACTCTTTGATAGAAAAAACATGAAATGAGCACTCCACTCTTAATTATTACTTTACTCATGTTTTTGTTACCCCCCCCCTACCCCGCAAAACAAGCAAAAACAAACAAACCAAACAAACAAACAAACAAACAACAACAGCAATTCAACTCCTTTTCTCAAAAAAAAAAATAATAAAAAAGACTAAGCTCCAACCAAAAACCGTAGAATTGGGGAAGGAGAAACAGGACCCCCAATTCTGAGAATGACAAAGACAGCCTGGCATTTCTGAACTTGACATGTTGAACCACGCCAATCAATTATGCGTGAAACCATACCTCACAAAATAACTCCATATTATTCCATGATAAAGTCGGGACCTGTGGACACAAACCCCACTGTTACAAGCTTACAAGCTGCCCACGCACGACATACACGCGCAGCTGGCCGATTAATCAACCCGACAAGCAGAAACTGCCTTCGAACCACAGGCGGATCTGCACTGTTCACGTTCCTAGTTATAAATCTTTTCCTAATATCACAACGGACACAAGCTGTTCACTTTCGAAATAATCAACAACGCCCTCTGGGAAAGTGTTAACTCATTGGGGAAGCGCATTCTGGTCAAACCACAATGCTTAAAACACGATGGTTTTGGGTATTTGATTAAACAAGAAGCACAACTTCGTTATTCTTTTATTTTTCAACTCTTTTTTCTTTGTCTGAAACGTGAAAAGACAGGAAACAACAAAGTGCATTCTATAAAATATGCAATTTCGCGTTTCTCATGTGTGTTGATGAATCTAAATACCTGGCCTTCCTAACCCTGGACGAAAATTGCACACACCCCCCCCCCCTTCTGCATCAAACAACACAAGTGGAAGGACAAAGTAAAGTAGCGATGTTTTTATGGTGTTCGCAACATTTCATTTGGTCCGCTACTGATCGGACATACGTGTCCCCTAATTCCTTAAAGAGTAAGCGTCACCACGTGCTAAACAGTTTCAAAGAATGGTGTAGATCATTCCCACTTCGCCCTTGTCTCTTTGGGACTTCATAGACATTTGTTGAAACGTTGACTCCAAATTCTTGGCCAACTTGACAACCCTAACAGTTGCCAACGGTTGAGAAATAAATTCTGGTCAAACTGCGACTGAAATGGATCTAGCCATTCTGTACAATATGCAAGGAACGATGCTGAGAAAAAATATTTTCAGACCAAATTTTGTATTACTTTTTTTTAAAGGATAAAATCAGAAACGACAACGTCCGAGATAAAAAAAACCCCCAACAAAACAAAACTAAACAAATTAAAATAAACAAGCGCGTGGAATCTAGGCCAAGAGTTCTGCCATTTGTTCCATATGTTTTTTTCGTCTGGGTCGAGAAATCGTGCCAGTGGTTTTCAGAGATGTAAGAAAATATTTTTTTTAGTTCTTCAGCCTGACAGTCACTCCAGTAGAATCCATTACAGAGTCTGCAAAAACAGAGGGATATGAAGCAGTCCTTCAGACAAGCGTCAGGATTTTCCCGCTAGTGAAGGGCCATATTATTTTATTCTGATATTTCAAAGGAGGAAGAATTCTTCTCTGAAGTGACCACAGAAACGACGAAAAAAGGAAGAGGAATATACGTGTTTTTATAACCGGTATTGGGAAGCGTGTGTATGCGTGGTCGTGTTTATCTGTGAGTGGAAGAAGGAGTATGATAGTGTATTTATCATGAGTGTATGCGTGTTGTGTTTGCGCGCGTGTGTTTGTATGTGTATGAGTGTGTGTGTGTTTGTGTGTGTGTGCGTGTGTGTGTGTTTGTGTGTGTGTGTGTGTGTGTGG